>NW_012117032.1:2251819-2318863 GCF_000951035.1 Colobus angolensis palliatus | reverse complement strand
TTTTTTTTTTTTTTTTTTTTTTTTTTTTGGTTTTTGAGATGGAGTCTCCCGCTGTTGTCCAGGCTGGAGTGCAGTGGTGCAATCTTGGCCTTCTGGGTTCAAGCAATTCTCCTGCCTCAGTTTCCCAAGTAGCTGGGATTACAGGCATGTGCCACGACGCCCAGCTAATTTTTGTATTTTTAACAGAGACGTGGTTTCACCAGTTGACCAGGCTGGTCTTGAACTCCTGACCTCAAGTGATCCAACAACCTCGGCCTCCCAAAGTGCTAGGATTACAGACCTGAGTCCCCACACCCCGCCTCTGTATTTTTTTGTAACCTCATCTTCCATATGCACAACACATATTCCAAAACAGTTGGCTAGAATGATGTGACCATTGCCAAGGGTGATGGTCAGTCACCATGCAACATGTTTAACAACCTGCAGGCATAGGCCTCCACCTGTCATACACAATCAGTATGGCCTTTATGGTGTGTGTCCTGGCTAAACATCAGCTCAGACTATGATGCCAAAGTCCTCTGGACACCCTCCTAAACAGCAGGTATCTGCTGTGTTCTTATGTTTGTGCAGTTCGGGGTTGAGTAAGATCCTCACATCCACTAGCAAATTGCTGCTATTTTTGCTATAAGTACGATAGAGGAGAATCATCATACACTGAGCTCCATTCCTTGTACAATCAACACAAGACAGTGTTCACCCTCCCTAATGGATTGGAGTGACCACATGTGATCAGCCAGGGAAGGGTTGGAATGTGGAGCTCCCCTTTCACCCCACTGTCTGCCACCTCCGCCATCTGTCCTATTCACCTTCCCTCCAGCTGACCAGTCACCCATGTGGTTCCAACTGTCCTCCTTATCTTTCCTTTCCATTGGCTGTCAGATTCCTGGCATCCACTTGGCCCCTCCCCTCATTTGGAAGCTAAACCTGCTGCTCCAGCTGCCAGATCATGGAATGGTGCCACTTTGAGAAAGGAGAAAAGGAACAAAAGAACCAGGAGGTCCCACCACTGTGTTTTGAGACCCCCAAGTCTGAATCCAATGTCTTGCCCTCTGGTGGTCCACAGAATTTGGCTGCAGTTTCTCCAGGATCTATTCTGTAATCCACCTGCACCTCATCCCAGTGGACCTGTCACCCCTGTACCTGCCCCAAGCCCAGACCTAGCTTCAGGCAGTTCTTCCTCCCCACTGCCTCTGCTTTCAGCCACTGCCTGCCCTCATCATTCAAACTCAAGGAATCCAAGCATCTGTTTATATTGCACCTGTATCTAGGGGATCAAGTCAGTCCACCCTCTAGTGGTCAAGAGGAGAAGTGGCAGCTTCTGCACATCACCCAGGTCAGACCTTGACGAGGTCAGCACAGGGAAATGCCAAGGAAGACGTCCACACAAACCCACCTCCTCTAACTCTGACTTCAGTGTTTCTCCTCTGCTATTCCTTCCCTGCTTTCCCAATGGGTGAAGTGTGCTGGGAGAGGGCATGGAGTAAAGACCCCCTGTTTATTTCTCAAACCTTTTCCTTCTATCGCTTCACAGCTCCTTAAATGTTCACAGCAGATTTGATGGTTTTAAAGGACACAAATTATTCTGCTACAGGACAAGGGAACTTCAGCATATCAACCATGTCCAAAATGAATAGATGACTGTAACTTCTTTTTTATTGGCAAACATTTATTGAGTCTATGTACCAGATTGTGTATTTCCATACATGTCCTTGCAAGATCACTAGAAGTAATTTGATTATCCTCACTTTACAGATGAGTAAACAAATGCTGAATTTAAGCATCTTTCCCAACATGATGTAACCAGTAAATGGTGAACATGGACTTGACTCAGGCCTGCTGAACCCAAAGCACTTTCCCCTAGTTGCTGTACTGATTCCTCCCATGGACCAAAGTATCCAGGCAATTGCACTTGATTTGCCTTAAAATGTATCTCAGTCTCTTCCAAGCCATGCCCATTTTAGGTCAGGGTGCCTGACACTGCGGCTCACAGTACTTTAGGACCCCATATCTCCCCCACGATTTTAAGTGGATCTGCTTCTCCTTATCCTCACTCTCACAGCTCCTTTTTACCTTTCCTTATGCAGCAGCGCAACCCACATTTGTACTTGTCAGTTCCAAAAGATATGCTAATTTCAAAGTTTCTGAGGGTATTTACATCTCTGCCTCTCACCTTGATCTTCTCCCCTTCAAGGCTCACTCAAATTTCCCCAACCAGATTCATTTTTACCTTCTTTGCACTCTTATAACACATTGTTTGCTGTTTTATTTTGCACTTGCATTCTGCCTTATATCGTAGTTAGCTGTTCACACATTTGTAATGGTCAGTAGATCCTAAGCCGTTATTTACCCATCTCATCCACCCATGCACACCCATGCCCCACAGCATCATGCAGAATAAAGTGTTCATGCCCTGCACGCATTCAGTGCTTAATAAATGTTCATTTAAAATGAGCCAGGCACAGTGGCTCATGCCTGTAATCCCAGCATTTTAGGAGGCAGAGGTAGGTGGATCACCTAAGGTCAGGAGTTCAAGATCAGCCTGGCCAACATACAAAAATACACAAATTAGCTGAGTGTGGCAATGAGCACCTGTAATCCCAGCTACTTGGGAGGCTGAGGTGGAAGAGCACTTGAGCCCAGGAGGTAGAGATTGCAGTGAGCCAAGATCACATCATTGCACTCTAGTCTGGGGAACAGAGTGAGACTCCATCTCAAAAAAAAAAAAAAAAAAAAAAGAAGTTCATTAAAAATGACCAATCAGGACTTCCTATTTTCTCTTCCAGAGTCATGTTTCCTATGCCCCTCTAGGGGAATTATCCCTAAATTGTCTTTTCACAAATCTGTTACAACTCAGTTCCTCCAGGCTCCATGTAATCCCAGCTACTTGGGAACCTAAGGTGGGAGAATCACTTGAGCCTGGGAAGTGGAGGTTGCAGTGACCCATGGCACTCTAGCCTAGGCTGGGCAACAGAGTGAGACTTTGTCTAAAAAAAAAGAAAAAAGAAAAAAGAAAAGAAAAAAATTATTTAAAATGACCAGTTGGGACTTTCTATTCTCTCTTTCAGAGTCATGTTTCCTATAGCCCCTCTAGGGAAATTATCCCTAAATTGTCTCTTCACAAGTATATCACAACCCAGTTGATCCAGCTCTGTCAGTATGAGACTTAGGATTATTTTCCAAATTCATTTAAAACAGAGATTAGTGAAGGGGATGGGTGTGGGTAGGGTAAAGTGTTATGACATGAATGAGAGTTCTCACTCTTGGTTTTAAGGAATATGGACTTCCCAATGCCAATCTTCACCTTATGTGACAGGTTGAATTATGTCCCCCAAAATTCAAATGTTGAAGTTCTAACCACTGGTACCTCAGAATGTGACCATATTTGGAGATTAGAGATCATCGAATTAAGATCAGGTCAGTAGGATGGGCTCTAATCCTGTAGGACTGATGTTCATATAAGTAGAGGAAATTGGCTGGGCATGGTGGCAGGTGCCTGTAATCCCAGCTACTTGGGAGGCTGAGGCAGGAGTTTCACTTGAACCTGGGAGGCAGAGGTTGCAGTGAGCTGAGGTCGTGCCACTGCACTCCAGCCTGGGTGACAGAGTGAGACTCTGCCTCTAAGTAAATAAATAAATAGAGGAAATTATGGGCATAGACAAATACAGAGGGGAGACAATGTGAAGACAGAGCAGACAGCAGTCTGTAAGCCAAGGAGACAGGCCTGGAACAGATCCTTCCCTCACAGCCCTCAGAAGAAAACAATCCTTTTGACACCTTGATTCCAAGCTTCTGGCCTCCAGAACTGTGAGACAATAAGTTTCTGCTGTTTAAACTACCCAGTCTGTGACATTTGATCACGGTAGCCCTACAGGCAAATATGTTCTAGGACTCTGGTTGACACAGAATTGGATTCCACAACCTGCAGCAGTTCTTTCTCTAGATACCATTTATTTTCTGAGTGTTTACCTCCATGGGTAATCAAAGAAGATAACCAAGAAATCGTGTGTTCTCCCTTTTGGGAGAAGAAAAATCATAATGATAGCTATTATTATGAAGCATTATTGTGTATGTCTGCAATATTCAGTACAGTAATGTGTAGAAATCACTATATTAGGTGCTTTGCAAACATTCTCTCAATCCTCCCAGCCACCTAATTGGGGGCAGGGGGTATTGTTAGCCTCAGTTAACAGTTGTGGAAATTGAGGCTCAGAGATATTAATGCAAGTCACCCAGGATTATACTTCCAGTGAACTTCAAGGCTTGGCTGTGTCCTGTTGGTTGTCTATTTTGCCCTTCCCCCATGTGGCATATTCGTTTTTCTGTTCCAGTGTCCTCCCCAACCCAAGTGCCTCAGACGATCCTAACTAGTTATGCAGTAACCTCTGGTGGTACCATTTCCTGTGCTATGATTGGTTTAAGGATGGGATGTGACCAGTATTGGATAAGGAGAAATGAGAGGAAGTCGACTAGAAGGCTTCTAGAGAAAGCATTCCTCACTATCGAAAAGAGATGTGCAAAGCAGCAGCTTCTCTTCTGCTGCTGGATGTTACCGAATCCGCATGTGATGGTAGGATGTCGGCAACCACCTCGTAGCAAAGAGCGGAGTTTCCTCAAAGAACGTTATACAGGGAGAAGAGGGAATAGCACCAATCATAGCACTCTGCCTGAGTTCCCCAACCTTACAGGTGCTCCCGCCCACCCCCATTTTTCATTTTGTGAGATAATAAATTCCTTATTATTTAAGCCATTTTGTGTTGCCTTCTGCTATTTGCTGCTGAAATCATCTCAATATGATTTTTCTACCAATATGCTTTGATTTTCCACAGTAAGAGCAGTTTTTAGATATCATAGTATTAGAAATAAATAACCTCAGATTCACTGCTATACAGAGTTTCAAAGGTCCAACAGAGAGAAACAACAGTTTGTGTGTTCTTTAAAGCTAGTCAAAAAATACATACAATTTGCCATTTTAACCATCTTTAAGTGTCAGTTCAGTGTCATTAAGTATATCTACATTGTCGTGCATCCATCACCACTATTCGTGTCCAGAACTTTTTTTTTTTTCCTTTTTCTTTTTGAGACGGAGTTTCGCTCTTGTTGCCCAGGCTGGAGCGCAATGGTGCGATCTTGGCTCACTGCAACCTCCGCCTCCAGGGTTCAAGCAATTCTCCCTGTCTCATTCTCCTGAGTAGCTGGGGTTACAGGCATGGGCCACCATGCCTGGCTAATTTTTGTATTTTTAGTAGAGACAGGGTTTTGCCATGTTGGCCAGGCTGATCTCGAACTCCTGGCCTCAGGTGATTCGCCTGCCTCGGCCTCCCAAAGGACTGGGATTACAGGCATGAGCCACCATGCCCAGCCTCCAGAACTTTTTCATCATCCCAAACTGAAACCCTGTATTCATTAAACAGTAACTCCGTATTTGCCTCCTCCAACCCCTGGCAACCACCATTTCCCCTTCTGTCTCTATGAAATTTGACTTCTCTAGGTACGTCATAGAAGTGGACTCATAGCAATATTTTTCTTTTATATGTGGTTCATTTTTTTCCTCTAATGCTTTCAAGATTCATTCATGCCATAGCACATATCAGAATTCTCTTCTTTTTAAGGCTTATAGTCCATGGTATGTGTATATCGCATTTTGTTTATCCGTTCATCTGCCAATGGACATCTGGCTTGTTTCCACCTTTCAGCTACTGTGCATAATGCTGCTATGAACATCAGTGTACAAATACCTGGTTGAGCCCCTGCTTTCAATTCTTCCAAGTATACCCATACGTGGAATTACCAGATCATATGGTAGTTTTACTTTTAAATTTATGAGCAAACTTCCTATTGTTTTCCATGGCAGAAATGCCGTTTTACATTCCCACCAACAGTGCACAAGGGTCCTAATTTCTCCTCAACCCTGACACCTGTTCATTTCATTTTTTAATAATGGCCATCCTAATGGACACAGCATGGTGTCTCACAGTGGTTTGGATTTGCACTTCTCTAATGATTCGTGACGTTGAGCATTTTTTCATGTGTTGACTGGCCATTCGTATCTTTTTTGGAGAAACGTCTCCTCAAGTCCTTTGCCTGTTTTTGAATTGTTTGTTTTTGTTGATGTTGAGTTTTAGACATTCTTTATATGTTCTGGATTACTATTCCTTATCAGATATGTGATTTGCAAACATTTCTCCCATTCTGCAGGGTGCATAGTATCCTTTGAAACACAAAGGAGAAGCAGAATTTCTCTTTGGAGGATTCTCTTTTTTTTTTTTTTGAGACGGAGTCTTTCTCTGTCACCCAGGCTGGAGTACAGTGGCTGGATCTCAGCTCACTGCAAGCTCCTCCTCTCGGGTTCATGCCATTCTCCTGCCTCAGCCTCCCGAGTAGCTGGGACTACAGGTGCCCGCCACCTCGCCTGGCTAGTTTTTTGTATTTTTTAGTAGAGACAGGGTTTCACCGTGTTAGCCAGGATGGTCTCAATCTCCTGACCTCGTGATCCGCCCATCTCGACCTCCCAAAGTGCTGGGATTACAGGCTTGAGCCACCGCGCCCGGCCTCTCTTTGGAGGATTCTCTAAAGAATATGGACCCCATCCATTCTTCAAATACTCTAAACTCTATCCCGGAATTAAGTCAGACCACCAGAGACAGACACCTACTTTGCTTCGTGTACCCCATCATATTTATTCATTCATTCACTCAGTGGGCACATATGTGCTGAGCCCCTGCCATGGGCAAAGCTATGCTAAGCAATTTTACTAAATTATGTGTTGCCTCCAGTGTGAGGAACATCAAAAGAACTGACCATGTGCCACTTGTTGCTGGGTTCACGATTTGGAAGTTGCCAGTCAAGTTGTCCCTAAAGAGTATTTTAGCGTATCCCAATTAAGAAGACCAATGAGAGAAATTTCCCACTGGTCTCCTGTCAAGGATATTTGTGCTTCTTCCTTAGCCACTGATCATGTTTAATGCACATCTTATAACTGGTCATTCCTTCCTTCTCGCCATGGCTGCTGGGATTGCCATGGGCAATTTCTAGCAGGTGAATTGGCCATCCTGACATGCTTTCCAAGGGAGTGAACTCAGTCCCCACTTCATCTTAACTTCCTAATCTTGTTTTTCCTTTGCCTCATTAAGGAACTACTTTTAAATTTTATCTTCTTTCATTTTAGCCATTTTTAATACTGCCTTAAATCCTTTTTAAAGCAATAAAAAAGAAAATTGATGAATAATCAAACATTATCACTCACTATCATTGTGTAGGCCCCAATACAAAATGGAAATGTAAGGTGCCTGCCCAAAAGTTATTAAGAATTTCAAGATGATGACAGCAGAGCATTAAACCCCATGTTGAACCCTTCTGAGTGTGGGACCTTGTATGATTGTACAGGTCACATCCCCATGAAGCCAGGTCTACCAACTATTGTGATCTGGGGAACAGACACAAGTTACTTTTCCATTTGGTAATTGAACATTGTGTCTATTCCTCTTTCAAAGCTTTTTCAAGAATTATTCAAGAGCCAGTGAGCATTGGGCACAACTTTGTGTTAGAGAATACAGAGGCAGAGAGATGGGAAGATTAAAGATGGCTTCAGGGATTGTATTGATCTAAAATTGATCATTTCTATGAGCTTCTGATGGTCAGCTTCTTGGTTCATGTGCCTCTGGTTCATCTTTGCATTTTCCCACAGTTCTAGCACAATGCTGTCATATAATAGGAACTGAAACCCTGGCTGGCTGACTGGCTAGCTGGGTAGTGACGGTTGGACATACATGGGCCATATTTAGGAAATAGAAAATAAGGTTAGAAAAATTCTTTGGGTTTCAACTTAAGGAGGTGTAGAGTGGTGGACTTAGTTTGGTAGAAATGAAAAAGCAGGATTGTTTTTGAGCAAAAGGGTGATTTAGAAAAGCTGACCTGGCCCTGTTATAAAGGGTGAGTTGGAGAGCAGCTACCGGAGGAAAAGCATGCGGCTAGAAAGCCATTTCTCCAGTTCCCATGGAGGTGATTAGACTAGAATTAGACCGAGTAGCAGTAACAGTGTGATCATCACAATAGTAGTACCTACTTCTTTACATTTTCACATCTTTTCACACTACTGTTTCATTTGCTCCTTCGGTAATCCTGCTTGGAAAGTATTATTGCATTTTATAGAATTGCAAATTGATTCTCGGAAAGTGCGAATGATTTCCCAGGTGGGAGTAATTAACGAGCGCAGCCAGGTCAGGTCTGCATGGGCAAGTCTTTTTCTCCTCCACCCTGACCGCACATTCCAGTTGCTGGATGAACTTTCAAACAATGAGATGTCTAGACACCACCCCCAGATATTCTGATTTAATTGGTCTTGGGTGAAATCCAGGCAAGGGAGTTTTTCAAAACATTCCGGGACTCTCAACTGTAGCCAGGTGGAGAACCTGTGGGTTGTGGCACAGCCTGGCTGTAAGGCAGGGCCTGAAAGCCAGAGACCATGGGAAGGCAGAATTGATGAGACTTGACATTGAACTGCAGAGAGATGCCAAGGCAATGAGGTTTTTAGCCTCAGGGACTAACTACCTCTTTAACCTCATCTTTAACCAGACCAGGATGGATACACATATGCCTGGGAGCAGCTGCATTCAGGATTAGAATAAAAGGAAAGTTGCTGCTTTCAATGTGATCAAAAACAGGCATCCATCCCACAGTTGGTAAACAGCGTAGGTATGTGAACGACAAATGTACATTCTTCAGTTGGGGCTGGAGGTGGCAAACTCTAAAGGTAGTGATATGGACAATGCTTCCCCTGAAGTGTCCCACAGACTTCTATCCAGTGGTGCTAAATTCTGTCCTTGGAAACATTCCATGAGACTGTTTGCCTCTTGGATTTCCACATCTATACCCAGATTCATAGCCCATGGGGTAACAACCTGGGAGATGTCAACCACAGCAGGGCCATTCTTGAGATTGAAGGCAGGATGGCTGGAAGGGAAGATGGATTTAAGAGACAAAGTATTTGAGTTGCTGGTAGCATATGCAGGTGCAGAAGACAAGCAAACCGTTGGTGGTGTGAGACTGAATCACTGGGTTGCCTCTTAAACAATTCAGTAGAAATTGATTAACGTCTCAGATGTGGGGGAGATCAACAAGCAACTCAGTAATGAAAGAGAAGAGGTTCAAGGACCAAACAGTAGAGACGGTTGTCCTTAGGGGTTTGAGTGAGAAAGAGGATGCACACAGGGTGCTTTACTTTTGAGTACCACCACCTTTCCTGATCATCTCCCACTGGTTTCTTACTTGTACCATTGAGGTAAATCACTGAGACTGTCCCTAGGCCCTGAGCATGATCTTCACTTTTCCATCTCCTTGTTCTTTTTCCTGAAATGTTACTCCTCTTCTCCAGATGCACAAGGGGGTCAGTCCTCTGAAAGACCCATCTCCAACGCCCCCCTGTCCTTTGGAGAGTTTTCTGCTGTCTATCCTCGTGTGTGGATATCACCTCTCCCTTCTTTAACCCTCATTGCACTTTTCTGTGAAGCTCTTATGCACTGTAACAGTTGTCTATTGCTGCATAACAAATTAACCCCAAATTTACCGACTTAAAAGAGTCAAACATTTATCATCTCTCACAGTTCTTGAGGGTTAAGCAGCACGGAGTGGCTTAGCTAGGTGGTCCTGGCTCAGGGCCTTTCATGAGGTTGCTTAAGTGTCAGTTGAGGCCGCCCTCTTCTGAAGTCTTGACTGAGACTGGGTGACCTACTCTCAAGATAGTTCACTCACATGGCTGCTGACAGGATGCCACTGCTTCTCACTGGCCTGAGCAGAAGGTTTCAGCTCTTTGCCACATGAGCCCCTCCACAGGGTTGCCTGAGTATCCTCACAGCATGGCAGCTGGCTTTCCCCTGAGCATCTGATATGAGAGAGAGAGAGAGAGAGAGAGAGAGAGAGAGAGAGCAGGAGGCCATTTGTCTTTTAAAGTCTCCAAAGTTGCCAAAGTTGCACATCAATATTTCCTCTTTATTCTATTTGTTATAAGTGTGTCACTAAGTGCAGCCGACGTTCGAGAAAAAGGGAATTGGCTCCAGCTTTGGAAGGAAAGGGTGTTAAAGAATTTGTGGACATATAAATGATGTCCAATTTATTATTGTTCCATTTATGATTGTTTTGACCTCACAATGAGTTTATGGGGTATTAAATGCATTTTTGACTTACGATATTTTTGACTTAAAGTTGATTTATTGGGGCATAACCCCCTTTAAGTCGAGGAGCGTCTGTATTTAAAACCGCCACATTCATTTGCCATAATCTTCCCTACATTCAAACTCTTGTCTTTTAATTCAAAACAAGGCTTATTTGGTAAGCCTTTATGGAGCACCTGTCATGTGCATTGCATTATGATAGATAAAAATAACAGAGAGAACCTTCACTTAATTCTACAAATAGCAAAGTGAAACAAGTTAAGTAAGTATTGCTGTACAATGCAGTAAGTGTTCTGAGAGGGAAATAAGAAAGTACAATGGGAGAACAGAGATAGAAGTAGCTAAATATAAGAGAGTCAGGAAAGGTTTTGTGTAGAATGTTTCACCTTTGTTGTTTCTGCATAGTCAGCACCCTTTCCCCTGCCTTCTGGTAATCCAGTGCCTCTTTTTATATCATTTGAAGGAACCCTTCCAATTACACCCTGGACACAGTGTCTCTCTGCCATAGACACAGGTTCAAGGATGGGTACATGACACAAGCTAGGCCAATGCAAACCACTCCTCAGAGACTTCTGCTGGAACTCATGGAAGAGTTCCTCTCTTCTTCTGAGATAGGGACATGCAAGCCTGGTGGAGCAGCCGGCAAGCATCCTTACCGTGACCTGGAGAGACTGACATCCACATGGAGGGAAGTAGAGATGGAGAAGAAGCCTGTCCTGATGACCTCACCAATTCTGAGATTCTCTGAAGTCACAGCACCTCTGCATTTAGTTATTTTTATTTGCTAAAAGCTACTTTGAGATAAATGACTGTCAGTGTTATTCAACAGAGGCTTGACTCCTAGAGGAGGTTGTAGGGAACTGGGTCTTGCAGACCAAGCAGAAGTTTGTCAGATGTAGGTAAAAACAGGCTTCAAAGGCATGTCAGAAAGAAAAGAAGATGCAAATACATAAAGTCAGGTGATCTACAGCCCACGAGAAGTCCTGCATGGCTCGTGCAGGGCTGCCCAGCTGGACAGTGAGAGGGAAGAGCAGAGGAACCTGAATGGCAAAGGAGCCTTGAACCCCAAACACTGGAAAGGTCGGGTGTCTGAGTCAGGGTCAGAGGGGATTGTTGCGGGAAGTCAGGGACCCTGAACGGAGGGACCGGCTGAAGCCATGGCAGAAGAATATCAATTGTGAAGATTTCATGGACGTTTATTAGTTCCCCAAATTAATATGTTTATAATTTCTTATGCCTTCCTTTACTGCAATCTCTGAACATAAATTGTGAAGATTTCATGGACACTTATCACTTCCCCAGTCAATACCCTTGTGATTTCCTATGCCTGTCTTTACTTTAATCTCTTAATCCCGTCATCTTTGTAAACTGAAGAGGATGTATGTCGCCTCAGGACCCTGTGATGATTGCATTAACTGCACAAATTGTTTGTAGAGCATGCGTGCTTGAACAATATGAAATCTGGCCACCTTGAAAAAAGAACAGGATAACAGCAATGTTCAGGGAACAAGGGAGCTAACCTTAAACCCTGACTACCCGTGAGCTGGGCAGAACAAAGCCATGTTTCTCTTCTTTCAAAAGCAAATAGGAGAAATATTGCTGAATTCTTTTTCTCAGCAAGGAACAGCCCTGAGAAAGAGAATGCATCCCTGAGGGGAGGCCTCTAAAATGGCTGCTTTAGGGGTGGCTGTCTTTTACAGTCGAAGACAAAGGGATGAAATAAGCCCCAGTCTCCTGTAGCACTCCCAGGCTTATTAGGACGAGGAAATTCCTGCCTAATAAATTTTGGTCAGACCAGTTGTCTGCTCTCAAACCCTGTCTCCTGATAAGATGTTATCAATGACAATGCGTGCCTGAAACTTCATTAGCAATTTTAATTTTGCCCCATCCTGTGGTCCTGTGATCTCACCCTGCCTCCATTTGCTTTGTGATATTTTATTACCTTGTGAAGCATGTGACCTCTGTGACCCATACCCTATTCGTACACTCCCTCCCCTTTTGAAAATTGCTAATAAAAACTTGCTGGTTTTACGGCTCAAGGAGCATCAGAAACCTGCCGACACGTGATGTCTCCCCCGGACACCCAGCTTTAAAATTTATCGCTTTTGTACTCTTTCCCTTTATTTCTCAGACCAGCTTAGGGAAATAGTAAAGAACCCATGTTGAATGTTGGAGGTGGGGTTTCCCCCGATAGGGGATGCCATTTTTCTAGCCACAATATTCTAGAATAATCAATCTCTGCTTCAGGAGGGCAAGATAAGTAAATGTTGTATATATAAATTGTTGTGTTTGCTGATTTTAAATTAGAAAGCACTTTGGATTATATATAGCAGAGTAGTGTAGTGGCTTAAAAATTTGGGGGTCACACAAGGAATAAGACAGTGCCCAGAAAAACATGATCTGTAACATTAGATAAGAATAATCTGTTAAGGTGGGGGTCCCAGAGTACATTAAAAAGGGTATTGCATTCCTATAAGTAGAAGGAGAGGGAATAGGGCCCCCACTCTGAGTGGAAGACCTGACAGCTACAAATTATCAGCCAAACATCTGGATATCCTTCTCTGGGTCCCACTGACCCCTTGCTAAAGAGACAAAAGTTCTTGGCAGCTTGGTCATGGCATTCACCTTCCAGATTCATGGAGCCTGGTCCTGCTGTCCATGCTTCTGACCTCAAAGCCAGAGTTGCTCAAACCTGTCAGCCTGCCCTTTCCTCTCCCCACTCTTAACCTCTCTGGGCTAGAAAAGGGTAAGAAGAAGAAAGCGTAATGAAGCCACTGCTCAGAGAAGCCACTATTCTGCCTTTGTTCTCCATTCTTCCTAACTAGCTTCGGAATAAGGCTGTCTCCTACCAAGCAAAGTCAGAGGACCTTGATGTGAGCCGTGGAATTCAAACCCAGTGCAAGCTCTTTAAGATCACAGATCTCATCACACCTTTACTGCCTACCTCGAGTAGATTCTCAATGAATGCTAAAAGGTTTGAAATTTAAGGATGCAAACCTTTTGCTTCAGGGGAGCAAGTAATGAAGTCCTGGTATGTGAAGGTGTGGCCAACACTTCTAAATACAGTGCATATAAGGGGAGAGGCAGCACTTCCTCAAAGAAGTACCAGCATTGAGAGAAGAATTTCTAAGGTCAAATATGTTTACATACTGAGAAGGAGGGAGATACTGTAAAGTTACAAGAGAAGCCCAGGAATATTTGACCAATATATTTAATTTAATACCTGTCTGTATTCATTTAAGAATTTACATTTATGGTCAGGCACGGTGGCTCATGCCTGTAATCCCAGCACTTTGGGAAGCCAAGGCAGGTGGATCACCTGAGGTCAGGAATTCGACACGAGCCTGGCCAACATGGCAAAAACCCATCTCTACTAAAAATACAAAAAGTTAGCTAGGTGTAGTGGTGGGTGTCTGTAATCCCAGCTACTCAGGAGGCTGAGGCAGGAGAATTGCTTGAACCAGGAGGTGGAGGTTGCATTAAGCCAAGATCATGCCATTGTACTCCAGCCTGGGCAACAAGAGTGAAACTCCATCTTGAAATAATTAAGTAAATAAATAAATAAATAAAATATATATTTACCAGGGGAGGAAAAAAGCTACCTAATGGGTACCATGTTCACTATGTTGGTGATGGGTTCAATCAAAACCAAAACCTCAGCATCATGCAATACATGCATATAATAAACCCACACATGCACCCCCTGAAGCTAAAATTTTAACAATATATCTATGCTTATAAGTGTCTATTGGAGATTTATAATATAGACACACAGACACGTGTATTTGTATATGTATGTTTAATATACATCCTACTGTGCTACTATAAAAATGCATACTATTTAGAAGAAACAGGAATTAGAACTGTATATATTAAAACTTAAGGAATTTGCTCCAAATTGTACCCAGAAACAAATTCAAAGTTTTAAAAGCTTTCACTGTAATTCAAGAAAGGCTGAAAAAAGAAAAACTAATTATTGAAATCTAGAAGCTATAAAAACATCACATATACCTAAAATAAAGTGAAAAAAGAAAACGTAATAGAGGTAGAAATCTCAAAATAATAAGATTAGGAATTGGTCAACAAATTCAAGAACTTTATACTTAAGAAAAAATAAGCAAAATAAATCATGTCTGAAGAATTAAATGAAGACAAATAATAGTAATAATACAAATTTAGAAATGGTAGAGTATGCAACAATTCATAGGAAGGGAATTTGTCTAAATAGATTAGTATAAGCTTGTATATGCAATTCTTGTACCATGTTTAACCCTATGCTAATACATTCCAGAATCTGGACATTGTCTGAGAAATACAAATTTCCAAAACTGAAACCAGAAATAGTAAAATATGCTACAGCAATAACAATAAAATAAAATGAAAAAATAATCAAAGAACTACTTATCAAAAAAGGATCTGGAACCAGATCATTTTGCTAGTAGATTTTTTTCAAATTCTAGAGGAATAAAAATTTATATCTTCTATAATTTGTTTTAGGGCATGTAAGAAATGAAAATTACTCCATTTATTCTGTAATTTTTCCCTTCACTTTCTTTTGTTCCTATCTTTCATCATTTTATTTATTTTATTGGTCTTTTACACTCAGTTAACCCCATATTCCATCAAATTTGTTGCCTGACCAAAATGGTTTAAAAAGGTTTTTGCTTCTAAGGAGCTTTTAATATGTTATGAAACATGTTTATAGACAAGAAGTAAGCAGAAAAGTGTTTTTCTTATCCTCTTCAGAATCGAACATTTCAACAATAAATATCTTTAATGTGGGTGACTTCTATCTTGCTTTTTAAACAAAGACAAATGGTTTGTAATGATCATCCTTCCTTTCTGTATTTTAACTTTTATATATATATATATATATATATATTGCTTAGTTTAGTCTATTTAAGGTCCTTCCCCTTTAAAACCTCTGCTAATCCTCTTAAGGAACTATGTCCAAATCTTGACTTTCTTTTTTTTTTTGATACTGAGTTTTGTCTTATCGCCCAGGCTGGAGTACAATGGCATGATCTCAGCTCACTGCAACCTCCGCCTCCCAGGTTCAAGCAATTCTCCTGCCTCAGCCTCCCGAGTAGCTGGTAGTACAGGCACCCACCACCACGCACACCTAATTATTGTATTTTCAGTAGAGATGGGGTTTCACCATGTTGGCCAGGCTGGTCTCAAACACCTGACCTCAGGTGATCCACCTGCCTCGGCCTCCCAAAGTGCTGGGATTACAGGTGTGAGCCACCACACCCAGCCCATATCTTCATTTTCTAATTCGTACATTTTCAGTGACTCCATACTCATAAGTCCTGTTACTTACCAATGATTTTCTCTAGAATACCAACTGTTTAATATTCAGGATTAATTCCTTAGTAAACAAGCCAGAGTTATGAGCAACTGAAGAAAACTTCCTAACTCCAGGAAGAAGTCTGCCATTACCATTGGCAAGACTTGCTAGAAATCTGAACAGTGTGGAAACCTCAGAAATATTTCCAGTTTGCAAAAGTGTGTTCATCAAGTTCAAGGGCAAAACTAGTGAAAGGAAAATTTTGCCACCATAGTTTTCTCTTGTGCCTCTTCTTTAGGAGTGGAGAAGAGGAGAACTTTCTCCATCTGTCCACAAAGATTTGAATCCTTTCACAAAAGAAAGGATGCAGTTTTGCTGAAAGCATTCAAAATTGTTTACCTTTAAACTCTTCAGCACCAGGAACAATGATAAATGTCCCCTCCCCACTGCCTCCCTTAATTTTGTTCCTACCATGGAACTAATTGCATTAAAGTTCACACATACACACACACACACACACACACACACACACACACACGATGCTTGCTGGAGGGTATGATTCAATGTTTTGTTCTTCAAGGCCTAGCACAATACCTAGAACATAGTTTACACTTAACAAGTGTTATTTGAAATGAAAAGAAATCAAATGAAATTGAATCTAACTAAAATGAAGGTACAACGAAAAAGCTATGGGAACAGAGGAAAGCAATTTCTAATTATGCCTGGGAGCATTAGGAAAAGATGAAACACGAATAATGCAAAATGTGTTTTGAGTTATGCAAACCATTTTGACAATACAATTTAATTGCATGGAGCAAACATGTATTTAATTGTAATAATAAATATTTACACATTTTTACATAGCATTTTAATCTTCAAAACCCTTCCAGGCACTAAATAATTGAATTTTCTAGACTATATTCTTCAAAAACTCATCCACATTGATTTAATGTTTCCAACAGAATAGCTAAATGAAAATATAAACAAATTAAATTAGCACAAAGCTCAAAATTTCTCTCCACATTATTCAGACCACCCACCTTCTCCCCCAGAGGTGGTACCAAGAGAAACTAGATGGTCCCAATTCTATTTCCAACAAATGGGGACCACCGTGTCAATATGGACACCAGCATCATCTTACCATATGCATGACAGACACAATCTAACAAGACACACAGATCATCCAGGCCCTAAAGCGAAAAGCAGTAGTTTCCCAAGCTCCATGTTGGCTATTCTTTTCTACTCCCTAGACTAGAGTCCCTTCTAGGGACTCTACTAAAGAACTTCTAGGACTAATGTTTGTCTCTGAAGAGACAAGTCTCTGTTACATAAAGACAAGTTTCTACACTGGCATATATCTGTGCTGTGAGATAGGCATCTGTAAAAAGATGTTTAATGGGACTTTTCTTATCACATAGTTTGAGTAAAGCCCAAATGCTGAGAACGATCAGAGAAAAATTCCTGAAGTCCACCTCCAGCTTATGTAAGAAAGGCCAGAGATAGAAAAGAGCAATTAGAGAATGTTATCAAGCACCAGTTCAAGAGCTTCTTCCTCCTGCCCTGAGCCCAAAGTGGGGAGTCCCAAGAGACCCCTTCCCAGAGGCCAGAGAGGGCATTTTGAAGAAGAGGTCAGAAGGACAAGGAGAGGGAGAAAAAGAGAGAAGGAACTGGCCCCTCCCACTGTGTCTCTGAGCCAAGGTGAGGCCAGGGGTGGGAAGGGAAGAAGCTCTGGATGGAATGAGAGATTGAAGTTTTGATTTAGACTCAAGGAGACATTATAGCTCCTGAAAGTGAATCATAGCTACCTCAGATTGTTCTTACAACTGAGAGCCATTCAAAAGCAATGAGACCTGCCTAAGGTGCTATCCTGGGTCAGGGAACACAGATTGGACAAAGCTATGAAGAGAAAAATAAATAACTCTGTATTCCTTTTGTATCCACTGAGATCATCCCACTTAATTAGCCAGTTACATTTCCTTAAAATATAGCCTCATTTGTCCTAACATGGCCAATATAAATATAACAGAATAGTCTATTATCTTAGCAGTCATAATGACTGAATTGGCTTAACCACATAGTAATCCAAATAATTGTGCAAAAATCAACCTTAATTATCGTTGAAAAGTCTAAACAACCACACCACACAGAGACTGACTGGATGAATGGCTATGTATACCTGCATCTTTAAACTTGTCTCCTTTTTTTTCATAATATAACTCACAATAAAACTGCATTATGAAATTTAGATCATGCTGTCATTAACATGACAGACGTTATTACTTGTCTAGGTAATCAAAACCTGGCAGACATTCAGCGTCGTTGTTGTTTTAAACAAATACTTTGAATTTTCTACTCAGAAACAGGCTAAGGGACTAATCTGGAAGATTAATAAGGACAAAGTTTAGCTAAGGAAACAAATTTCGACTAACACTTCAAATGTCCCAAGCTTAAACTACTTTTTGAGAGGACAAGCTGCTTAAGTGATGTATTCCAGTCCCTCAGGTGATTGTGAGAATGGCCTCTTGATTTTGAATCACTGAGAGAACCAGGATTCATTCATCACCCGCAAAGAACCTGGAAGCCCTTTTTTTCACTAGGAACTACTTTCATTTTTACCTGTTGGAAAGGTCTATAACTCTGACCAAAAGAAAATAAATAAACTGATCAGGAGATGACTACCTAGATTAATAAAATTTGGAATGTTTTGCAATTGTATGATAATGACAGTATTTACAATAATAAAATGGCTCGCAATTTGAATTTACAATCCCTAGTTACTCCACAAAGCACTAGTGTTTTAGATGCAAGATTGGCTATTCACAAGACTTCTGCCCAGCTCCTGTATGAGGATTCTATTATGGGTAAACTGGAGACAAAATGGGAGTTTTAATATGATTATAGGTCAGTGGTTTTTGAATTGTTGACTTACAGGAGACCTCAGAGGAATATGCTGAATATATAGTCCGTGAAAGACACAATTAAATAAACAAAAAGCAATTTACAAGCTGGAAAACATTTTTAGTTCTCATGGAGCGTTGTAACACATGTCCTCTAGCATCCAACTTAACAGGGCTGAGCTGACACCACAGAAAAGAGGCAAGTAAATGAATTTCGCTTCATAGGCCCAGAACCTGAAAGAAAATGGCTTGTGGGAAAGCATTTCAAAATGGAAAATATGAATCTTGAGGTGAGACATGATTTCTGGGGACATGGAAACTCTTTAGAACAAGACTCATCCTAGTGACATTAACATTAAGATGAGACCTATTAATTTATGTGTTTATTCATATATTTACTGCACCTTGTCCATTACCAAAAAAAGATTCACAGTGAATGAGAAAATCCGAGTGGCTAAGGGGGATATTTTCAGTCTGGATTGGGCAGTGTTTTGCACCTATGGTCATGTGAGGTGGTTTACGTGCAGCTTCATGTTTGCAGTTCAAGGGTGACCGTGGCAATGGGAGCCAACCTCCCTATTTTCTTGACTGTTAGCTCTATCGTTGCTCATCTAGGCCACTAATTTTTCACCCTGAAATGCCCGTCTGATAGCAGCAGTCCAGAAGAGAAAGACAGCCCCCCATCAATGCAATTGCACACACGCTGTGGAGACCCCAAGAAGAAACACACACACCTGCCCTGGTCCCAGCCAAGAGGTAATGGTTACAAAACTTAGCAGAAATGAACCTCAGAGGCTCTCAGATTCTCTGACTTTTCAAAACCAAGTGGGTGTCCAACAGTCGTATTCCATTCTGACACAAACCACCCAGAGTCAGCATCAGACTCCACAGGCTTAAGGATTCAGTCTCAAAAGACTGTCCTCACCTCAAATACCAATCACAAATGGCATGTTGTGGCTTTGCTACAGTTCTGTCTGGCTTTGCTACAAATTTGCAGGGTTCTTAGGTGGCCCCTGCTTTCAGTTTCCATAATATGTGAGAATGACTCACATAACTTAGGAAAATGCTAACCTTACCAATACAGTTTCTTCTAAGGATAAAAATGAACAGCCAGATGAACAGCTACACAGGGTGAGGTCTGAAAGGGTCCCTAGCTGGGGAGCCTCTGTCCCCATGGAGTCAGAATGCACCATCCCCTTGGAGGCTGTGGAATGGGGCTGAAAGTTCCAACCTTCTAATCCAGGCTTGAACTTTCCGGTAGCCAATTCCCATCTAGGGGCCACCAAGAATTATGTCATCAACATAAACTCAGGTATGGTTGAAAGAGGCTTCTTATGAATAACACAAGAGATTCCTATCACCAGTGTCACTCGGTAGATCCCAAGAGTTTTAAGAGCTTTGTGCCAGGAACCCAGAGCAAAGACCAATTCTTCTTATACCACACAGGCTCCTCTAGCATTAAACCTAAAAGGGCTCTGTGAGATCATCTCATCCAAACCAACTATCCCATCTCCTTTTACCTCCATGAACCCTCCAGCCTATATAATGGCAACTCAGTTTTGTTCAGTAAACATTTTCTAAGCCAATTATGAGTGCTAGACACTGCCAGGGATAGAAGAGCAAGAGGTGGCCTATCTCACTGGCTAACATTTATACGGGTCACTAAAGAGCGCTTCCCGGATTTATCTCATTTAATCCTGTTAACTATCCTACGAAGTTGGACACATTTTACAGGTAAGAAACACAAGCCTTTGCAAGGTTAAGGAAGGCCAAGGTTATGTCCTAGGAAGCCATGGAAAGAGCACTTGGAGTCAGGTCTGTTTGACCTGGGTGCAAGTTCTCTAGGCTGCACCACTCTACCGCCCAGCTATCGGGAGGGCGTGGACTGCTCTGCAACAAACTGCAAACTCGAGGTTAAAGTAACCACAAGAATCACAAATAATATAAGAGTCGGGCATGTCTTTAAAAACTGTGCCCCTGATATTATGATCCTTGGGGTAATTTCTTTGGTTACTATGAGTGAGCATTTTCAGTTAGGGGAGACATCCTGAATGCAACCACAAAAATTAATATAATCAAAACAAATTTTTTCAAAAATAAAGTTTCACTCAAAATTAAACCTCATTAATTCAGATGCCCCAGTTCATAATCAGTGTTAAATTAACAGGAACCATGCTGAATTTTACCTTTCCAAACCCTTTCCTCATAAATCAAGAAATTAATTACACAGTTGTGAGATTTACTCATTATTTGATTCCAGAGCATTTTATCATTCTCAATTAAAATTCTACATTTCTATTTTGACTAGGATTATATTAAGCCACACTTGTAAAACTTAATAGAAAGGCAAAATAGAGTTCTTACTGTGTGTAATACAGTATACAGTTACTATAAATATATTTATACAGCAAAGCCTTTTGATTTGGTTATTTAAAAAAATTGCATAATCAATTTGTTATAAGTTTATGTTGTTTAATGTCTGTATACAGAAAAATCTACACTTTGTGTTGTATTCAATATAATTCTTACAAAGCATGTGATTCTGGTGGTTATTTCCCAGGTAATAACATCATTCATAATAAAAACTGTAACTTCTAAGACTTCAGTAGCATTGGAATTTAAAAGTTATTTAACAATAAAGCTCTAGGGAAACCCTAAGGGTTCTTCCAGGCTATAAAGTATGTTCAGTTGCCTTATAAGTTTGAAATAAATATTTTTCTTTATGGAGTGTTTGCTAGACTAAAGGATGTTTTCCCCTTATTTCAGGTTCACATGAGATATGAATCTCTGAGTCCATTTTTAGCCAGTGAACCACATGGACATCAGTGTTACCCCCGGAAGAGTTGGGCTTCAAAAGATGTAGAATGAATACAAACACATCTGAAGTTCCTGTGTGAGCTTTTCTGTCTTGTTTTGTTTTTTAAGCTGTGTGTTTTATCCTGGCTCTTAATAGCATTCGAAAGTTGCCAGTAGGCTGGGCACAGTGGCTCAGGCCTGTAGTCCCAGCACCTTGGGAGGCTGAGGCAGGGGGATCACTTGAGCTTAGGAGTTTCAGACCAGACTGGGAAACATAGCAAGACCTTGTCTCTACTGAAAAAAAAAAAAAATAGCCAGGCATGGTAGTGTGCACCTGTAGTTCCAGCTACTCTGGAGGCTGAGGTGGGAGGATGGCTTGAACTGGGGAGGTCAAGCCTGCAGTGAGCTATGATTGCACCACTGCACTCCAACCTGAGCAACAGAATGAGACCCTGTCTCAAAAAAAAAAAAAAAAGATTGCCAATAGTCATGATTGAAACAAAGCTGGACCCTATAGTAATCTGCTAAAATGGAGGCAGGTTTTGTAAAAATAAAATGTGTTTTAATTTCAGTGGTGAGGAATGAAAGAAAGAAATAGAGAACATGTTTTGGTGTGAGAAGGGCCTCCACTGTTGTCAGGCTGCTGTCAGGGTACTGTTCCCGGGATACCGGGCAGGCGAGCACAGCAAGTGAACGCACCCTGGCTGATCCTGCCTCTGCACGCCAGGCGCAGTGCTTTCTTCAGTAGTTGGGCTCCGATTACAGAGAAACCTCATGAATTCAGGTTCAGCATATACGGAATTTGAGATCATTCATGGAATCACCACGTGTTAAAGTGGAGGGATCCGGGCAAGCACATTATCCAATTAGCGGGCATTTCACAGCTGGTACAGATGAGGAAACTGAGGGCTAAAGCCGTTTGAAGGATGCGTCTAAGGTCATAGTGCAAGTCCTTGGGGAGAATCTTCTCCTCCCTGCCACCTCCCTACACCATATTCATGATCACTGCGGGTTCATGAATTCATGCTGTGGGTTAAATTGTGTCCCCCACAAACATACGTTCAAGTTCTGACCTTTGATATCTATGACTGTGACCTTATTTGGAAACAGGGAACTAAATCAAGTTAAGATAAGGTCATACTGCAGGACAGGCCCTAATAGAATAACTGACGTTTTTGTAACGGAAGGGAAGTTTAGACACAGATATACAGAGGAAAGAAGGCTGTGTGGTGACAGAGGCAGAGATAAGAGTGACTCAGCTATGAGTCAAGCATTGCTGGCAACCATCAGATGCTGAAACAGGCATGGGAGGATCCTCCTCTAGAGCAGGGGTCCCCAACCCCGGGGCCATGGACATAATGGACCGCACAGCAGGAGGGTTGCACAGCAGGAGGTGAGCGGCGGGTGAGCAAACAAAGCTTCATCTGTATTTACAGCAACTCCCCATCACTGGTACTACAGCCTGAGCTCCGCCTCCTGTCAGATGAGTGGAGGCGTTAGAGTCTCACAGGGACACGAACCCTATCGTGAACTGCACATGTGAGGGGTCAAGGTTGCGGCTCCTTATGAGAATCTAATGCCTGATGATCTGGCACTGTCTCCATCACTCCCAAATGGGACCTTTTCCTTCTTGTTTTGTTTTTTAAGCTGTGTGTTTTATCCTGGCTTGCAGGTAAACAAGTTGCAGTTGCAGGAAAACAAGCTAGGGGCCCCCACTGTTTCTACATTATGGCAAGTTGTATAATTATTTCATTATATATTACAATGTAATCATAATAGAAATGAAGTGCACAGTAAACAGAATGCACTTGAATCATCCTGAAACCATCCCCCGTCAACCACCCACGGAAAAATTGTCTTCCATGAAACCAGTCCCTGGTGCCAAACCGGTTGGGGACTGCTGGTTTAAGCCCCTAGTCTGTGGTAATTTGTTACAGCAGCTCTAGGAAGCTAATACAGTGACATACACATACAATAGCATCAAAACCCTTTCTGTTCTAAGATCCTTTACAGTGGCAAATGTCCCTAGTGAAGAGTCACAGCTAACCACAAGCACATGCCATGAAAAGAGGGTTTATTAAACATTTGTCATTGCCTTGGGTGTCATTCCTTACCTCATTTAATCCTCATAACAACACGATGATGTCTAATTCTCCCAATTTTCAAGAGGAAGAAATAGAGGTCTGAAGAACTTCAAGGAACTTTCAGAGTACTGATAAACTAGCACATGATGAAGCTGGGAATCCAATCTGGGAAAGTGTACCCTGCAACCTATGCACTTAGCACTAGCTCAGGCCAGTTGCACAAGGCAGGTCAGCCTGTGCACAGAATGTACCTGATTGTGCAAGATAGCAGCCCTGTAATGGCTGAAGAGAATGCAATGATGACAAACAAGCTAAGAGAAATTGTCAGACATGTCAGAGTCATTTAATATGCCACTAAAATGTCAGGCAGCACATCTGTATTAGTCTGTTTTCTGTTGCTTATAATAGAATGCCCACATTTTATCTGTTTGGAGTCTCCTACGTATTTTTTTTTTTTTTTTTTTTTTTGAGATGGAGTCTTGCTGTGTCACCCAGGCTGGAGTGCAGTGGCTCGATCTCAGCTCATTGCAACCTCTGCTCCCCAGGTTCAAGCAATTCTGCTGCCTCAGCCTCCCAAGTAGCTGGGATTACAGGCACCTGCCACCATGCCTGGCTAATGTTTGTATTTTTAGTAGAGACAGAGTTTCAGCATCTTGGTCAGGCTGGTCTTAAATTCCTGATCTCATAATCCACCCATCTCAGCCTCCCAAAGTGCTGGGATTACAGGCATGAGTCACTGCACCTGGCCTTCTCCTATGTAATTTTAGAAAGGAATCAAATTTATTTCTTACAGTCCTGGAGGCTGGGAAGTCCAGAGTAAAGGAGGTACATCTGGTAAGAGTCTTCTGGCTGGTGGGGACTCTGTGTAGTCCCGAGATGGGTCAGAACATCATGTGGGGAGGGCTGAGCATGCTCAGGTACTAGTTCAGACCTCTGTTCCTCTTCTTGTAAAGCCACCAGTCCCACTCCCATGATAATCCAACAATCCATTACTCATGACTGGATTAATCCATTCATGAGGGCAGAGCTCTCACCACCCAATCACCTCTTAAAGGCCCCGCCCCTCAACACTGCCACATTGGAGATGAAGTTTCAGCATGAGTTTCAGAAGGGACAAGCATTGACGCCATACCACAATCTAAATAAAATATAATATTAAAAATGTAGTTTAGAAGACCCAGGTGCCAGAGCCCACTAATTGAATGCTTTGAATTTCTTCTCACTCACTCAAAGGCATGCAGAAAGCAAGCTCAGAAACAGCAGACTCAAACAGAAGAGTGCATTTCTCAAACATGCTCCAAGGAAGAGAAAATAAATGTGGTTTAATGATCTCCACGACCAGATTTTTGGGACAAATGAGTGGAGTTTCAATAGGCATAAGAGGCACAAAAATAGCAAAAATAAAGACACAGAAGACATGAAAGTTCATGGGATACTTGTTACAGCAGCTCTAGGAAGCCAATAACGTGATGTTCACATATAATAGCATCAGAGAGCTGTGAAGTTCATGCAGCCAGTCCAGTGCATGCATGCGTGTGTGTGTGTGTGTGTGTGTGTGTATGTTTCTGTGTGTGTATGTGTGTGTGTTTCTGTATGCGTGTGTCTGTACATGCGCACACACAGACATGCACAGATATGCACTGACTCATGGGGTCGTAGGGAGGAGTGTTTGTTGCTGACACTGGAAAGGTAGATGGATGAGCTGAGCTCAAGTGTTTACCAAAAAGGCATGCAGGCAGGACCTAAGCTTGTGGAGCAGCAGCGTATGAGGGTGGCCCTGGAGCCCTCATACAGAAAGTAGTTCTGCACTTTCAACAGCCCTCCAGCCCTGGGTGAGGAGGGTAAGTTCATTCTATCTTAACTGCAGTCTCAATAAAGAGGTGTACAAAGAGTATAAACGCCTTATTTTTAAACCACAGTTCTTTCTCCACTCCTGCAGTCATCACGAATAGCCTGACCTGAACATAGAGAAGCTTCATGACTTTCACTGCCAAAAACATTTTTAAAAATTTTTAGAATTCCTCTAACTGGAGCAATAGTAGTTTCATTGAGTTCCATATCGAATTAAGATTCTCATGAATTTTTTTAATATAAAAAGGATTTTCTCTTTTGATATATACTTATTACAAACTTCCACAGAGACCTACCCAGCCCAAACTTTACCTCTAAACTAGGGATTGGCCAATTTTTTCTGTAAAAAGTCAAAGGGTAAATATTTTAGGCCTTGCCAGCCACGCAGTCTCTGTCACACCAACTCTGCAGTTGCAGTATGAAAGCAGCCATTGACAATATGTAAATAAGTAAGCATGGTTGTGTTTTAATAAAACTTCATATATAAAACAAGGCAGGGGCAGATTTAACCCCATAGTTTGCTGACTCCCTCTCTAGACCAACATAACCTTAGCCTTTTGCAATCAGAGAATGTATAATGCATTTTTGTAATTGGTCAATTTTAATTTCATCTTACTGTTCAGTTTTCTCCTCATGCTGATTAATATTCAGATTAATAAATTATCATATGTATTCATATTATCATCAAATGCCTTGCATCCCTGGGGCAGTATTATATAAATTTGAATGCATTCAAAAGAATAGTTTTACCATTTAATTTCATTATTATTAATAATACGCTTACAGTGTCTGTTTAGTTTAGAAAATTCTTTGTGGAGAATGTGGGAAGGCATCCAAAATGATCTCCCTCGCAACCCTCCAGGAGGACAAGAGAATAAAGACAGAGAGAGATAGCAGAGGGTCTCTTCGGCCTTGGCATTGTGTTCTAAGATTGTATGTAAAGATGACTGGGAATCTGCTCTGCATTTTGAGCTAGAAGGTCCCACATCTCATTATTCCACCCCACAAAATAATCCTAATCAGACACATCAAGAGCATGGTTACCATGCAGCTCCTGGAATCAAGATTCATGACTCAGAATCTCAGAATCAAAACATACCTCAGATAGAGGTGGCTCCAGTTACATGTGAGCCCCTGTAAATAAAAGAAACAGAGAAGAAGCATCATGCATGCAAAATTATGAATGCAAAATTAGGTATAAAACTGAATATTAATTTCTAAAGAGAAGAGAGATCTCAACAGATTATAAATGTTTGAAAGCTGAGGAATATTACCGCCATTTTCTTTCAGGTTACATTTTGAGTTTCCACTAAGATACTTCCTTCCTGTCATTTTTAAATTTTTGATGGGTTCATAAGTATGAAAAGACTATTAACAGTCTAAAATTAAAGAGTGCACTAAATTAAAGTACTTTTGTAATTGCTGTTACATTGTATAGAGTGACATAATTGTGTCATCAAATCACCCTTAGTGCATGAGTTTTGTCACTGAAACTTCTGTTTTGATATTGTCACTTGTTTTTTCGGGCTATTTTGCTGTGTTAGTGGCAATTTTGGATGCTGTTTCATCTGGAACCACTATGCTTCGTCAGGACAAGCTGTGTCAGATACACTAAAATTCAATCTGATATGTTGAAATGCATAAGAACATGCAACTTCACAAAAGGTTGTATCCATTTCCAGCAATGTTGCACACATGTCACCTACAAGCCCCAGAATTCTGATCAATTTTGTTTCAAAAGAGTCACGGAATAAAACTAAGTTGAAGTAGAAACAGACAGTGGTCTTCATAAATTGTGATTCAAAGATCTGCAAATTTACAGAATTGGTTGCCCATATAAACGCATTGGTAGGAACTTACAAGGATCCTTTACACGAGTGGGAGGTGGAAGTTTCCATTTCATTTCCTTGACAGGAAACCTCCCTCTGACCTTAGAAGTTCTTCTGTTTGGGCTCCATATCAATCACAGATCTCTGGTGGCTAACCGGCCTCTGTGACACTGAGTATGTTACCTTCCAATGCAACCCAGTCCATCTGTAGACATATTGAGTTACTACGGAATAATATCATGTGCTAAACAGCAAATAGTAATAGTATATGCTAAATAAAGAGGTAATAATAATAGTATATCCTTATGCTAAACTAAACCCACCTTCTAATAACTATTAATATTATCTGGTGGTCTTAAATCTCCTCTTTGACTGATAGATCTAATCACTCTTCCACAAAACAGTCATCCAAACATTTGAAGACAGTGGTCATGTCATTCCCTGTCTTAATTTGGGTTCCCTAAAAAGCATACTCTGTCTCAAGGATCTGTTCAAATGCAAGCAGTTTATGTGATAGGTGATTCTAGGAAACATAGTAAAAGAAAGAGGGCATGGAGAGAAAAGAGAAGGCAGTTGATGAAGTGTGCATGGTCAAGGCAGTTACCGCTGCGGGAAACTGGAGCTCCATCCCTCTGGGAAGTGCTGAGGAGCCAGCATAAAATGCATGCCTCTGAGTCATCCCACCTGAGGGACAAAGGAGCTGGGGATTTATGCACCAACTCTCATTAGGTATTAGTTGAGGGCTGCTCTTGAGAAGCATTAATATAAACTGGCAGATCGAGCTCCAGCTTCTAGAGAAAGCCCTCAAACAAAGACAGGCAGAGGTGACCGCTGGAAATCAGCCAGCCTGCACTGCAGAGGTAAGGTCCGAGGGGACATGGGCAGCACATTCTCCATGTGCGCTGGGGTCTTCTGGGGAATCTGCATATGGCACAGCCACAGGTCTCCTCCATCCCCATCCATCAGATGGGCTTGGCTTTGTTTGTTTTGTTATTGTTTTTTTCCTCAGCACTGAACATGACACTCCGTGTCTGACCATGCCTTCCCAGTTCCCAAATTTCTGGTCCCAGAAGGTACATACACAATACAGAACAGACACCATTATTGATCAAGGGTAGAAGCAAACACAACGAGGTTCCACCACCAAGTGGCCAACAGAATTTAATCAAACTGAGTGGGCATGGTGTGGTTCTGATGTCGCTTCTCTACCTGGACTTCTGAATGGCTTTTTCTAGAACCATGCCCAGATAAGTCAATTGGGAAATTCCAATTTTTTTAAAACAAGCTAGAAACATTCACTCTTTCCTAGTCACCTATCACCTAAAAGGAGGTTTTTCTTTATTACCTTTGTCAGTCTGTTCTCACATTGCTATAAAGAAATACCTGAAATTGGGTAACATATTTTAAAAAATGTTTAATTGGCCCATGGTTCTGTAGGCTGTACAGGAAGCATGATGCTGGCATCTGCTCAGCTTCTGGGGAGGCCTCAGGAAACTTACAATCACGGCAGAAGGCAAAGGGGGAACAAGCACTTCACATGGCTGGAGCTGGAGGAAGGTGGGGGAGGTGCCACACACTTTTAAACAACCAGATCTAGTGATGACTCACTAACTCACTATCACAAAAATAGTACCATGGAGATGGTGCTAAGTCATTCATGAGAAACTGCCCCCATGATCCAACCACCTCCCGCCAGGCCCCACCTCCAACACTGGGGATTACAATTCGACATGAGATTTGGGTGGCGTCACAGATCCAAACCATATCAATACCCTATTACATAAGCAAAGGGAGATCAATCTAAGGTTAAATGATGGAGAATAAATGAACATTTGTTCATGTTAAATCATCAAAGATAGCTTTTTGCTACACAGTGATGGAATTTTTACTTTGATTCGTTACTATAGTAGTTTTTAAATATGCCCACAAGTTCTTTGCTACTCCTGCCTTCAAAAGGTGGAGCTGAATTTCCCTCCACTTGAGCATGGTTGTCCTTCAACAGAAGTCAGCATGTAAGATTCCTGAGAGGTCGTAAAAGACACTGTGGCTTCCTTCTCACTCACTCTCTTGAATCACTCTTTTTCAGGAAAGCTGGCTGCCATGTTGTGAGACACTACAGCAGCCCCGTGGAGAAGCCCACGTGGCAAGAACCTGAGGGCTTCAGCCACGAGCAGTGTGAGTCAGGTACCACGAAGGCAGGTCCTCCCATCCCAGTCAAGCCTCGCCTGGGAGGCCCAGGCGACTAGATCACGAGGTCAGGAATTTGAGACCAGCCTGGCCAACACAGTGAAACCCCATTTCTACTAAAAATACAAAGAATTAGTTGGGCATGGCAGTGGGTGCCTGTAATCTCAGCTACTTGGGAGGTTGAGGCAGGAGAATGGCATGAACCTGGGAGGTAAAGGCTGTAGGAGATCGTGTCACTGCACTCCAGCCCAGGTGATAGTGTGAGACTCTCAAAAAAAAAAAAAAAAAAAAAAGAAAAAAAGAAAAAAAGAGCATGCATGGCCAATTGGCCTTGTGAGATCATCAAAAGTTATCAGCTTTTTGCTTCAACATGGAAGAATTCTTTCTTGTGATTCTTTGATCCCAAACCTGTTTTCCTCTAGTCCTTAATGAAATTCTAAATTGTCTATTGACAACTTTTCCATTACCATTTCTTTAATTGCATGTGGTTTTACCAGCTCACCCCACCACAAAGCTCAGCAATGTAAATGTCATCTAAGCCTTATAGCTGTGCAACCAGGACTTAAATTCTATCAGTGGATGGCTCTGCCACCTTTCCCCAAAAGGTCCAGGAGAACTCTCTTGCTTGGAATGGGAGGCAGAGGCATTAGATGTCAGGGCAGGGCTTTATCTGGTTATGTTTTCATGAATTATCTGCTCTAGCTTTCTTTTCCCAGCCCCTTTCCCAAATGATCCTGTAACAACAACATGTGAAACCTACCTGATTCGGCCCCATGAGAGAATGCCTTTCTGTCTTTGGTGGCTTTTGAGCAAAACAGTCAGGAACAGCCCCAGCCAATCCCATTGACTCTGGCCAATTAGTGTTTCAGCAGAGAAGTATTTCTGACATAACACATGGGTTCCTGTGCCTTCCAGACTACTATGGGGAAGTTATTAAACAGTAAATTAGGACTCAGTGAAGAGTTATCTTTTGGTCCATGATCTTGCTTTACTGACAACAGCCAATAGGCTTCTCCTTGTGGTGGACTGAACTTGCATTGTCTTCTTTTATCCACAAACAATGGAAACAGCTGCAGTTGCAAGTTATTGCTTGCCAGAACTTATTTCTCTCATACCTGTTCAAACATCTATGAGCAGCAAAAAAGCTGATGGAAGGGAAAGGTTACTTTGCTGTCTTCAGATTATAGGTGACTAAAGAATTGAATTTGTGCTGACACCAGGATGGAATTAAGGATATTTTCTCCTACAGTTATGTCAGAACTAGAGAGTAAAATGCTGGTAGTCAATGTAAATATATATGCTCCATGTTCTTAATTTTTCTCCTGCATTATTTGGAACTTCCACATAAATTAGAATGTGGCCCACCGTAGTCATTGTACTGTAATCATCCTTCAAAAGAAATGCAATGTTTTACCTGGTAATACACGTTATCAGAGTGAGTCAGTGAGTCCATGAGTATCTCAGCTGGTGAATCTCCACCTCTGATCCTGGCCACTCAATTGCCCAAAGGTTGATAAATCATCTGACTGCTTACAAAACTCCACACACTCCCCTACACCAGCGCCCAGTTTGATCCTCTTCCATTTGGATGCTTATCTATGGGTCTTTCTTGCCTTCTCAATTCACATTTTAATTGAGATTTTGTAAGTCAAGCCAAATTGATGCTTTTCAAGAGTTTATTCCCATCTCTTCCATTGTTCTGTAATTACAAGTTGCGTCCAAGACAATTCAGAATCTTGTGCCAATCCCAAAATTATTCCAAATTGCTTATTTTGGGGATGAGTATTAGAAAGTCTGGCACACAGTAGGCATTTAATAAGTGTGTATAGAACCCCAGCACTTATGCATGGCTTTTTTATTGAGGCAATTTTTATTTTCAGTAGAAATAGAAGCAAGATGGCATGTGACACATGGACTGGAGATCTCTCTGGTGACACATGGACTGGAGATCTCTCTGGTGACACATGGACTGGAGATCTCTCTGGTGACACATGGACTGGAGATCTCTTTGGTGACACATGGACTGGAGATCTCTTTGGTAACAGGGGGCACTAAACAGAATTTCTAGAAGGGGTAGAGTTCTCCCAGCTTCCTGATGAACACATCTTCTCCCAGTCTTAGTTGATATCTTCAAATATCCATAGATCATGCAATAAACATGCCGGAGCTTACAGTTATTTGATCAATGAGGATATACAATTCCATAATCTATCTAAGATTTGTTACTCCCAGAGCTATGAAAGTCTTTACAATTACACCTTCTGATACAGATTTGGTTCTAGTGTGATAGGTTGGCCCTAGGTGTTTCCTTCCTTCCTTCCTGACAGAGTCTCACTCTGTTGCCCAGGCTGGAGTGAAGTGGCATGACCTTGGCTCACTGCAACCTCTGCCACCTGGGTGCAAATGATTCTCCTGCCTCAGCCTCCCGAGTAACTGGGACTACAGGCATGTGCCACCACGCCCAGCTAATTTTTTGTATTTTTAGTAGAGACAGGGTTTCACCGTGTTAGCCAGGATGGTCTCTATCTCCTGACCCCTTGATCTACCTCCCTCGGCCTCCCAAAGTGCTGGGATTACAGGCATGAGCCACTGCACCCGGCCAGGGTTTTCTTTTAATAAAATGAAAGAAAAAGGAGGAGGAGAAAAAAGAGAGGAGGGGGACCCTTTAACCCCCAAAGCCAGCATATTCATATGAGCATGTAAGAACAAAAAGATGAGGTGCACAAACTAAACTTTTAAAAATTCCATCCTGGGAGTGGTCATTTTTTCATGAAATGAATCCTTCCCATCTCCTTATTCTGGTGAAGAAATGAGAAGATTGATGAAAGCACCTTTCTTTCAAAAGTTCTTCCTGTCAGTTCAGAGCAAGGAAAATTAAAATACCAAACAAATTCATCCATCATGATATGCCTCTTGTCTCTTTTTCATCTTTCTTCTCCTTCCCAGATTACTCATCACTCAGTCACCTTGTTTTCACTCCCCATCTGATGGTGGGATCATTTATAATAGTTAACACTTGCTATATCTAAAGATACTGGTGTTTTAGTACTTAATATTTGCTGTATGCATAGGATCACAAAGAACTTCATGAATATTAATCAGGGGCTTCTAGCTATTTCAAAAATTAGAATAGGTAAGGAAAGTGAGCTTTAGAAAATCAAGCAGTCAACTGCTACTTCCTAGTAAAAACTCAAGCATTTTGTCTGGACACTGGGGCTCCCCACGACATCTAGCTGTTGGCTGCATGACCCTAGCAAGGGTATCAGCCAGTATAAGTTAGGCTATGCTGTGGTAACAAAATACTCCCAGACCTCAGTGGTTTATAACTACAACAGGTTATTTCTCACTCACGCCACATGTCTGTCACAGGGTTGCAGTGGCTTTGCACCCCATCATCCTTACTCTCAGACCCAGGCTGTTGGAGAAGTTTCTGTCCTGGACCTGCCTAGTTGTGTGGCAGAGGGAAGAGAACACATAGAAAATAACATGCTGACCCTTCAAGCTTCTTTCCAGAAGAGCCCCACGTCATTGCACTCAGTCTGTTGGTCAGAGCAATCCAATGGCCCTGTCCATGGGGCACATCATCCTCTCACAAGGATAGGTAGCAACTACTGGGAATGTTATACAACCTATCACAAGAGAACTCCATTTTCCCACTTGTGAAAAAAGTTTGGCTTATGCTACTTCTTATATAAAGCCTGTGATGTAATAATTCCAAAAATATTTGGCAGAGAAGTAGAGCAGTATTATTATAATTATAGTTCATACCTGCTGGCTATAAGCACCATAAATTCAGTGTTCCCTCATAAAAGCAACAGGCAGAGTTAGAAAAGCCTTCTTGTTCAAGTCACGGTCAATGTAGATTTTCTGGAAGATGCCTACCAGCAATGACCGATATGCCTTCTACCTCAAAATTCTATGATACTATAACACAAAAGAGGGCAGCAAAGTCTGAGAATTCTGTGAACATATTCTAGCCAGGTTTTTCTTTAAAATGTATCTGCTTCATAATTATCTTAAAATTTCAAAATACTAACATTATAACTCTTTTAATTATCTAACCAGAAACACACTATCTAGAAGGAAGTCTTAAAACCATAGCCAATATTGGCTTGTGCAAGGAAAACCCATGGGTTTCTGGTTCTCACTTGAATTGTATTGTGAGAATCATATTTACCTGGTTATACTACTATAACATAGGAGGCTAAGCATTAAGGCCATAAAGAAACGTGATTAAAAGTTACTGATAAATGATTTATACATTACAGGTTCAGAATGCCTTATCTGAACTCCTTGGAGCCAGATAAATTTCAGAACTCATAACTTGCAAATTTCTGAAAGGTAATACAATGCACATACCATTACTACTTAACACCTCCATTGAGGTATGAGGCTGGACCCATAATCAAATCTATTAAATACCCCAGCATCAAAAATGTGTCAATGTGCACATAAGCATAAAAAATAAGACAATGAACAACTTTTTGTGTGTTTAGATTTGATTTTCTTTTTTTCCGAATGAATTTGCTGCAAGCTTATAATGAAATTCTGGGTTTTCAAAGCTTTGAGGATTTTGAAACTGTGGATAAGGGACTGTGGACTTTTGTTTTATTTAGCACTTAAAATATTCCTATGAAGTATTTCCCAGCATGTATTAAGTGAAAAGCAGCAAGGTGGAGAAAAGTATGGATCATATCTTAGAAGAGGAGGAGAAATAAATATTTACTTATATTTTAAAATTTTTCTTATACTGAAAAAATAAAAAGGAAAGATAAACCAAAACTAAAACAATGGGAGCAGAGGAAACAGTGTGGAGAAGGCTGAGATTAAAGCTGGCTTTTTCTGAATACACCTTGACTGCACTCCACACTTTAATTTTAAAAAACATGCAACCCTTAAAAATCTAAAGCAAAGTACAGAAAGTAAATGGGCTCATTGGGAGAATCAAGCCAGCAGTGTGCCCATACTGAAAGGGATGATTTCAATGAGTTCAAAACACAAAATCCAAATGGACATCCTTACAAAATATAACCTAAACGCAAGAAGAACTATTACAAAGTTAAACCATTTTCAGTTATCACATTGTTGGTGTTAATGTCGCAATCATTATTCCCCTACTGTTTTCTGTATATTTTTAGATAAAGCAAATGAGTAAATATGTTGGTTTGAGATGGGTGCCAGAATTTTATACAACAAAAAAGGTGATGCAGAAGTATTATTGGAAAAGTTTTGAAAAACCTGAGAACCTGAATTTGTGTTGGAAGTATGAGTATGAAGTTAACCAAATTGAAAGGAGAATATTCCTCAGTTAAAAAAAAAAAAAGGAGAGGGGAAACCTATGGTCAAAAGAGAATAAACATGTAAGCCAATTATCTATATGTGGACTTTCTTGCTTTGTCTATTGAGAAAGCCGTTGAAACAAGAACCAACTGCAAAGCAGTGAGCACCGGAAAACAATGTAATGAAAGCCTCTAAATACACCTTCCATCAACAGGAGCGTGGATCGTTGGCGATACAGCTGATTCCAAGTGTGGGATGGGAAGTGTTTAACATCAGCCTGGAACTCTTCTCATTGCAAAAGACAGGCAGTTATCAAAGACTACAGGTGTTATGTCAAAGGGAGTCAAGAGGCAGCTTGCAGAAACTCCCAGTGGCCAAAAATAGAACAATTTCAATATCAATAAGAAAAATAACTACAATGGATTGAAACAAATGGCATATCTTTAAACCTATGAAATGAATCCACTGGTCACTTTCAGAGAATGCTAACACCAACACATTAGTTTTGAAAACAGGTAAACAAAAGTAAAGAATTAAGTATTTAGCATACCTTTCCTGTACAGACTCTCTCTCTGAGATATCGAATAGTAGATGAGGAGATATTTCTCTTTACAGAAAAAATTATCAAGCTAAAAAAATGAAGAATGAATGGTAGAATTAGAATACCATTTTCCTGCAATCCCTAATTAAATAATAAATGTAGCTATTGCTCATCAAATGCTACTAGCATAACAAAAAAGAAGATAATTGAATATTACCTTCTTGTGGTGGAAGTCACAAAAAACAGAAATTGAATCCACACAAGCCTCTATATTTTATTAACAATTTATAGCAAATATAGGGACAAAGGAAGATACGAAATGACATCATAGGGATGTAGTAGGCCACATCTTGTGTATTAGGCATGTATTTTTTTATTCTGATGTTTTGATACCTGGGGCCTTACTGACCAAGAGAGACTGCCTGTTCCAGGGCCACCCAGTTCCTAGAATAATAAACCACCTGTTTTCAAGCGGGCATCATGCATTTCATATGCAAACCAACAATCCAAAGCCATACCTACCTCCTCCCACAACACACCTACAACCTCTGTTGAGCTTTTACACTCCAGGCCAATAGTCTCCTGCCCTAATAACCCCAAGCCCAGATATCAGACCACCGAAGACAGTCCTTATACCTCAGGACCCGGTGAAATTATTCAAATTATCTGTTCTAAATTTGTTTACATCTTGCCTTTCCCATGGAAACCACAATAAAAACTCTTGCCCCATTTTCTTCACACTGTCTGTGCCTTCTGATTGACCCTGACACTTCCCTATAAGCCCCTCAGTGCCATTGTGTGGCCCCTTCCTCTTGGGAACTGTAACAGGCTATCTTCAGTAGCCATCCTCTCCTGATCTGCTGCCTAACCATCCCTGAATAATAATATCACCTACGTTTTAAAACCCCTGGGCTCTTACTGACCAAGGAAGACTGCCTGTCTCAGGACTACCCAATTCCTACAGATCTTAAGCAACTCTTGACTGACTGTGGGAAACTCTACAAGACAAACAACAAATTGCAAGGGAATTTACCTCAATATAAAGGAAGAAATAGCAAGGTGACAGAATGAGAGGGAGAGAGAATCTCTGATTAAAAGAGACATACAAAGCTGGGCATGGTGTCTCATCCAACCATATAATCCCAACACTTTGGGAGGCAGAGGTGGGAGGATCGCTTGAGTCCAGTTCAAGACCAGCCTGGGCAACACAGTGAGACTTCATCTCTACAAATAATTTTTAAAATATTAGCCAGGCATGGTTGCACACATCTGTGGTCCCAACTACTTGGGAGGCTGAGGTGAGAGGATTACTTGAGCCCAGAAGGTCAAGCCTACAGTGTGCTGTGATTGTACCACCTGCACTCCAGCCTGGGTGACAGAGCAAGACCCTGTCTCAGTCACAGTAAGAAACATATTGGCCAATTGCAATGTAGAGACCTGATTTTACTGCTGATTTGAACCAACTGTTAAAACTATTATGGGACTGCTGGGGAAATTTGAACACTGACTTGATAGCTTATATTTGATATTATGGAATTACTGATCTTTTTTTAGGTGTGACAAAGGCACTGTGGTTAGTTTTTAAAAACAGGCCTTATCTTTTAGAGGTTCCAACTAAAATATTTATTTATTAAACGACACGACACCTGTAACTCACTTTGCAATCATCTGGGGTTGGGAGATGAGTTGAAGTAGAGAAAAGATAAGATTGGCTGAAAGTAACAGGTGTTAAAGCCGGGTCATGAATACGCAGGTGCTTATTATATATACTATTACATATACTATTCTGATGAATTTTTTAAATTTCTGAAAATTTTCATAACAAAAAATAAAAACATGAGAAACTTCTTTGAAGATTGTGTTACCTGCCCCAATTTTTTAGAAAAGATAAGTGAACTCAGAATGACTACATAATCTGCCCAACTGCTAGGAAATGGTGGAGCCAGAATTCAAATCCAGGTATGGCTGACCACCCAAACTCCTTGCCTCACAAAGCCAAAAGGGAGGCCACCTCTGGAGGCTGTTCCTCTGGGCTCGTTGGTAAGAGAAAATTACGTCTTCTTTATTCCCAGAAGGCACTAGACACGAGCAACGTGAACCACTGGGCTTGTTGCAACCGCAGCCTCAGGAACAGAGATTTCCGTGAAATCTTCTTTGTTCCCGGTTTCCAAATTCCCCTTAAAGACCAAATGCTGCCTTGCAGAAAGCACACCAGGAAGTATACATACAAATGAGCCCTGATACCTTGAGCATGCAGAGACGTGCTCCAAAATATTTTCGAAACTTTCTCTTTTCTAGTAGCTTTTAGTGAAACCTAACTTTTCACTTTCAGCTCATGAACCACATAGAATCATCGCACCATTTTTGCCTGCATTTTGGAATCCAAATGCCATATCTTGGCCTGACCACACCCCCACCTCTCCTTATTCATCGAACTTTCCCCTAAATGGCTTTTCACTGCTTGCAAAAACTTAAATCTAATATTAATAAGAGCCAAAATAAAAAACCCACAATGCCTTCCACTTATATAGGGCTAGGAATTGCATGAAGCGCTTTAGAAATATTATCCCCTTTAATCCTCAGAATAACCCTTCAAAGGATGAAGATTTGCCAGCATTGAGGCTGTTCAAGGAGAGAGCTCTGGGAAAGGGATTAAGGTGGTCCCAAGATTTGAATTAACCTTAGCCTTGACAAAGGATTTAGTAGCATGGACACTAAGAGTCTTGGAACGATTTACAAACCAATTCTTTAAGTATCACTTTGTCCTGTCATCTGTGACTTTTGAGAGCATCATCAAGGAGAATGACTAGGAAATATGAATAATCTGTTCTTTCCAATCTCCTCCCCAACAATGATCAAGGGGTAGCCAATAATTATTTTCTTTTTCTGAATCCAACACTTTTTCTTTTTATGGAGGATAGCACAGAATTTGTTTAGTATCTCACGGTATCTAAAATGACTTAGGAAAACCAGCATACTCAGAGCGTGCAAGCCCTTCCTGAATTTGCCTTTTGGATTTCTTCTGCATGGAACAGATTGTGAAGACATGAAGATGCAATTCTTTATATCTCCTAATTTATCTTCTTTTCTCCCAATTTTTCTTCCCCTTAGCTCTCATACCAGGCTCCCTCATGGTGTTTGCCACTAATTTTAACTCCAACATCAAATTTCCACCTGAACATATGGACTATAAACACCTCAGCGGCCACAGGGCAGAGTGAGCGCTGCTCTCCGCCATGAGAATTTCACCTTCTGCAGACTAAATTTAGAAAGAGATCAAAATCTTGAAAGGGTTAGGGAGTGCTCAGATTCAACTTCCTCATTATAGTCTTTAAACTGCTTCCTAGTTCTGGTGCATTAAATCCTGGGCCTGGAGAAAAATGTTTGCCTCCAATGCTAGTTTCAGAAAGAAATGCAGGCTTGGGCTACATATTGCTGTTTTGGGGCCAGTGCTTTATTTCTTCCTCTTAGTCAATAAGACAGGAACTATGATCTTAAATGGTTTTAACCCTTCCACTTAAGCGTTTTTCATTCCAGATTGGACATCAGTGATGACAGCAGTAGGTGTCACATTCCTAAGACCCTAATCCCCTCTCACTTACATTTCCACTTCAAACATTAAAAGCATAAGCAGCTCTTTGAAAAATAACATTTTTTGTTTATTTGATGTATAAGTGCTGTTCTAAATAATTCACTAAATAGATATATTAGAGGTTTATTTTCCTTACCTGTAAATGCCACCATCACCATTTCTCCTTTAAAACTCATCTTCTCCATGTTTTCTGATTAACTCATCCCCTCTTGACCCCTTCTTTGGTCTCCAGACTTTAAGTACAAATGTGTCATTTAGCCTCAATCAGTTAGTTTCGAGTTGCTTGTGCATACATTTATTGCTTCTGTTCAAGGTCTTCTTGTTAACCAGATTAGAAACACTCCAAGGGCAGGAATCGTTTTGCCTATTATTTTATCTTCTTGTGTAGGGCTTGGTTCTCGGGAGGCACTCAACAAATGCATAGTGACTAGTCAACTCACAGCAATTAATTATTGTGGCCAACATAAAAAGTGCTCAGATGGTCATTTAATAATGATCAACTATCGTAATGATAATACTTATAATAGCATTTCTTTAAGTTCTGGTCGCTACTGACTAACTTCTTCCAGGCAACACTTATGAATTTTGCATAAGGTTGCTGTTGTCTTGACATTACTGCTTTATGAAATTTATCATCTTGGAAATCATTTGTTACTGAAACAATGTGGAAAATAAAAGTAATTTCAGTAATATGTTGAAAATATATATTGTAGAAATGTTAATACAAACATCCTGTAAAATGAGAGACATGTTTCAGAAACATTCAAAGCTGGTAACAAGATTTGATATAGAAAGAAGTACCATCAGGCCCCGTACAAGGAAATATTTAAGTTATAATGAGCCAATTTGGGGAGGTCCCAGTGGAAGATTAACGGGCACAAGCAGGACAGAGTCCCACCTGGCCTCTCTTTCTCAGATTCTCTGGGGAGACTGGGTTAGGGCTAGTCTCCAGCAAAGAATTATTCCACTTCAACCAGGCCCCTTGCTACGTATTAATCTGTTCGAACAAGTGAGATGCATTCAATTTCTGGGCCTAGAAATTTAGGATGGTGGATAGGAACATGACACCACTCAGGTGCTCACTACAGCAGAAGCACAGTGTTATCTTCCAGTGTAGGGCTTGGCTCTCAAGAGGCACTCAATAAATGCAGAGTGAATGAACCATTCATTCAACACAGGTACACATCACCCCCTTCAGTATCTCACAGGCTAGTGGCAGAGATGGCCACAAACACATCACAGTGCCACAGAACACACACCAAAATGAAGGCCTTGGATAATCACCTGCATTGACAGCACCTCCTGCCATGGCTCTGGCCAAACCCCCTAAATCAAGCTGGAGGCTTTAAAAATGCTTTAGTATGAAGCATTTATTTCTCCCACAAATTGAAGATTTATTTCTCACTACCTCCCCCATCCACCAAAAAAAAAGAGGGGGGGATAAAATCCTGTAATAAAGCATTGCCCAAAGTATATTTCATGGACCACTAATTCTGCAGGATGATAATGGCTGTTACCTGAAGGAGAAAATAAAAGAAAGGGAGAGAATTCCTAGTCACTGAAGTCTTGAAACTGCCCATTTAATTAGTGTAGAATTTCTTAGATCCCTTAAAATGTTAATGTGCATTATGAATCACGAGGAGGGGAACAATATGCAGTGTCTCCCAGAGTTAGCTAAATGCAAATTTCTTTTTTCCACAAACATTTATGTCACCGTGCATACTTGAGAAATATTGTTCTAGAGCTTTCTCAAGGCTCATTCACCTCTATATCCTCTTCTACGAGGAAAACAGCAGGCTTCAAACAAGTGTGGAATAGAGTGGATAATAAATATGTTTGTTGATCTGAATGATCAAACACTACAATCAAACCCACAGAAGAGTATAAATTCATTTCAAAGACTAAAACCTGATGTTTGATGGATTTTTTAAAATGTTTTCTTCCCAGTTCAAATACTTGCAACCAAACTATTTTTCCCAGCTCCTAGGACCAGACTCTGTCTCCTGCCCTTAGGGTGCCCTACTTTAGGTTTACAAATTGGAACCCAAGCTTGGTTTCCTGTTTCTCAAGCAAGATTTGGAAAATATGTTGATGCAGCTTTAAAAGCATACAAGAAGGCTCAGAAGCTTAGGTAGACTCTCTTTAGGTAGATTCAAGCAGATTCTGGAAAACTGGGAGCTGTAGATGTTGGTTCTCAACTCTGGTTGCATATAAAATCACCTGGTGAGCTTTAGAAAAGCAAACCAATATCCAGGCCTCACCCCAGGAGAACTAAATCAGATCTCTAAGGGTGAGACATGAGGACTGTTATTGTTTTAAAAGCTCCCTGGATGTTTCTAATGTATACCCAGGATTGGGAAGCCTTGCCCCACAAGGTCCAGCTGTAGGTCACAACAGTCGGCTGCCACCACGCCATCATTTTCAGGACTTGTTCATTTTCTTAAATCCAGTTTGGCACCTTTCTCTTGCAAGGACCTTGTGTCAGTCCGTTTTGCATTGCTATAAAAGGAATACCTGAGACTGGGTAATTTATAAAGAAAACAGGTTTATTTGGCTCATGGTTTTGCAGGCTGTATGAGCATGGTGCCAGCATCTGCTAGGCTTCTGGTGAGGCCTCAGGAAGCTGTCACTCATGGTGGGAAGGCAAAGGGGGAGCAGTGTGTCATATGGTGAGAGAGAGAGAGGAAGGGGTGCCACATTCTTTTACATAAGCAGCTCTCATGTGAACTAGTGGAGTGAGAATTCACTCATTACTGGGAGGACAGCAACAAGTCATTCATGAGGGTCCCACCCCATGACCCAAACACCTCCCACTGGGCCCACCTCCAACACTGGAGGCCATGTTTCAACATGAAATTCGGAGGAGACAAGCATCCAAACCATACCAGACTTGTTCATTCTTCAGAGAACTTGCAAGGTGTGATTAGAGACCCCAGAGTCTCCAGAAAACATTTCATATTGTCATATCCCCAAAACTAACAGTCTCCTGCTGCCCTCTTAGTTAAATACATGATATAAAATAGGAAAAAAGGAAGACCAGCTGCACCTTGAGATAAACCCAAAATAACACAGTCCTTCTGCCTAGTTATGACCCTCAAGAAAACTTGAGCAGGTCCTAGTTTTGTTTAAAAAATTTTGTTTGTTTGTTTGTTTTACCCTCACCATTAACTGCTTGAGCTGACTCGACTAAACTACTTTACCAAACAGCCACATTTACCACATGTGCAGTTAAACCAGCACTAGCCTTTTGGTTTCTAAAATGAATCTCATGCATGAATAGAGCTTTACCATCACTGCTTTTTTTTTCTTGCTTTTTTTTTTTTTTTTTCCTTTCCTAACTGTAGTTTTCTGGCGTTGTTTCTATTTGCATTTCTGGATCAAGTCTGGTTCCATTTTTGGTTTGAGGAAGGGCAGTAATTAATTCCCTATTAATGGCTGAAAGATATTAACAGGGGCAATGGGGCAAATAACAGAAGGGGTTTACCCATCTTTTTTGTTTGTCTGTTTCTTTGACTTGGGGAGTCTGACATCTTTTGTTGTTGAAATGTTAGTACAAATATTCTATAAAATGAAGAGTCATGTTTTAGAAATGGTCTAAGCTGCCAACAAGATTTGATATGGAAAGAACCATCAGGCCGTGTACAAGTATGTACCTAACTTGCAGTAAACTCATCTTCATGAGCTCCAATTGAAATTAACTGGGGCAAAAGCCTTGGCTATCTTCTCCCTCTCGATTCTCTGTGCTAATGGCTAGTTACCAGCAAAGCAAACTTTTCTTCTATGAGCTTCTATCACTCAAGAAACTCCTGTGCCTACTGAAAAGGCAAAAAGCCTTTTGAGATCTGGAACGACTGGACCCATGAGTTTCATATTCTGTGTTTATTTTTTTACCTCCAGCTGAAGTTAGAAAAGTCATGAAGCTACTGTTTCTTTTCCTGTGTGAAAAAAAGAATTGTTTTCTCTTCTGGCAAAATGAAAGTGATTAACCTCCCTTAATATAGTTTGTTTACTACATTTTGTATTTGTGGCTACCCCTCCCTTCTCTTCTCCCATCTCTCCTTTTTTTCTCTCTCTCCTCGTCTCTCAAAAAACCTTTCAGTGATTAGTGGGTTATAAAGCTCTTTTATTTTGTGTGTGGTCTATGGCTAACTGGTTCAGTCAGATCTAACATCAAAGAGGCGAAAACGAGCTACTTACATGATAAAGTTGCTTATGTTTAGCAGAAGACTTGTCTCGATTGGCAAAGAGAACCAAAGAAACAAATAGTAATTTCAAATAATAATTTTAAAGGTTTAAAATAAATGTAAAAGTAATTGCAGAAAGAATGTGGAAAATCAAATTTAATGCTTTCGATATGAAGGTTCTTTAAGAAAAAAACTTCAAAATCTTACTAAATCTATACTTCAGAAGAACAAGCAAGTTTAACTCTGAGATAAATTAGTGGCTTTGGTTATAGGTTACAAGATAAAAACAAAGGAATGAGCAGGGTCTTAAACACAATTTAAAGAGTTTTTAATATTTGATTTGTAAATCTAGAGGTGTACAAAATATAAATCTATCTAAAAGTTTAAAATATAGTCGTATGCCAGGTAAAAATTTTCATTCAAAATGATTATATTCTACTTGCTTTTTAATCACAACACAAAAAATAATACTCTAGCTTATCCAAAACGTGGATTTATTTTCTCATGGAAAGCCTAAGTAATCTGAATGCTTTAAAGTTTTATGAGTCAAGAAAGTTATAGTTGTTACAAAAATGTAAAATTATTTGTCCAACTACATAATTTATACTTATGTTCCTCAAAAGGATTTATTCTTGTCAAAATTTTTAATTCTAAATATCAGATATATGTCTGTATATATACATAGAAACATAGAAAATCTCTGCTTTTTAATTGAAATTCCCATAAGAGTAATCATTTTAAAGTACATAATTCAATGGTATTTAATACATTCACAATGTTGTACAACTACCAACTCTATCCAGTTTCAAAACTAGATGTGGTTTTCGTCACCCCAGAAAACCTCGTATACTTTAGGTAGCCACTCCCTAATCCTCCCTACCCCCAGCCACTGGCAACCACCAATCTTCTGTCTCTATGGACTTTTCCGTTCTGGGTATTTCATATAAATGGAATCACACAATATGTGGCCTTTTGTGTCTGGCTTCCTTTACTTAACATGATGTTTTTGAGGTTCATCCATGCTGTAGTATATTTCAGTATTTCATTAATTTTTGTGACTGAATAATATTGTATATACCACATTTTATTTTTGTTTCCTTTTTCTTTTTTATTTTCTTTGTAAATTTTTCTTAATTTTATGAGGCAGGTTCTCACTATGTTGCCCAGGCTGGTCTCAAATTCCTGACCTCATGCAATCCTCCTGCCTCAGCCTCCTGAACTGTTGGAATTATTGGCACCTGCCACCACATCTGGTTAGACCACATTTTGTTTATTCATTCATCCATTGATGAACATTTGGGTGGTTTCTACCTTTTGGCTATTGTGAATAGTGCTGTTATGAACAATCATGTACAAGTATTTGTTCGAGTACTTCTGTTCAATTCTTTCGAGTATATACCCAGGAGTAGAATTGCTGGATCATATAGTAATTTTATGTTTAACTTTTTCAGAAACTACCAAATTGTTTTCCACAATGGCTGCACCATTTTACATTCTCACCAGCAGTGTGCAAGGATTCCAATTTCTCTGCATCCTTGCTAATATTTATTATTTTATGTGTGTTTTTTATTTCTCTTACTTAGCTATTGTAGTGACCATAAGGTCATATCTCATTGTGGTTTTGATTTGCATTTTACTAATAACTAATGTTGTTGAGCATCTTTTCATCTGCATTTTGGCCATTTGCATATATTTGGAGAAGTCTATTTCAGGTTCTTTGCCCATTTTAAAATTGAATTGTTTGTCTTTTTGCTGTTGAGTTGTGAAAGTTCTTTATTCTGGATACTAGGCCCTTAACAGATATATGGTTGCAAATATTTTCTCCCATTCTATAGGTCATCTATTCACTTTCTTGATAATATCCTTTGACATTCAAAAGTTTTTAATTTTGGTGAAGTGCAATGTGTTTTTTCTTTGTTGCTGTGCTTTTGGTGTCATATCTAAGAATCCATTACTAAATTCAGAATCCTAAAGATTTACTCCTATGTTTTCTGTTAAGAGTTTTACAGTTTTAGCTTTTATATTTAGGTTGTTGATCAATTTTGAGTTCAGTTTTGTATATGGTGTGAGGTAAGAGTCCAACTTAATTCTTTTACATGGGGATATCCAGTTTTCCCATGTCCATTTGTTTTATTGTTTTGGTTTTGGTTTGGGTTTGGGTTTGGTTTGGGTTTTTTTGAGGCAGAGTCTCACTCTATCACCCAGGTTGGAGTGCAGCAGTCTCACTCATGATCTCAGCTCACAGCAGCCTCCACCTCCCAGGCTCAAGCGATTCTCCCACCTCAGCCTCCCAAGTAGCTGGAACTACAAGCACAAGCTGCCACACCTGGCTAATTTTTTTTATGGAGACAGGGTTTCACTGCATTGCCCGGGCTGGTCTCAAACCCCTGGACTCAAGCCATCCACCTGACTCAGCTTCCCAAAGGGCTGGGATTACAGGCATGAGCCACTGCACCCAGCCTCTCACTCCATATTTTTTAAAGAAAGAATTTCTCTCACTAAATGGTTGTCTGACAAACCTTTGTTTCTCCACAATACATTAGTTCAAATTATATTTTCAGAATCATTAATTAACTTTAAAACTTCAAATTAATAGAAAATCAAACTATTAGTACCTATCTTGTATTCCTAAAAACACTAGTTTTACTATACTCTTGTCTTCAGTTAGCAGATTAAAAATGCATGTATAAACTTGTCCCTTTAAGAATTGTTAAAGCTGTATTGCACTGTGTGTGTGTGATATATATAACACACACACACATATATATATATATATATGGTGGATGCATTTTATTTGTTTTGTTTTAAATAAAATCATCTGCTTGTGCCAAAACAAGACAATGATAGAAGACAATTTGAGGGGTTATACCACAAGTGCAGAAAGGAAAAAAATGTAAATTTACTAGCCTGAATATAGTGAGTTTGAAAGAAGCCAAGAAATATGTCAACATTTTTTCAAAATTGGCCCAGTGATAATTAGTTTATCCATAGGGTGCAAAGGGCTTATGTATCATTTACTGCAGCACTGTATCAATGGTAATCACAAATAATAGAATTAGAATTTGGGTTTCCTTCTGTTAAAATGAAAACTTTAAAAATGAAAAAGATAAGTGTTACATAGTTTAACATGTCCAGGTGTCACTGGTTCCCTTTATTACTACAACACTGTGTAATTCATTGTTTTTTGTTATACTTTTGAATTCATTTTAACAGGTCTTCAGTTTTGAAAAGCTACTATTCCTAATCATCATTTTTACCTATTGCTGTGTTCATTTAGAATATTACCTAAAACTATTTCTTGTCTTCATGCATCTGTGACTAACACTCGTGGCGTGTTTCCTCTGACAAGTCTTTTTGATATTAACTTTCCCAAATTTAGCACCAAAGTCAGAACACCATTGCTGTAAAGATATCTATTATACCTCAATTATCTTTGGAGTGTTTTAGTTGTCCACTGGACATGACAAAGACTATCTCTTGCCTTGTAAGAAAACAAATAATATGGAGAGTAAAAAAAGAGATAATTGTAATAATCTGGCATTCTCTAGTTTTAAAACATTCAACACTGTTATGTCCACAATATGAAAAACCAGCAATTAAAAATAGAAGCTAAATATCTCTGTATTAATTATATATAAGTAAAATGTAATTGATATAAATATTTCAGTACTTATGAAATTGTGTATCAGAAACACACATGTTAATGTTCAAAGGTTGGCATGGTAAATGCAAATAAATAGATTAATTTTAAAAAGAGACATTTTGGTTTTCTACATAAATACTCTTGTCAATTGATGACAATCAGAATACATAGGGATAAACTAGAGACTCTGAAGATTTCACAGTGTCCTCACTGTTGATATGTTCTTAACCTCGGAACAAGCATCAGCAAAATCCTCACAAATAGATTGCTTATTGTATCTCAAGAGAGAATTTTTGTTTACTGATATTAGGATTATTTTAATAAATTAAGCAAAGCCTTTGAATCTTATCATTCACAAGTATTTTCTGCTTTTCCCCTACACTCACTGAAATACAAAAACAAATCAGAAATTGATGCTGGAAGAAATATCAAAGGAGCCTAAGTAAAGGACTGAACCAGATCGTCAGACAGTTGAACCTACAGGGAATAGACTCACAGGTACAGGCTTCTCATTACGAGCCAACACCTTCACCCCAGACTGCAAGACTGTACCAAGAGACGGAATCAGGATCCTGGAGCTTTTCTCCTTCAGAAGCAAATGATTTCATGGAAACAGACTGTTTAGTCTAAGATCAACAAAATACAAATTGATTCCCTAGGACTAGACAAATGAAATGCAGTCATTTAATTGTGGTCAGGATTCTATTTTAAATAGGCATGGCAAGAAACCTCTTTTCTTCTTAATCTAGCACTGACCCTCAATTTGACAGATTATGCTTGTTCAAATTGGTGTGAAATCTTCTTTAAATGGTATCTCATTCCAACTGAGTCCTCAGAATTCAGGGAAAAAACTTTTTTGTCTTATGGAAGATAATATAGACTATAAATTAATATAAGAATAATGATTTTATAAAAAATAATGAGATAGAACAATAATAACAATGATTAAAAATTATACAAAGTGCCTTCACTAAATTCCTCTACTCTCTGTAACTGTAAATTATTTGCATAAGTTCAACAAGAATATGTTCTTTTTCCAGCCAGGGTACAATTGGATAAATCAAATCTACAACCACGATCATGCCACAGACCTCCTCTAATTAGGTAAGACAAGCCCAGGGACTATGCCTCCACATGTGAGGAGTAAGGCCCTCGAGGTCCTCCCATGAAATCGATCTATAGTCTGCTCCATGTCTTATGGAACCCCTTCCTCAAAGGCAGGCAGGGGATATTGACAACGAAAAGATATCAGGGAAAGATGAGACTCTGATGCTTTTGAAAGTTAGAGGCACTTTAGGCAAAGGCTGGGCAAAGGCTGGTAGATGTGAATTGGATGGTTCTTGGTTCCTGATCTCAGTGGACCAACTGACAAGGAAAATAAAATACTTCTGAAATATAAAGGTAAATTATACCCTTAGGAATTTAACAAGGCCTCCAGCGCTAACTTTTAGGTCTTAATATCATGTTGCTCTAGCTTTATTAAAAGTAAAAAAAAGGGGGGGGGCACCTTGTGTAATGTGTAACACTCATGATAATAAAAGTCATCAAATAAAACAAAACATCAAATTAATGATACTGAATCAGAAAATCACTAAGCATCTTATGTGACCAAACTGCACCTTAGGGACGGGGAACTTGAACAAAAGAGGTATCTCCTGAGGCAAAACTGATCCTTGCTCTGCTTCACTGTGATTAAGAATATGACACAGTAGAGTGAGGAAAAACGGGGAAAGAGTTTGCACTCTGAGATAAGCCAAAAATAATAGGGTCGCTTTGTTGACATCTGGTCCCCCAGATAATAAAAACTTGAACAATTCCAACAACCCTGCCTGACTCTCTAAACCAAAAAACAAACAAACAAAAAAATGGCTTTATCCCTGACTTTCACAATGCCAATATGTGTGAGTATGATGATCATGTGAAAAAGTTACCGTTTTCCACCAAAAACAAAGTAATATAAATTTGACCACCTTGTAAGGCTGTGATTATCTTCCTTTATTTAGTTCTTTCTAAGGAGGATCAGTCCTTTTGAAATCTGACTCCCTTCACGTCTTAGTAAGTTAACTTTTCCTCGTTTCTTCTTTCTAAATGCTTTTGTCTGTTATTTTCTGTGCAGAAAATCGCCACACTTCAGTATTAATCAGACACTTGCATAGGGGAGAGTTACTCACTCTTTCAGGACATTTTTCACACAAGCCCATCTGGCAATGTCCTGCCAGGAAAAGGGACCACCCTGGCTGCCCTCCTTCTCCCTTTCCAGGGGCTTCAAAGCCACAGGCCTGAGTGTTCACTGTCAAGGGAGCGCATAGATACTGTCACCGCAGCTGAGGACCAATTAGCTCTTTGAGGCTGCTGTTCTGCAGAGACAGAACTATAAAAAGGAGATCTGTTTATGCCACAGTTACCAAAGGCAAGGGGACCCTTGGTGCCACTTGCTTAGGGACATTGCTCATTGTGTAGCACGTGTGAACTTCACTCGTACATCCTTGGTCTTGTTCCATTTCCATAAGCTCGTGTCCCGGTTATATTCAGGAAGCTCAGCCCCTGGTGCCCTGGAATGCGCTAAAGCAGAAAAGGAAAAAGTCGCACTGCTATTCTTAGTCAGCTTCATAATGAGGAGCTTCAGATTCTCTATAAAATGAAAGAGACTCAATTGGGTGAGGTCACCAGGTCACAATCTCCCTGAGAACACTGCTATTCAGAGCAAACCTCCTTCCCGGAGAGGTCCTTAAAGTTTAACATCAGTCAACGGCAGTGAGACTCTGTGAGAACACAATCTGAAACTGAGCCTCTGTGTGCTGTCTATTATGGGGAGATCCGGTTTACCTTGTGTGCAGTTTTAGATCATCAAAGGTGACATTGAGTGCTAGCTCCTAAGTTTCAATCACAGCCTTAACCACCCTGTGATTTAGCCAACAGCAGTTCTGTGGCTCTTGGAAAACAAAAGGCCACCTTCACAAGCCTGGGGAAGGGCTTACCCTGCAGTGGAAGGCAGAGAAGCATACACAGTAAAAACCATGCAACAAAACCATGTTTGCTGAGTTGCTACGGCAGAACATGGGATTGTGATGTCCCTGGTAGCATGCTGCCAGATATTTTTCTATATGGGACTTCTTCTCTTTTAGTTTAGAGTTTATGTAGTATGACATCTATCTTAACACTTAACATCAAACTCAGTAAAAGTGAAAGCAGCACCCAAGGAAGGAAAAAGTGTGCCCTTCACATTGCTACCCACTGATGCATCCCCAGACAAGCACACATCTCAAATAAATCTTGTTGAGTGAAAAGGGCAGACACAGTGAGTATATGTTGTTACGATTCCATGTAGAGGCAGCCTAAGGACAGGTGAAATGAATCTGTGATGATAGAAATCAGGAAGTGGTCGCCTCTGAACGATGTTCTTGATCGGGAAGGGGAATGAAGGAGTCTGGGGTAATAGATATAGTTGTTTACATGGGTATATGCATATGCAAACATTCCTCAAGCTTGACTGTATATAAGTTACGCCTTGATTCTAAAAATTAGCCCTAAAGCTGGGATTTCTAAGACCACTCATTAAAGGCAGGTGGCGGATCCCCATTCCCTGGCCTACCCTCAGTCCTCCCCTGCCTGCATAGGCCCAATATTGCCCAGTGCTGCTTGTTGTCCCTCACGAGCGGTGGCGGTCCCACTGCTCATCTGGCCCATGGTTCCCCCATATGGAAATTCTGGGACACAGCCAGGGCACCCACTTTTCTCTCTGCTCACCCAGCTCATCCAGTCTGTGTTTTTCCCTCCTTTTGACCAAAATACTGCAGTGAGATTGCTGTCAAGATCAGACGGATGTGTTCTGGCATTTCCCGACCACCTCGGTCCCCCTCGCCTTTCCCCTTTGGAAATACACATCCCCAGCCTGATGCGGTCTGACCTGCAGTCGCTCCCTGCTTCTGACTCTGCAGCGACCCCGGGAACCTGCCCCACCCACTTTGCTGTCTGCTCTATTCAATTCCTTTTTCTTGGTGAATCACAATATCCATGCTCACTTCTGCCCTGTTTATGAGTCACTCTACGTGCTGGAACCTGAATCGAAACTGGATTGCAAAACTCTTGTGCCAAATCATGACAGGAGTCTGACCTCGGCTCTCCCAGCTCATCCCTGGGCAGCCCCATAGCCCGTGCTTCTCCCCGTCTCTCTCACCCACCCGAGGGCAGCTCTCTGATTTGATATGGGCTTTCAGTTATTAGGTTTCACTCTGGGTGTGCATAACAATACTAGGATGCTATCGGTTTAGTAGGCATTGGATTTGGGATGCTTAATCAAAACAGGGAGAAACTTGGAGACATCTTTGGCAAAGCTCAGATGCAAAACTATATTGAGAGATAAGCACTATTACAGGTTTCTTCTTCAGTGTGGCGACATTTTAAAATGGGAGCAGAGGAATTTTTTCCATTTGTTTCCTTCTATTAACAGCATCCCTTATAACATGCCTGAGATCTGAGGGAAACAGTCACCCGTGTTTTATTTTTGCCTCATACTATATAAATCAGAAGCAAGGTAAATTTCTGCATGTGTACTCCCCTGAGACCAGACAATGTTCCCTGAACCTGGCACGCACCTTCAGAGCCCTGGCACTGGGTGTGAATTTCAAATACATATTTTTCTCTCCAAATAATTGTCCTTGTCCATGCCCAGTCAGGTGTTTCCTCACATAATTAAATTAAAATCCAAACAGAAAGGAACTGCTACTCATTTTTTAACCATTTAAATAGAATAGCTTTCTGCATCCACATTAATTCTGTTTATAGGCTATGGAGGGTTTATATTTACTATGAATTCTTTATTTGTATTATGGTTTTATAGTTGCAAAAATAATTTATGTTGTTTAATTCATCAGCCCTTATGGTACCTTTGGAAGAGCAAAATTATACTCCCATTTCGGAGGCAAAAAAGCACAAATCAAGGTCATGTCTGAGAAAGCCTTTAAGAACTCAAGGCTTGCGTTTCCAATTTGTGTCTTCGTTTGTAAGTTTTTCCAAATCCTTTGGTTCCGTGACCACTGCTTTCCCCTCAGCCACCCAAAACATTGTTGGGAATGCCATTCACTGTGACTCCATGGATGCCAAAGGAGCGGTGATCCTACAGAAAGCCCAGGGTTCCTTCACGTGGCCCTCGAGGTTTCTGAAGGGAAAACCCTAGAATGCTTCAGGGTTTCAACTGTTGGAAACTCTCCCTGCTTTTCATTCCTCTAATCGCTTACAGTCTCCAAAACCTCAAAGGCTTATTTATCTTTTTGACCCCTAAAGGTTCTCATAACACCAGCAGTGGACCAGCGCTGTCTAGTTGTAAGAGTAAAAATTTTCTGGGTCCAGGGCTGGAATTGTTAGGGAGGACCGTGGTGATGCATTCTACATTTCTTTTTTTGGAGACAGAGTCTTGCTCTGTCTCCCAGGCTGGAGTGCAGTGGCGCGATCTTGGCTCATTGAAGCTTCTGCCTCCCGGATTCGAGCGATTCTCCTGCCTCAGCCTCCAGAGTAGCTGGGATTACAGGAGCCCACCACCATGCCCAGCTAGTTGGTTCAGGGTTTTCCATGGTGACTGACCCCATCTGTGGCACTCCCCCAATGTGGTTATGCTGCTGTCAGCAAAACACTCAGTAGGTCTGAGTTTTAGGGTCTCCTTCAATGTCAAAAGCCAATTCTTCTTGCCACTTACCTATTACCCAGGAAAATGTAAGGATTCGTGCTGTTTACTGTTTCTTCTGTATGGTTAAATGTGAGAGACATGGGCATTTATTTCAACTTCAGGATGTCGCTGAGTTTCCCTGAAAGCATTCTCTTGGGATGCTTGAGAAAAAAAAAAAAGAAAAAAAAAAAACCCCTTCCACCATTGTTGATGCTAACGTTATCAACGGCTTTAAACATGCAACATTTCCCGGATTTAGGAGCATCTTACTAACGCTACTCAGGGATGACATTGCCTTGGACAGCCAGTCACCTTATTTCCTAACTAGATAAGGGCCTACACATTATTCTGTGAGAGACCAAAATTCTATCAGCCATAAGGTAGGCTGGAGAAATCTCAAATCCTTTTTCTACCTTGTCACTGGGTTGCAAGACATTACCTACCGCTATTCCAATCGCTAATTGGTGCTTTCTGCTATACAACAAATGAGCTAAAACTCCTGAGTTGGTTTCATTTCCTTTAAAGTCTGCTCATTACTAAGAAGTACCAACACTCAAGCTTATTAAAACCAGAGTGTGGGCTGCTTATCACCAGGGGCTGCGTCCTTTCCACTGTAAGAGAACTCAATTTGCATCTCCCGGGATTTTCCCTCACCTCCTCTGGGTAGCTTGAGCGAGTCTCTGCAAGCCTCACTGGGACAGGGAGTGGACAGCATTTTATCCACGGATCCATGAATCATCACCACCACATATTCTCAGCAGCAAAACTGGCTTTCCACTACCTGAGGCTGTCTCTTAAATACAAACAATTCTCCACTTCTAAACAGTGCATTTTCAAGCAATTGTTAGAAATGCAGAATGTGGCTGAGCTAGGTGGCTCATGCCTGTAATCCCAGCACTTTGGGAGGCTGAGGCGGGTAGATTACCCGAGGTCAGGTGTTTGAGATCAACCTGGCCAACATAACAAAACCCCAGCTCTACTAAAAATACAAAAATTAGCTGGGCGTGGTAGCAGGTGCCTGTAATCCCAGCTACTTGGGAGGCTGAGGCAGGAGAATTGTTTGAACCCGGGAGGCGGAGGTTGCAGTGAGCTAAGATCGTGCCACTGCACTCCAGCCTGGGAGACAGAGTGAGATTCTGGCAAGGAAGGAAGGGAGGGAGGGAGGGAGGAAGGAAGGAAGGAAGGAAGGAAGGAAGGAAGGAAGGAAGGAAGGAAGGAAGGAAGGAAGGCAGAATGCATCACCACAGTCCTCCCTAACAATTCCAGCTCTGGATCCAGAACATTTTTATTCTTACAACTAGACAGCTCTGGTCCACTGCTGCTGTTGTGAGAACCATTAGGGGACAAAAATATAAACAAGCATTTGAGGTTTTGGAGACTGTAAGAGATTAGAGGAATGAAAAGCAGGAAGAGTTTCCGGCAGTTGGAACCAGCAGAGAAGCAGCAGTGAGAAATATTCTGCCTGCACACTGAATGACTGGATGGGCCACATGATCCTCTCTAACTCTGCCTAGAAATATTCACGCTCTGTTGTTAACCTGTTGTTAAGAAGCTGCTCCCCCTGGTGCCTGGAACACCCTGCACGTGTCCACATAAGCCCTGCAGGCAGGGGAGACTGGAGCCGCAGCTCCTCTGAACCGGCAGAACACCTTACGGCCCACCCTGAAAGGCCCTCTCCCCTTCCCTACCTGACTCTTCTGGGAGGCTGTTAGGGGAACATCGCACACTGGGGCCTATTGTGGGGAGGGGGCAGGGGGGAGGGATTGCATTGGGAGTTATACCTGATGTAAATGACGAGTTGATGGGTGCTGATGAGTTGATGGGTGCAGCACACCAACATGGCACATGTATACATAAGTAACAAACCTGCACGTTGGGCACATGTACCCTAGAACTTAAAGTATAACAAAAAAAAAAAAGAAGGTTATTTCCCATCATCTCCCAGGCTGTGAATAAGAATGAAGTTTCCTTTCTTGCCCTCTTGGAAAGAAAAAAAAAACCTGCAGATGATGAATCTGGTTAGCTGCCGTCTGAGACTGGGCTCTCAGCAACAGGGTTCCTCCCAACTCAAGCTGCAGGCATGGTTCCTTCTGCCTTGGTGTCCTGCTCTTTCACGTGTGGGAAAGGACCGTAGGGAACTGGCACTTTGGTGGGTCTTTCCTTTCTCTCTAGGTGAGCAATACACTGAGAGTGTCTCATTGTACTTCTACCGTCCAATCAGTCCGAACTTGGCCTTAACCACTCCTGTGCCCGACACATGTTAGCTATTTAAGTCCATTTGGGTAAGAGGTAATTCTTTTGAAAATCCAAATAATTATAGGGCCACCATGGTTAACTTTTTGGCAGGAAGGGGAGCAGTTCATAGAGCCCTCTGTGCATACGTTCGCTCAGAAAAACGTAACTGCACAAATATTTGTATACATTTTCTAGAAGGGTATATATATATACTCCGTGGGTCTCAGGCAGAAACCTCTGCTGTCAAGGGATTTAGGTCCAACCAATCACTCAAGCCATGAAATAAAATAGTATTACCAGACTGATGTTCTCATATTTATGAGGCACCATGCTAAGCAGTTGAGTTGCAACAATGGACAAAGACTGCCTGTCCTCATGGAACATACAACCGGCCTTCCCAATGCAAAAGGCAGACACTAATCACACAGTCATAGACATCAACACAAGTGCAGCTGCAGGAAGTAAACAGGAGAGGTGCATGGTACCATGAGGACTTACAGGAGGATCTGAACCAGCCAGGGAGACCAGAAAAGTATGCCCTGAGAAAATATGATTGAGCTGAAAGCAGGAGGGTGGCAAAAGCAGAGAGGGCTGCATGTGCCAAGGTCCTGTGGCAGATGGCACCAGGGAATCTGCAGGGAGGGGGTCCATGTGGCTGGGGTGCAGGGAGCAAGGGACAGTGTGGATGAGAAGAGGCAGGAGAGGTATGAGAGGGGCAGCCACACAGGTCCTTCTGAGCCTCAGTAAAGGATCCTCCATGCTGTGAGAAAAAATGAGAGGACTTTCAACTAGAGGTGGGTGGGCGTGCTGACCTGATTTGATTTGTGTCTGAAGCTGGACTGCAGCACAGAGGATGAGCTAGATGGGGCTGCAGCAGACATGGGAGAGCCCATGGGGCCCCACGCTGGGAGACCAGGTGAGATTAGAGAACTGCTAGAGTCGGAGGGAAGGGAAAGATTTGAGAGCTACTTCTAAATATTTTTAAATTGTTCATTACTATGGTTACATAGTAGTTGTACATATTCATGGGCTGCACGTGATATTTTGCTACGAGCATACAAGGTATAACGATCAAATGTGGGTAAGTGGGATATCTATCACCTCAAGCATTTATCACTTCTTTGTGTTAGGAACATTCCAATTCCACTTTTTCAGTTATTTTGAAACACCTAATAAATTATTGTTAACTATAGTTGCCCTATTGTGCCCTAATAAGAACACTAGGTCTTATTCCTTCTATCTAACTGTATTTTTGTACCTACTAACCATCCTTTCTCTAGCCCCTGCTCCATACTTCCCTTTCCAGCCTCTGGTAACCAGCATTCTGCTGTCTATCTCCATGAGTTCAATTTTTTTTAGCTCTCACATATGAGTGAGAAGACGCAGTATTTGTCTTTCTGTGCCTGGCTTATTTCACTTAACATAAGGTCCTCCAGTTTCATCCTTGTTGTTGCAAATGACAGGATTTCATTCTTTTTCAGGCTGAATAATACTCCATTATGTATATGTACCACATTTTCTTTATCCATTCATCCACTGATGGACACTTAAGCTGATTCCATATCTTGGCTAATGTAAATAGTGCTGCAACAGACATAGGGATGCAGATATTTCTTAAATGTATGGATGTCTTTTCGCTTGGATACACACCCAGCAGTGGTGTTGCTGGATCACATAGTATTTCTATTCGAGAGCTGATACGGTTTGGATCGCCCCCCAAATCTCACACTCAATTGTAACCCTCAGTGTTGGAGGTGGGGCCTGGTGGGAGGTGAATGTACCATGGGTGTAGTTTCTAATGGTTTAGCTCCATTCGCCTAATACTGTTTTCATGATAGTAAGTGAGTTCTCATGAGATCTGGTTGTTTAAAAGTGGGTAGCATCTCCCCCACATTTTTCCTCCTGCTCTGGCCATGCGAAACGTCTCACTTCCCCTTTTGCCTTCTGCCATGACAGTAAGTTTCCTGAGGCCTCCTCAGAGGCCAAGCAGTTGCCAGCATCATGCTTCCTGTACAGCCTGCAGAATCGTGAGCCAATTAAACCTCTTTTCTGTATAAATTACCCAGTCTCAGGTATTTCTTTATAGCAATGTGAGAACAGGCTAATACAAGAGTCATTTAGGAGATAAAAGTGGTAGGACTTAACGGAGACATGCTGGGCCGGTCCGAGCATTGTCAGTGGAGAGGAAAAGTTAGTAACTGGAGCATGGGGCTCTCCGAGCTGTGGGTCCTGCAGCTGTGGAATGAGGAGCGCAGGAGGAAATGCATCCCCCTCCTGTTTTTTAGAGTCACTTGGCATTGGGAGGATTTCATAATGCTGACTTTCGCCTTCGCTGCCTTTCCTACCTCCTTGCATTGCCCCATCAATCCTTATTCAGATGGTACCTGCTTGCATTTCTTATGGGTATAGATTCCAGAATTAGAAAGAAAACAGATGGCCCAACTAACACCTTCTTTTCACCGGAGGTTTGGAGGTGAAAATACTGCCCAAGATTTTAGATGTGGATGTTTCAAATAAACAAGACATTTATTCCCCCAAAATGTATCCTGTTGACCACTAATCCCCTGAGATGCCCTTCAAATGTTTGCTAAAATAAACTTGTTACACACTTTATATTGTCGTCTTTTTGGGGTATATATGATGCTCATTGGCATGTTAAAGTCTCAGCGGAGTCCTGCAGCAAAGAAACACTAAATCCTGATTTCCTAAAGTGAACTCTTTTACCCTAACTCCTGCTACTATTCCAGGTGCACAGCTTAGGATACCCGTCCTCAGACCTCACTATGATTTCCCTTTTTTATCTTTATTTAAAAACCCTGAATACTTTAATAGTAAAAATATATTTTTATATTTCTCTCTTTTAAAAGATATTTAGTAACAGGCCGGGCACAGTGGCTCACACCTGTAATCCCAGCACTTTGGAAGGCCTAAGGCAGGCAGATCACTTGGGGTCAGGAATTCGAGACCAGCCTGGCAACAAGGCAAAACTCTGTCTCTACTAAAAATACAAAAATTAGCTGGGAATGGTGGCGGGCACCTGTAATCCCAGCTATTTGGAAGGCTGAGGCACGAAAATTGCTTGAATCCAGGAAACGGAGGCTCCAGTGAGCCAAGATCATGCCACTGCACTCTAGCCTGTGCAACAGAGCAAGACCCTGTCTCAAAAAAAAAAAAAAGATATTTAATAACAATACTTCAGAAGACTGGATTTAACTGCCCTGCCTTCTCCCTCCTGCCAGTTGTCCACCCTGGCACAGACACATGAAGGTGAAGGCCCCTGGAAAGAAAGTCCCCCTTGGCTGTGACCTGTGGTTCAAGGGTGAAGACACTCTACTCCTTGCAAGGTCAACAGAAAGGCTGTTCCCTCCTGTTCACGGAGCCATCCTGCATCCTAAAGTAGACTCTCTTAGTCATGTGGATGAACAGGCCTGTGTCCACCACACATGGGACCATTTCAGCAGCTCTGTTCACTTCACCCCATTTATGTACCTGGTCAAACTTCTAGCCCAGGATAAAATTCCCATTATCTGTCACCACTGGACCTGCCTTGTTGACAGCCATTTGGAATTCAACCACACGCCTAAACTTCTGGCTCGTAGCTCAGCTCACCGGGACGAAGGACACTGGGATTCCCTTGTGCCACTGATTCCCAAGGTTCTTTGAGTCTTTTCTGATGACAGGAAAAAAGCTGACAGGCCTGGAAGGAAGTGGGAATGCAGACCAGGTCAGAATCTCCTGCTTCACCTTTCAGCTACTCGCTGCACAGCGTGGACACTTGTAGAACCACTTCCAGTTCCCAGCACGTTTTTATTCCTCAAGTGGTTCTCCACCACCCCATGTCCCGCCAGTTCTTAGCCTCCTCAACCTTGGACATCATGGAGGGGGGCCAGGCAGAAGCTGTTGGAGTTCCCATAGCTGGTGCTTGTGCTGCCAGCACTGTAGCACGTCCTGGACTGTGTATGCCCTGAGAGCTGCATGTAGGAACCCTGGAGGTTCCAGCTGTTCCCACCTCCTCTGGAGGATGCACCCACAGCCCACCCCAGAGCACCACCAGGAGCCACCTGGAGAGGTCGCTGAAGGGCCCAGGGCACTGTCTCCTGATGCCTCACTCTGGCGTCTGCTCTGCGATTTCTGTCGTCTCATTACATTAGGGCCTGGAGAAGTTTCTTGGGCTGTTCTTTTTGGCATGCTCCCTCGATTCTTAGTCTCCAGGGTTGGGGAGCTGCTCTCTAGCTCCCACTGAAGCATCCCACCCCTTCTCACCCCTTCAAAATGCTCCGTGCTCCACAATCACCCAATTGCTCCTCAGCTGCTTTCAAATCAAACGTCCGTTGCCTTGGTACAACCACTATCAGCTCTCACAGAGGAAACGCAGTCTGCGCCAGGCGATCCATGCTGATGATGAATGACTAATAGCCCACCACATCCCGCCCCTAGAAGACACATCTTATCCCAAACAATCCCTGCTATTGTGATTTTTCATAAACCGACACATGTAGGCCACACCAGGGGCAGAGTTTCTAGGGGCAAAGGAAACACCATAAAAAGCCAACCAGCCCTGATGACTTCCTCGAAGCGGTTTCTCCTCTTCAAAAATCTGCTTTTTCTACTCTTGAAATCACAGGATCTATAAAATATTTCCATTATCTAGTTACCCGCTACCCCAGGAGCACCAATGGGTGTGAGCAGCAGAGAGAGAGCTGTTCACGTTTCTGGAGGCTGTGGAGGGAAGGGGGTAGGGGACGAGGCCTGTGATCTAGACGGGTTATGCATGCGGCGCTCACCAACTCTGGTCTGTTTGTGACAATGCTTACACTATGAAGTCCTCCAAACCCTATGGGAAGACAAGAATGATGCTCATGTACTGGTTAGGTAATAACACAAACACTTATGTCTTCGTGTGCCATATTTTTTCATCTGAGATGAGGCAGGTATTGTCTTTGCAAGCACTGATGGCACCCATTGGCTTACGTGGATGGTTCCATCAGACATCCCTGGATCTTTTTCCTTTGCTTAGCTTCTCTTTGTTCATTCCTCCAGCCTGTCATAAATGTGACTCAATTTTTTCCTTTTCTTTTTTTTTCATTTTGAAATGCGGTCTCTCTCTGTTGCTCAGGCTGGAGTGCAGTGGCACAATCCTGGTTCACAGCAGCCTTGACCTCCTGGGCTCCAGCAATCCTCTCACTTCAGCCTCCCGAGTAGCTGGGACCACAGGCATGCACTACTACACACATACATGATTATAATCAATATTTGTTTTTGTTTTGTTTTTATAGAGATGGGGTCTCCCTATGTTGCCCCGGCTGGTCTCAAACTCTCCAGCTGAAGCAATCCTCCTGCCTTGGCCTCCCAAAGTGCTGGAATTACAGGCGTGAGCCACTGCGTCCTGCTGTGACTCAGCTTAATCAGCTCTTCTAGGTTTCTCAGGGATTCCTTGTGTCCCCCTGGGTTAGAGAGAAGCTACCAGGTGTTTCTTGAGAGCACGTTGCACCCTCTACTGCCAAGAAACATTTTGGCTGTTCTCTTCCAATTGGCTGGGCAGGGGCCGCATCCTTCAGAAGAACTTGGGAGGTTCCTTCTATGTTAATCCAATGGTCTCTTTTCTGAGAAGTGTACGTTCTCCTGTTTCTTGCTGTCAGAAACTCTTGATCATCAAGCGGATTGTCTAAGATCTCTATTTTTTTTTTTTAATTATCTTTCCTTCTCTTTATTCTGTGACAATATTCCTTCACCTCTTAAGGTGAATAACTGCTTTCTGTCCTTACAACCTTCTCTGACATTTCATTCAGCCTTCACCTAATTCTCCCACTCCAATTTTTGATGCTCTGACAATAGTGTCAGCTGCTTCCAAGAATTCTTTCAGGAGCTGCAGTTAAGAGTGAGGACTCTGTCTCTGCCTCTCTCTTTTTGTCTCTCTCTTTCTCTCCATCTTCCTGTCTTTCTGTCTCTGCATCTTCCTCTCTCTCTCTCTCTCTCTCTCTCTCACACACACACACACACACACGACCCAGAATTCTTAGACCCACGTTAGAAAATACTCTTAGAAATATGGCTAGTACCTGGTGTCATTTAAGCAGAACAACAGGACCTAAAGCCTGAGAGCATTCCTGGAAACAGAAGATCCTATTATTGCCAACAGTTTGAAATCTTCAAGTGCTCACATTTTTCAAGCCACTTTGCCAAACAGCTAAAAATGATACAAGTCTGCACTATTTCAAGCCATAGTTCCAAAGTTCTTTATGAGAGGGGTTATCTCTGGCATGTGTCCAGATGGATGGGAAAATGCCAGAAAAACATGGCAAAAAAATATGTGGCTAGCTTAGACACAGAAGAGGGAACAAGTTTAATGAGTTCTAGGTATAAATCATCCATGCTAGCTATTTTATCGCTCTTCCCCTGGAACAACAGTGTCTTAAACTTCTCTGGGATTGGCCCAGATAGCACATACATAGAGAGAATCATTACTCTGTAGGCTAGAGCCACAATGAGAAGAACTGTGGTTTTTTTCTATGAAGTGAGCAAGGCTGTCTGCACTAGACACGGTGTTCGCAAAGTATAGACTGAGGAGAAAGGGCTGGAAATCAATCAAGCATCATTTAAAAGAAAGAAAACCTCAAAACCCTGCCTTAATTCCAATACTTTGCTAGAGTCCCATTCCCTCAAAAAATGCAGTTGCTTACCTTTTAGTTTTTCATGCCTTATTTGTTTCAAGCCTAAGGAAACGACTTCTGTTTCCGTTCAGTTGATGTTGCCGGAAGTTATGCACACGTGGACAGCCATGAGGACTAAGGAACAGCAAATCCTATGGACCCTTTTACTTTTATTTATTTATTTTGAGACAGAGTCTTACTTTGTCACCCAGGCCAGAGTGAAGTTGTGCAATTACGGCTCACTGCAGCCTTGACTTCCCTGGCTCAAGTGATCCTCCCATCTCAGCCTCCCGAGCAGCCAGGACTCTAGGTGCACATCACCACACTCAGCTAATGTTTTTTCATTTTTGTAGAGATGGGGTCTTCCTACGTTGCCCAGGCTGGTCTCAAACTCCTGGGCTCAAGCTATCCTCCTGCCTCGGCCTCCCACAGTGCTGGGATAACAGGTGTGAGCCACCATGCCCAGTCTATGGACCCTTTCTGGAAAAGATGGTTGGTTTGGAAATTTGACAGTGAAGCCCAAGGAAGGGAGGATTTGAGTATGAGAGGTTCGGTCCACTTATTCCTCCAGTCTCTGGCGTAACGCACATCCCTGCCAAATTAGTGGGAGGAGCATATACTGGGACAAACCTCTCTTCGTGCTTCCCCTTCTCCACACTCCTGGTATCAAAGGCCTTCAGCAATTTTCCCATCTCCTTATTGAAAATCAATTATCTGTTCATTCATTCATATAATGACAAGGGTCTAGGTGTACACGGGAGTATGCAGTATTAAAATAAAGAGAGAAGGAGTATAAAGGTAACTCTTCAACTCTCACTTCTCTGGATCTTAGTAGCCCAAATCACTAACGGAAATTTCCAGACCCCTCACTTTTGAGCCACAGGTTATAGGTTACCACAGGTGATCTGTCTAAGAACTATCTTAGATTGACCTTGTAAATAATGATAGTTCCTTATAATAAAAGAGGGAATCCTACCACTGTTGACCTTTCTATCTCTGCAATGTGCTGATTCCGGGGAGATTTAAGGTTGAAGTCCAGCCATAGGAGAAATTTCTTTTTTCTTTCCTTTTCTCTCTTTTTTTTTTTAATGGAGTCTCGCTCTGTCACCCAGGCTGGAGTGCAGTGTCACGATCTCAGCTCACTGCAACCTCTGCCTCCTGGGTTCAAGCGATTCTCCCACCTCAGCCTCCCAAGTAGCTAGGATAAATGGTCTGCGCCACCATGTCCAGCTAATTTTTGTAGTTTTAGTACAGACGGGGTTTCACCATGTTGGCCAGGTTGGTCGCAAACTCTTGACCTCAGGTGACCCACCTACCTTGACCTCCCACAGTGCTGGGACTGCAGGCGTGAGCCACCATGCCCAGCCCATAGGAGAAATTTCTAAAGGCTTAGAAATAAAGCAGGCAGCCAGCCAGGGAGACCTCATTAAGGAGGCAAGATTGTAGTCCACAAAGAAGCCACACAAAACAGATGCTTTCCTAGCTCCCCAAGACTCTACCTGGTCCAAGGTATCATAGTGGGGTAATTCTAGGTGTGGTAGGTAGTCTCCAAGATGGCACTCAATGATTCTTTCTCCTGGCATGTCCTCTTCTCCCACATTGAATAGGGCTGGCCTGCAGAGCAAGAGGATATGCAGAATTGATGGTCAGTGGCATCCACGCTCATAAAAGACATTGTGTCTTCTGTTTCTCTTCCATCACTCACTGTGGGAGAATCCAACTGCCATGTCATAAAGACAATCAAGTACCCCATGGAGAATTCTGCATGGTGAGGAAGTGAGGCTTTCTGCCAAAAAGCAGCATCAATTTACCAGCCCTGTGAGTGAGCTTTCTTAGAAGTGGGTCTTCCATGGGCCAGGCACAGTGGCTCACTACTGGAATCCCAGTACTTTGGGAGACCAAGGTGGGCGGATCACTTGAGGCCCGGAGACCGAGACCAGCCTGGCCAACATGGTGAAACCCCGTCTCTACTAAAAATACAAAAATTAGCCTGGCATGGTGGCGGGTGCCTATAGTTCCAGCTACTTGGGAGGCTGAGGCAGGAGAACGGCGGGAATCCGGGAGGCAGAGCTTGCAGTGGGCCGAGATAGCACCACTGCACTCCAGCCTGCGTGACAGAGCAAGACCCTGTCTCAAAACAAACAAACAAACAAATACAAAAATTAGCTGGGCATCGAGCGCCTGTAATCCCAGCTACTCGGGAGGCTGAGGCAAGAGAACCACTTGAACCTTGTAGGGGGAGGTTGCAGTGAGCCAAGTTCGCACCACTGCACTCCAGCCTGGGCAACAGAGCAAGACTCCATGTTGAAAAAAAAAAAAGAAGTGGATCTTCCAACCTCACTCAAGCCTTCAGACGCCTGTAGCCCCTGGCCAGCATCATAAGAGACCCTGAACCAGAACCACCTCACTCCTGACTCTCAGAAACTGTGACATAATGGATGGTTTCTATTGTTTGCAGCTGCTAAGTTTGGGGACAATTTGTTATGCAGCAAAAGATAAATACTATATTAGGTCTATTGCTAAATACAAAATCATGGTGATCACAGCTCAGAAACATGGAGAAATCTTTATACATATGGACTTTCCCTGAATGCCTGGAAGTCACCATATCAATTCTGTCATTGCCCTCCACGGAGTCTGAGAGTTATTTTATCCTCTCAGGATTTAACAGTGTAAAAGATTTGGAGTGTGAGGGAGAGTAGCAGTACCAGTCTACATTACAGAGTGCAGATGGGTAGAAACAAATATAAGACAAATAGAGGGCATGGTTAAGCAGATGAAAAAAGGGTGGTGCATTCAATCTTTCCTCTGTTACCAATGTCGTGGGTTAATTTCCTCAACGAGTTGTCAAAGTAATGTCTTAAGCACTTGGAAAAGGAGCTGACCTTCCCCTAATAAGTCAAGTATCAGCCCCAATGCACCCCTTGTCAATATCAGGTATTTAGCCTTACAAAAATTTCCACAAAAGTTATCCATCCAAACTATTATCCCTCAGTTTGACTCCTAGAATCTCCTAAAATGATGTTGATACAAGTTTTAAAAGTAATAACTTGTTTCACCTCTTTAGCCCATGTTATTTTGGAAATGTAAAAGCATATTTACAAATGTTCATCCATTCCAGAGTCATCAAAATCAGGTTGATTTTATCTGTGCAATATTGTTGAGTTAATTTATTCACTGGAATCAATCTAATTTCCAAAGATTCCCTGGGCCTGCCCAGAGGCACCGAATGCAACAAACACTTACACAAATAGCAGCAAACGGGCTATGACCATGTTTAGTTTGGTGCTGTCTGGACTTCAAAGTCACCCAGGGCTCTGGCAACAGCCCCAAAAGTAATTTTCCCAAACACTGACCAAGGAACTTCCCCCTAAGATTAAGCTTCAGAATGGAAAAATAAATATTGAAAATAATAAGGGGGAAAATGTAGTCCCTACCCTCAAAGAAGATTTCTAAAAATCAATGCCAAGTAGTTAATAAAAACCCAGCAAACCAAAATGTTAGGAAATGACAGAGGCATGTTCTAAGTCTCATTGAAAGGGTAAGGATCCTGAAAAGGCCTCTGGCAAAATATTTGCACACTTACTTTGCTGACATTTCTTGAAGATTCCATTAGTTTGCATTTAAAAAACAAGAAAATTAGGAGCAAAGTGTAGGCCTAAGTACTTTTCCCTCCAGCTTCTCATTCTACGGTGCGTGGTTGGTACTTGAATGGGCAGTGCAAGTTGAAGTCCCTGAGAGGTGCTCAAGAATGGACAGAGCATTGATGACATCTTCAGCTAACCAGCAGTTAACAACCACTTGTGAATTGGATCATCTGACACTGATAACACCTTGTGTTCCTAGAAAGTGGGGACTCCCATCGGTACATGGTAATAACAAACAACTTGGAAATGTTCCCCACTTTCTTGAAAATGGAGAGTATTGAATGCTTTTGAAGTTGCAAAAACAGGTTGGCCAGCCAAGTGAGGTGCTAAATCTGTATTACCTGCAAGTACAGAGATATGTTTTTCTGATTATAGTTTAGCTCTCCATCACCTGGTGGCCCCTCTTGTGATCTCAATAAGCAGGGATAATATGAGTGCATATTACAGGAGGGTATTATAGATGTTGGAAAGAGAATATAGAAATGACTCATAAACTCCTTGAAGGTAAAATGTGTTTTGAATTAAATGGACCTAATGCAAATTGGATCATTGAGTCAACTGGTCCTTTGATCCTTTTTAGGCACAGAAGCCCAGCAATTTGCCTCTGGGCAAAATTAAAGCTAGAACCTTAATCACTTTTGTAGATCTGTATTTTTCTACAATTCAATCTATTTAGTCAGTTTCCCAGCTAGGGTACCCTGGCTACTACTATTTCTCCATGGTACCTGGACTTCCCATTTGACAGTGATCTGCAATAGTGAATTACTCCAGTGTGTCTTCCTGAAACACCAGGCAGATCACCAGATGGACTGAAGGTCCTGACAATGCTCAGCAACCCTGTGAAAATATCTGGGGTCCGCGACAAAGTGGAGATATCTCCAACAACGTTAGTAGGAGATGCTTATGTAAAATTCTCTCAGGGAGAAATGATGTCACCTTTCTAAATACAGGTACAGATGGAAGAATAAAAGGAGAGGTAGAGGGGTAGAAGCTCTGTCCAGGTGCCTGAAGCCTAGAAGCCAGGGTCCCAGAGAGGGTCAAAGGATACAGAAAAGAGTAAGCTAAGAGCAGCCCAGACAAATTTTATGTTGCTTCATAATTCTGCCAATAGCACGATCGAATCTGAATGCAACAGCCTCCAGAGGACGTGGCCATCTGTAACCTATGTTCGAGGCTCCTCTGTGCTTTTTCTCCTGGTTGGGTGGATGACATCATTTGACAAGTCATCTTCCATTATGTCAGGAGTTTCAGGGACATGGAGAGATATCAACAGAATTTAGAAGAGACTGCAAGGTAATGCTTCTAGGGATCCATTCCCAGTCCTCTCACTGACTCACAGGATGACTTTATTCTTCCCATTGTTATTAGGGCTGTTTTATTGAAGACTGATAAGATACTTAACAAGATTTGGAGGTCAACCCAGGACCATTCCGTGGGGCTTAGTATCTAAATTAAATGTGAAACTTTCTCTGAGACACAATTTAGGAGAAAGGCTGATGTGAAGGTTATGAAATCTAAGAGAAATGAAACTGGAAATTTTGACACATCTTTCTTCCCTTTATAAATTTTTTAAGTTTATTGAGATGAAATTTATATAACATAAAATTCACCATTTTAGAGCCAACAATTTCATAACATTTAATGCCTCTACAATGCTGTATAGCCACCATCTCTATCTAGTTCCACAACATTTCTAACACTCCAAAGTAAAACCCATATCCATTAAGCAGGTATACCCATTTCTAATACTCCAAAGTAAAACCCATACCCATACCCTATCTCCTCCCACCCCAACCTCCATGCCCCATCCCTGGCAACCGCAAGTTGCCTTCTTTCTTTATGGATACATCTATTCTGGACATTTATTATAAATGGAATCATAAAATATGTGGCATTCTGTGTCTGGTTTCTTTCACTTAGCATAATGCTTTTGGGGTTCATCTATATGATGACATATATAGACGAACTTCATTCCTTTTCATGGCTGAGTAATATTCTGTTGTATGTACATGCCGCATTTCATTTATCCATTTATCTGTTGTTGGAAGTTTTGGCTGTTTCCACTTTGGGGCTGTTGTACGCCCCCCCTTTTTTAATTTCTGTCTCTGCCCCTCACACTCTAAACTTTCTCTTTTTCTTTCTTGAATGTATATCCTTCCATTTAGATGAAACATGCTGTTTTTAGCTTATCTCCGGGGGGTTTCTGGAGGGCTGAGAAAAGAAGAGAGGGTTATGGGTCAGAAGATAAGGAGGGAGAGGAGTCTGGGAAAGAAGAACAAAGACAGAAGGGATGGCATGGAGAGCCATGAGCAGGAACACCCACGTGGAGCAGGAGGCACAGGAAACAGACAAAGGAGAGGGGTTTTCTGTAAGATCATTCTGTGTAGAGGACCCACAGGACGTTTCCTCAGTGGGCTTTAGAATGCTGGTTGAAAGCTCACCTATGCTGTTGCTTCTGTCGCCTTCAGGGGAACATTATTCCAAAGTTTAGTGTTTTTAAGCAGGTATTG
>NW_012117032.1:2243150-2248619 GCF_000951035.1 Colobus angolensis palliatus | reverse complement strand
AATATATATAATAAAAGCAAGGTGAGGGTGAAACAGGTCACCAAATAAAGATGGGTACCAGAGGTAACAGTGTTCAAACAGGAGCCTCCACTTGATGGAATAAAATCCAAAATACAAGTCAGAATGAAACCAGACAGAAAATCAGCTATGAATTATGATCTCCTTTCCTGGAACTCCACTCTAGCCCTGAGCAACACTTTTCTTTTCCATTGTCAGAATATGTGTGTGCGCGCACGCATAAGTTTATGTAATATAAAAATTACCGCTGGGTGCATGTCCAAATGAGAAGCCCAAATCTTCTACTGCAGATCAGAAAAAAAGATACAGTGGCAATCTCTGTTGCTTTCATTGGTTACTCTGTATCTTAACAAGCAGACACCAAAATTCTATGGGCTCCTCTTCCAGCACCCCGGGAGAAGGAGGCAAGAGACAGAAGGACATCTTTTCAAAGGACACAGCATGAGGAGCAAACAACAGGGTCTGTTGGTTCTTAAGCCCAAGATAAGCATTTAAATTCCAAAGGGATAAAATACAAGAGGTCTTAAAGAAAGGCATCTAAATTACAACTCCAGTCTATCACATGGCTGATGACCAGCAAGAAGTGAAGCAATGGTTCTCAAAGTGTGGTCCCTGGAACAGCCACATAAGCAGCAACCTCACCTGGGAACCTGTTACAAATGCAGACTCTCACACTACAGCCCAGGCCACTGTATTCCTCGGCTCAGGCTGACACAACAGAATATCACACACTGATTGGCTGAAACAACAGAATTCATTTTCTCACAGTTATGGAGGCAAGAAGTCCAAGATCAAGCCGACATCAGGGTTGGATTCTGGTAAGGGCTGTCTTCCGGGCTTGTAGACAGCTGCCTTATCATTGTGGCCTCACATGGCCTTTGTACAGTATGCACTTGAAAAGAGAGAGTTCTATGGTTTCTCTTCCTCTTTTTATAAGGACAGAAATCCTATTGGATTAGGGCTTTCCCTTACTGCCTCATCTGACCTTAATCACCTCCCTACAGACTCTGCCTCCAGATAGCATCATATTGGGTGGGAAGAGCTTCAACATATGAATTCTGGCGGTCGCATTCGGTCCATAGCACCTGCCAAATCAGGGATGCTGAGGGTGGTGCACCAGTTAAAACTGTGCTTCAGGCAATTCTGACATGCCCTAAAGTTTGAGAACTGCTGACCTAAAAATGAGTAGATTGTCCTTGCTTTGATACAGGAGTTCTGAAGGACTGGGTTCAGTAACATGTATGTTAGTGGGAAGAAAGAAAAGCATGCAGACACCCACCTCCTCTGTGTTCTGTTCCACCCCAGTTCTGTCAATATTAATTAAACAAGAACATGCAGGTCACATTCATGGAGGTTCCCATTTCTTTTTGAGTGCATTCTTTTTTAACATTTAAACCTCTTTGAGTATTTGGACTTTAAAAGTATGCCTATAGAACCTGCCAAAATAATCAATTGTGTTGACTTTTTTGTTGCCATGATTAAGAGTGTTTTCATAAGGATTTTTGGAAGTGTAAAAGTAATCCACACACAGTGAGAAGGGAAGAAGCCAAACCACTTAATGGAGCTAAGAAGGGCTTTTCTGCTGGGACAGCTGCCATTAGAGGGGTGACCTGCAGCGTTTGCATATTAAATATGGCCATTTTGTCCCTGGCCCAGCAGTGTGAAAGAAACAGAAGTTTGGAGAGAAATACCCTGGGCCAGAGAAAGGGGCTTCTTGTTCCCAGCGGGGAAGTTTTTATGGCAGCACTTTGGCTATAAGCTATCGCTTTCTGCCTACAGCAATAGAAGCAGAATAAATAGCCTCTGCCAGCCTGGAGAACAAAACAGGAGACAAAACAAAAGAAAACAGAAACTAGAAAAGAAGAGAGAATATATTCCTAAAGATGGGCAAGATGAAAACAGAGAGGAGCTGTGATCATGCATTTGAACTTGTGGTCAAGAGTCCAGGGTCCAGTCCCTTAGGGAACCACAAAGCCCAGACTTATCCCTGGAACACAGAGAGACAAATGAAAGGGGTGACATGAGCAGTACAAGGCAGGAACCCAGTTCAGCCCAATCCAATGGAAAGTGAAATAAAAGAAAACTGAGATACAATGCATTGTGAATTTTTTAAAAATCATTTCTCCAATTGGATAATGCACAGATACCTGGGGAAAAAATAAATAAAGAAGAACAGCAGAAACAACAGCATCAGCTAAAAAAGTGGTTCTTAACAAGGGTGGGGGGAGAAAATCTGGACTACCCCATGTGGACACTGGGCAATGCTTAGAGACATTTTCAGTTGTCACAACTCACGAGGGGAAGCGGGGGTGCTACTGGCATCCAGTGGGTAAGGCCAGGGCTGCTGCTCATCGTGGGACAATGCACAGGACAGTCCCCCTCAACAAAGACATAGTTGGCCCCTAATAGCAATAGTGCCAAGGCTGAGAAATTGTAAGTCAAAGTATTGGAAACAGCTTTTCACATGCAAATATGGTAACGCTCTGGGTCCCACCACACGATTTTTGCTCATTCTGTAAGAACCCACTCAGTTATTTCGAACTCTGGAGGACCTTCTACGGCTGTCAAAGCACTTTGCTCCCACAGTTCTCATAGCAGTTAACGTCTTGTGTTGCAATGATTCATCCGCATGCTTTTCTTTCCCACTCACATGGCTCTGAGCTTCTCAAAATTAGGGCCCAAATATACTTCGTTGTCATCTTTATCATGTCATAAATATTCAGTGATCATGGGTTGAATGGGTGAGTGAATGAATGAATGGGAATGAATAACTGGATAGAGACATTTTTTGGAGAGAAGTCCATCAATGTTAACATCCGTGATCAGTATCTTTATAGGGACTGTTTAGTTGGCAAGGCAGGCCTACGGAAGCGACAAAATCATACTCCAATGATCCAATTCAGTTCAGGGCTTCCTACTCCACTCATGACTAAATGGGATTCTAACCACACCCTAACTCCAAGCTTTGGAATTAAGGGAAGTAACTGAAAATGAATATTATAGGTGACATACATATTTATCAAGTATTTACAATATGTGCAAATATCATCCATAATATCAGCATGTTTTACATCCATGAATTCTCATTTAATTACAAAATGTCTCTGCATGATGAAACCTCTAGCCACCAGGATAAACAGTTGTCTTGGACCTGGTTGTGGCTCTGAATGTATTTATCCTAGATCACTGTCTCCTTGAATTCTGCAGTGACAGAGCCTCCCCCTTTTCTAGCGGGTGGTTGTTCCTTTGAACAATAATATCAATAAAACTGTGCCTCTGCAGGGGTTCCTCATATGTCATCTTATTCATATAACTCCAGACATCTCTTTACACATGATGTTGCTGTGAACGTTCCAGTTCTTGTGTCCCTGCGCACATCTCCAACTTTATTAGTCAGTCCCAAATTGCTCTCGGTAGTAGTTGTAACAATTTATGCTCCTACCAGCAGTACATGAGAGTCCATATTGCTCCACCCCTTCACTAACACAGTCATGCTTTGGTTAACAGCAGGGATGCAGGGATCTGTTCTGAGAAATGCATTGTTAGGTGATTTCGCTATTGTGTGAACATCACAGAGTACACTTACACAAACCTAGATGGTGTCGCTACTACACACCTTGGCTACATGGACAGTCTATTTCTCCTAGGCTACAAACCTGTACAGCATGTCACTGTACTGAATACTGCAGGCAGCTGTATGTAACACAATGCTAAGTATCTGTGTATCTAAACATATCCAAACATAGAACAGGTATCATAAAAATACACTATTATTTTCTTATGGGACCACCATCATACAAATGACCTGTCGTTGACCAAAATGTCCTTATGTAACACGTGACTATACTTAGCATCGTCAGACTTTAAAAATGTTTGTCTTTTTGATGTGCATGAAGTGAGGTCACAAGGTTGCCTTCGTTTTCATTTTCCCAGTAGCAGGTCGGGGAAGCACCTTTTCATGATCCTCAGCCATTTTGATTTCCTTCTTTCTGTATTGCCAGGTTGTTAAGCTTTGCCCATGTTTCTATTGGAGAGTCATTCTCTAGTCGATGTTTAGGATCACTCTATAAATTCCAGTTGCTTATCTTTTATAAATATGTTCCCCTACTTTGCACTTGTTCTTTAACTTTGTGATGATGTCTTTCATTAAACAAAAGTTTTTAGTTTTAGCACTGTAAGTCTCATTAATGTGTTTTTCTTAAGTTTGTATTTTTTATGTCTTGATTAAGAAATTCTTTGCCATATTGAGGTCATAAATATACTCGCCTGTATTTCCTTTTAGAAGTTTATGGATTAATTTAGGAAAAATTTGCTAGCTTTATAACATTGGTTATTTCCTTCAATAACAAGAATATCAGTCTATTTGTGTCTTATTTTAAATCCTTCAGACAAGTTTTTCAATGTTTACATCAAAGGTCCTATATATCATTTGTTGGGTTTACCCGTAAGTACCTTATATATTTGTGGCTACTGTGAATAGAGTTTTCTAGCATTTTACTAATGCTTTTTATATATAGATGTAGTATTTAGATGTCTTGATGAATTCTGTTTTTACTTCTTCAGCTTTAGCTTTAGATATTTGATTTGCTATAGAAACAATCACATCTGAAGATAATGACCATCTCTTCCTTTCTGAAACTTATATTCTTATTTATTTTTCTTAGTTTATTCCATTGGCTAAACATTGAATAGGAACAATGATATAACCCTTTCTTTTATTTTAATGGGAATGCTTCCAATTTTTACTATTAAACCTGATGTTTGCTGTAGGTTTATGGAAAGGCATACTTTATCAGATCAAGGAAGTTCCCTTCTAGTCCAAATTTGCTAATAATTTTTATCATAAAAGAATGTTTTATCAAACACCATTCCTGCATCTATCTAGATTATCATGTATTTTTTTCTCCTTTATTGTGTTCATGGACAAATTGCATTGTTAGTTTTCGTTTGATAAACCATGCAATCATGGAATAACCCCTACTTGGGCATGATGTGTTACTCTTTTGTATGTTGCTAGACTTAGTTAGCTAACATTTTATTTGTGATGTTTGATTTTATGTTCATAAGTGAAATTGGTCTGTAATTTTCCTTTCTCATTCTCTGTAAAATTTTAATATCAAGGTCGCACTTGCCTCATAAAATATGAGGGGTGTTCTGATTTTTTCTATTTTCTAGAAAAACTTAAGATTATTATTATTTCTTACTTAATAGTTGATAGAAATCTCAAGTAAATCTACTTGAACCTGAGGTTTTCTTCATGGTAAGATTTTCATAACTAATTCAGTTTCCTCAATATTCAGAAAATTTCAGGTTCTCTATATCATCACGTCAGTTTCTGTAAGTTGTATATTTCCTGGAATTTCTCCACTTGATCTAAACTTTCAAGTTTATTATATATAATTGTTTCTAATTTTGTCTTACCATTTGAATGCTTACTTCATAGGTAATGGT
>NW_012117032.1:2213312-2242087 GCF_000951035.1 Colobus angolensis palliatus | reverse complement strand
TATTATCATTATGAAGCATCCCTCTTTATTTCTCCAGTATTATTTTTTGCTTTAAAATTTACTTTGTATGATATGAACATAGTTATGCCAGGATTGAAAATTCAGCATTTGCATGGTTTATTTTTTATCTGTATTCTCTTGGGTCTCTTGAAAGCAGCTAATAGTTGGGTTTTCTTTTCTATGCCCCATTTGCTAAACTTTATCTCTTAGTGAAAGCATTTAGTCCAGTCTATGTATTGATTACAGATATAAAACTTTAAACCTTATTATGGGCTATGATTGATTCTGCCTCTCCCACATTTCTATTTTACCCTTTCTTGCTTTCTTAATTGATTTTTAAAAAATTTATTATGGTAAAATGTATATCACATAAAATGTATCATATTCACTATTTTTAAGTGCACATTTCAGTGGCATTAAGGACATGCACAATGTTGCACAACCATCACCATGATCTATTTCCAGAACTTTCTTATAATCCCAAACAGAAACTATGAGCCCACTGATTATTTTTTATTTCACTTTTTGGAAACTATACACTCTCTTACTAATCTATTGAAAGTATCATAGATTGCAGCATGTATCTTTTTTAACTTTTATCTTAGGTTCAGGGGTACATGGGCAGGTTTGTTATATAGGTAAACTTGTGTCACAGGGATTGTTATATAGACTATTTCATTACCCAGGAATTAAGTATAGCAGCCATTAGTTATTTTTCCTGATCTTCCTCCTCCCACCCTCCACCCTCCTGTAGGCCCCAGTGCGTGTTGTTCCCCTCTAAGTGTCTATGTGTTTTCATCACTTAGCTCCCACTCATAAGTGAGAACACGGGGTATTTGGTTTTCTGTTCCTGCATTAGTTTGTTAAGGATAATAGGGCATGCATCCTTAATCTATCAAAAATAGAATTTTAACTGGTTCTCATATTTTATTCCTGGACAATGCGAAGACCTTACAACACTTTAACTACACTTAACCATGTTTGCTTCCTATGCTTATTGTTTTGCATTTTAATTCTATGTATATTTGAAACCTTTTAAATGGCATCATCATTATTATATACAGTCAACACTCATTTAGCTTTACCTATATATTTGCCTTTTTATTGCTCTTTATTCAGCCCTGCATCTCTGAGCTGTGATCTGGGATCATATTCATTCATTCATACATTCATTCATTCATTCATTCATTTACTTTTTGAGATGGAGTCTCACTCTGTCACCCAGGCTGGAGTGCAGTGGCACAGTCTCGGCTTACTGCAACCTCTGCCTCCCGGGTTCAAGCGATTCTCCTGCCTCAGCCTTCCAAGTAGCTGGGACTACAGGCGTGTGCCACCATGCCCAGCTAATTTTTTGTATTTTTAGTAGAGACAGAGTTTCACCGTGTTAGCCAGGATTGTCTTGATCTCATGACCTTGTGATCCGCCCGCCTCAGCCTCCCAAAGTGCTGGAATTACAGGTGTAAGCCACCGCGCTTAAATATTCCTATATTTAAAAAGCACTTTTTAATACTTGCATTAGTGTGGTTTCATTGCTAACAAATTCACTCAGTTTGTGTTTGCCTGAAAATGTCTTTATCACCTTCATTGCTAAAGGGTATTTTTCCTGTGTGTAGAATACTAGTTTGGAGATTATTTTCTTTCAACACATGGAAGATATTTCATTATCTTCTGGCTTTGGTTATTTCTGCTGAGAAATCTCTTGGTTTATTTTGCATCTTTGAAGCTAATTTGTAGTTTTTTTCCCCAACCCCACCACCCCCAGCTGCTTTTAAGACTCTCCTGCTGTCTTCAGTTTCTTTGAGTTTTCTGCTTACTAACATGTTTCTCTGCTTTGTTTTCTGTTCTTTCCCACCTTTTGTCAGATTTTGTTTTCTCACATAGAAGGCCGTGCATAGGCCTGATCATAGAAAACCCCGAAACTGACATGCATGGGAATGAACTAGGTCCTGGCTCACAGGGACTGATACAGTAACTTGCAAAATCTGTGGTGTAGATTCAAGAAGAGAGAGAGAGAGAGAGAGCGCGTGCGCGCAACTGCATAAGTACAACTCAGCAAGATTTCAGTTTCCGAATCTTTCCATCAAACCTGACTGATGTGGTTGCTGAACAGCAGCATCAGGGCCTACCTGCAGAAGAAAATAAACAAATAAATAAAACCTGGCATTTACTCAGCCAAAGCTTCTAAAACCCGATAAATTCTGCACCTCCTGAGGACTGCATACCATCTTCATCACTCTCAGTGCTTCTGTTAGGGAATAACAGAAAGACTGGGGAAGCCACATTCATTGAAGCATATCCTGAAACTATTTTCTTCCTATAAAACTGCTGTGATAGAACATAGAATTGATCAGCTTGACCTTCATCTTTAAACGCTGCCCCAGTGTTCTTGGACCTGAGTTTTTCTATACAATTCGCTAACACACAATTTTTTTAACATTGTAAACATTAACATTAACAATATTCTAAACATACAATTTTTTTCTAATATGCATTTTTTTCCCATACAATTTTCTTTTTCTTTTCCTTTTCTTTTCTTTTTTTTCTTTTTTGAGACACAGTCTTGCTCTGTCACCCAGGCTGGATTGCAGTGGCGCAATCTTGGCTCACTGCCACCTCTGCCTCCCAGGCTTAAGCGATCCTCCCTTCTCAGCCTCTGGAGTAGCTGGGACCACAGATGCACGCCACCATGTCTGGCTAATATTTTGTGTTTTTGGTAGAGATGGAGTTTCATCATGTTGCCCAGGCTGCTCTCTAACTTCTAAGCTCAAGCGATCCACCTGCCTCGGCCTCCCAAAGTGCTGGGATTACAGGAGTGAGCCACTGTGCCTGGCCTCCCACACAATTTTCTAACACAGCTAAAAGATAATCAATGTTTTCATCACCCTCCCAAGTACAAGAACTTTAGCACACTTTGTAATTGAACACCCTTACTCATTATGTAATTGTTTACTAGCTTTACAATTTGCTTTTTAAAAAATATTTGAAGTTAATTTTAAACAAGAGTTAAATTTGATGATACATTTTAACCATTTCCAGACTCCCCATTATTTCCTTTTCTTAAATGTTTAAATTTGGGGGGGGTACAGACTCCCCATTATTTCCTTTTCTTAAATGTTTAAATTTGGGGGGGGTACATAGCAGGTGTATATGTTTATGGGGTGCATGAGATGTTTTGATACGGGCATGCAATGCAGAATAATCACATCATGGAGAATGGGGTATCCACCCCCTCAAGCAGTTATTTGTCCTTTATGTTACAAACAATCTAATTATACTCTTTCAGTTATTTAAAAATGTACAATTAAGTTATTATTGGCCAGGCACAGTGGCTCATGCCTGGGAGGCTAATCACTTGAGGTCAGCAGTTCGAGACCAGCCTGGTCAACATGGTGAAATCCCATCTCTACTGAAAATACAAAAGTTAGCTAGGCATGGTGGCGGATACCTGTAATCTCCACTACTCAGGAGGCTGACGCAGGAGAATCACTCGAACTGGGAGGCAGAGCTTGCAGTGAGCCATGATCGTGCCACTGCACTTCAGTCTAGGTGACAGAACAAGACCCCATATCAAAAAAAAAAAAAAAAGTTGTTATTGACTATAGTCATCACATTGCGCTATCGAATCGTAGGTCTTATTCGTTCGTCCTAAGTATTTTTTTGTACCCGTTAACCATCCTCACCTCCCCCTAGCCCCATACCCTTCCCAGCCTCTGGGAACCATCCTTCTCCTCATTATTTCCTTCATCTCTGATTTCCCTGAGAGTTCTCATTTCTTCTTGCTGAGTACTTATTTTAATAGTTATTTTATTGAGAAATTATACGTAGGAAGTTATAAACTTTTATGTCAGAAAACGTCTTTATTTGACCCTTACTCTTAGTAGATAATTGATCTGGCATAAAATTTCTAGTTGAAAGTATTTTTCCTCAACACTTTGCTTCTGGGTTCTATTGTGGCTAATGAGAAGTCAGCTGTCAGCCTGAGAGTCACTTCCTCTTAGACGTAATCTTAGTTCATTTTGTGTTGCTATAAAAGAATACCTGAGACTAGGTAATTTATTTAAAAAAGATGTTTATTTAGCTCATAATTATGTAGGCTGGGAAGTTCAAGGGCTCTGGCTTCTGGTGAGGATTTCATGCTGTCATAAAGTGGCGAAGGTCAAAGCGGGAAGCAGACACGTTTGAAGAGAGAAAACCCCACAGGCATCCTGGCTTTATAACAACTTATTCTCGAGGGAACTAAGCCATTTCCCTGACAATTTATCCAGTCTTGCCAGGGTGAAAACTCACTTTCTACTGCAAGTACAGCACCAAGTCATTCATGAAGGATCTGCCCCCATGACTGAAACACTTCCCACCAGGCCCCACCTCCCAACACTGACACACTGGAGAGCAAATTCCAACATGAGTTTTGGTGGAAACAAACCAAACCATAGCAGGTACTCAGTCTTCTCTCACTGAAAATGTTTAAGATTTCCTTTATTCTTGATCCTCTATAGTCTCACTGGGTGAGGATTTATCAATATCTTACAGCTTGGTGTTGAGAATGCACTCTGAGTTATCCCTGCTTTAATTTAGCGTCCTAGTAATTACCTGCTCCTTCTTCCCCTAGAAAGGGGGTTCTGCAAACTTTTTCTCTAAAGAGCTAGATAGTAAATATTTTAGGCTTTGTAGTTCATATACAGTCTTGGACACATATTCCTCATTTTCTTTTTTTTTTTTTTTAACAAATGTTTAAAAGTGAGAAAAAAATTTAGCTCACAGGTTGTAAAAAAGTTTGCTAACTCTCACCACAGAATCCTGGCCACTACCTCCCAGTCTCCATCACACACTGTGGCTAGCTTTTATCTCCTTCCCAGTCAACCCAGCTTTCAGCTTTCCACTCAAGATACATATACGTACACACACACAATGCACACACATATATGTGCTACCAAGCACATTATGCTTCATAGGATTTTGTTCAAATCACTTGAAACTCAAAGTATCTGCAGAAATGTAATCCTGACACCTATATCTGTGATTTTGGAAGAGTCCTGCAGGGGGACATTTTATTTGGTGGAAACAGTCTTGGCCTATTGCAATATTTCTCACATATACTCATATCTGAAACAGAAGTTCCATAAAACAGTATTCACTCTTTTGAACCCTAAATGTTCAAAGAGGGAAAACCTAAGGGACATCCTGGCTTTATAAGAAACAAACTTATTTCTCAAAGTTCTGAAGACTGGGAGTCAATGAACAGGGAGCTGAAAGATTTGGTGTCTGGTAAGGACCTGCTTCCTGGTTCATAGACGGCATCGTCTAGTCATATCCTCACATGGCGAAAGGGGCGAGGGAGCTCTCTAGGAACTCTTTTATAAGGCCCCTGTATTCATCTGTTTTCACACTGCTATAAAGAAATACCTGAGACTGGGTAATTTATAAAGGAAAGAAGTTTAATTGACTTACAGTTCCACATAGCTGAGGAGACCTCAGGAAACATACAGTCACGGTAGAAGGTGAAGGGGAAGCAAAATACATCCTACATGGCAGCAGGAGGTGGGGGAGGAGGAAGTGCCACACTTTTAAACCATCAGATCTTGTGAGAACTCACTCACTATCACCAGAACATCACGGGGGAAACCGCCCCCATGATCTAATCACCACCCACCAGGTCCCTCCCTAACACGTGGGGATTACAACTCGAGATGAGATTTGGGTGGGAATATAGAGCCAAACCCTATCAGCCCCTAACCCCACTCATGACCTAATAATCTCCCAAAGGCCCCACCTCCAAATACCATCACACTGGGGTGTAGATTTTAACATATGGATTTTGAGGGGACATAAACATTCAGTCTATAGCCGTGGTCCTCTAATCAGTAGTTGCTTTAATTTAAAAACCGCTGGTCTATGATATTCTTTTTAGAACACTGAGCGTTAAGGAGAGTTTTGTGAGCTGGCCTGGGACTCTAACCATCATTTACAACTCTGTTTCATTGGAAAAATATATTCTTATGTCCAAACAACTAGCTTAGAATTCAATTTGCAGAACTCTATCCATCTGTAAACTGGGGACTGCCAAGGTCTAAATCAGGAACATTTTTGTATTAGGAGTTCACTTAGAAGAAAAACAAGGAAAAGCTGACAACCAGCCTTCCTAAAGTAATTCCAATACACTTGTCTACTTGGGAATAGAGCTTACTGGGAAGTAGTCAACCTTAGCATTTATGTAACTTCTTTTCCCTTTGCAAAAGGGCTTAATTTGAATTTCTGAAGACAGCACACTGGCAATTCATTTTCCCCATAACACATGGATTGGAAGCTACTTTAATGAGTTTGCTACAAAATATAATTCTGCAGTTGCCTGAAGGGCTTTCTAAAATCCACCAGTTTTTGTTCCAGATGTGTCTTAGGCAAAAACTTTCCCATTCTTCCTGTTCATGATGGAAAGAGTCAGGCATTTTAGGAAATATTTCCTCATGCACCCACGTTCATCACAGTGACCTTCAGGAGCTTTTAGAATATCATTAGGAATGATGGAGCCTGGCCTTAGTTTTAGGGATTTTAAAACATTTTAAACCTATTTTATGATAACAATTTGAACAACAGTCTAATCCAGTGAACTCTAAACCATGCACATATCAGTAGTTATCCCCAGGCTTATTTCAGAGACCCATCAATTAATCATTTAATACAATTATTTCAGAAAATATTTGGGTTTGAAAGTATATGGGTGTACCCTACTGACATGGTTTGGTTGTGTCCCCACTCAAATCTCATCTTGAATTGTAGGTCCCATAATCCCAATGTGTCATGGAAAGGACCCTGTGGGAGATAATTGAATCATGGGGGTGGTTACCTCCATGGTATTCTTGTGATAGTGAATGAGTTCTCATGTGATCTGACGGTTTTATAAGGAGCCTTCCCCCGACTTCACGCTGCACTTCTTGCTGCCACCAGTTGGTGGCAGCAACCAGGCAGTGCTGGCCTGGTGAAGAAGGACGTGTTTGCCTCCCTTCCCAACATGATTGTAAGTTTCCTGAGGCCTCCCCAGCCTTGCGGAACTATGAGTCAAGTAAACCTCTTTCCTTTATAAATTACCCAGTTTTGGTTATTCCTTCATAGCAGCGTGAGAATGAAACTAATACACCTACCAATTTGTATTCCCTTTTAAATGGTGAAATGGTACTATCATCATTTACTTTTTTCTACTCCTAAAAAATAAAAAATAAATATCTCTTCAAGATAGTAAATGCAAGGATATATATATTCTCTGTTTGGGGTTGCAACACTGAGAGATGCAAACCTACTGCTTGCCCATGAGCTGATGAATAATCCAGAAGGCTCTAAGCAAAATCCAAGGCCTTGCCTCCGGGAGTCCATATGCCTTAAATGTCCAAAACCTATATTTATTTCTGTCTTCTGTCCCAAGTCACTCTTGTGAGAAAGTGGTGGAAGATCCATGTATGATATGAGTGGTGCAAAGGAAATGTTCCAAGCATCTAAAATCCTCCTCTTGTTACTTTGCTAGACTTTTAGCATTTTAGACTGTGACCTTAATGAGTTTCTTAACTTGTCTGTAAGCCTCGGTTTCATCATCTACAAATTAGAAATCAATGTATTCATATATGATGCATTTACATCTGATGGGGCTCTAAGAGGATTCAGCTAGCTGATATCTGGGAAGTGCTGGGAGTGTCTGGCACACTGTAAGCCACTCAATAAACATTAGTTTATTCCCTTAATATTTTGTTGTTGTTGTTTCAGATTCTAAATTTAAAATAAATTTTAAAAAAATGTGTTGGGGCATCTAGTTCCAGATGGGGGACTGAGCACTGGTATTTGCTCACCATCCCTCACTCTGACCCTTTCTACCCCACTTCCCACTACATTGGAGATCCCAATCACATGGGAGCAAATCCATAGGAGCAAAGGGAATGGGAAAGGGACCCTTACTGGACACTGTGGTGAAGAAAAGACTGCTCTGACTAGTGAACAGCCTCACCAGACCCCAGGATCACAAGAAGGTGAACTGGGCATCAACCAAGAGCATACAAAGGGAAGTGTTGGCTAGGAACAGTCTTCCATGATTGGCAAAAAGAGTCCTGACTTTGCATCTGCAATAAAAGATGATTATCCTAGCACACAGTGTAAAAACAGATTATTGAGCAGGCACAGTGTGGCTCCACCTGTAATTCTAGCACTTTGGGAGGTCGAGAGGGGCAATTTGCTTGAGCCCATGAGTTTAGACCAGCCTGGGCAACATGGCAAGACTTCATCTCTACCCAAAATACAAAAATTAGCAGGGCATGGTGGCAAAGGCTTATAGTCCCAGGTACCCAGGAGGCTGAGGTTGAAGGATCACCTGAGACTGGGAGGTCAAGGCTGCAGTGAGCCATCATTGCATCACTACACACCAGCTTGGGTGACAGAGTGAAACCCTGTCTCAAAAGAAAAGAAAAAAAAGATTATTGGTGTCCAAACTTTAAAAATTCACCCATGAAAGTTTTCCATATACCATGTTATAAATCTTGACTTGCAGGTTATAGAGTACATTAAATAGAGTGGGGGCTGTGGTGCTAGGCAGTCTACATTTAAACCTCATCTCTGTCTCACTGAGAGGACCTTGAAGACTGGAGGAAGTGAGGCATATGCACATCTGGAGAAAATGTATTCTGGGCAGTGGGAACAAGAAGTGCCAGGGACTTAAGGCAGGAGTAAGCCTGGTGCGTTTGAGGAGCAGACCTGTTTCTCAGTGGGAGAGAGGGATAAGTTCTAAGGTCAGAGAGTGCCATGATTTACATGATTGTCCCTTCCAAAACTCATGTTGAAGCTTAATTCCTAATGTGGCGGTATTGAGAAGTGAGGCCTTTAAGTGGCAGTTGAATCATGAGGGCTCTGCCCTTGTGAATGGAATTTGTTCATGGAATAGTGGGTTAATGCCTTAATGGGCTGCACAGGAATGGGATTTGTATTTCCATAAGAAGGGGAAGAGACACGTGAGCTAGCGTGCTCAGTCTTCTCATCATCTGATGCTTTGTGTGGCCTCAGGACTTGCAAAGAGTCTCCATATGCAAGAAGGCTCCCACCTGATACACCCCTCAACCCTGGACTTCTCAGCCTCCATAACTATAAGAAATAAATCCCTTTTCTTTATAAGTTACCTAGTTTCAGGTATTTTGTTATAAGCAACAGAAAATGGACTAAGACAGAGAATATCTAGTAAAGAATCTAACCCTGCACAAAAAAGAGACCTGGCCTTTGCCTTTGACTTCTGAGAGGTCATCCCTAAGCCTCTGGAACATCATGCCTAATAGCAGTGTCTTTCTTTCTCTATGGTCTTGGGCCAAGGAACAATGTGGTTGGGCGATGGGGGTGCTTTGGGTCATGTGGTATTAGCTTGACCTCCTGAAGGGCTGGAACCAGATCAGCCACGTGGGCAGTCAACTGTGCCTATGTGGTGGAGACCCAATAAACACACTGAACACCAAAGCTAACATGAGCATCCCTGCTGGCAAACTTTGTGCATATTGTCACACATCAGGAGGATAAGGTTGTCTGGACTTTATTAGGAGAGGACAACTGGAAGCTCCATGTTTGGGGCCCTCCAGGATTTCTGCCCTATGTCTCTCTTCCTTTGGCTGATTTTAATCTGTATCCTTTCCTTTAATAAACTGTAACTCTGAATGTATCAGTTTTCAGTGAGTTTCATGAGTCCTTCTAGTGAATTATCCAAACTGAGGGTGGTTTTGGGAAGTTTCCAAATTTGCAATTTGGTGTCAGACTGAGACTGTATTTATATAGCCTGGGCCTCCTCTAACTGTAGAATTATCTAAACTCCTGCAGAGAGGCAGCAAGAAATCAGGTCGTGTAGGACCTTGTAGGGCATAACAAAGATTTTGGCCATTATTCTGAGAATGATGATGAACCACTAGAAGTATCTGGGAAGAGAAAGGACTTGATATAACTCAGATGTTAACAGGTCATTCTGGCTGCTGCATTGAGAAGATATTGAAAGTAATCAAGGTGATAACTGAAGGCAACTGAAGCAAAAAGCTATTTAGGAGGCCCTTGCGGTGATCAGAGGGAGGGATGATGCTGGCTGGGACCCACGGGTAGAGGTGAGGAATGGTAAGAAGTCAAATGCTGGATATAAAGGTAGCCCCAAAAGGGTTTGCTTCCAGATAGTCAAGGATAATGACAAGATTTTTGGCCTAAGTAACAGTAAGGATGGAGTTTCCATGATCTGAAATGAAGTAGACTGAGGGAAGAGCCAGTTTTGGGCAATGTCAGGATCTCAGGTTAGGATATGTTAAGTTTGAGATGTTTATTATAAATCCAAGTAGAGATGGCAGGTAGGTAATAGGATAATTGAGTCTGAAATTGAGGGGAGAGACAGGCTGGCAATATTAACTTGGCAGGCATCAATCTACAGGTGATATTTAAAGCTGTGGAACTGTAGGAGGTCACCTATGCAGTAAGTATAGAATTAAAAGAGAAAAGGCCTGAGAAACTGAGTCCCTGGGCATGTCAATATCCCGAAGTCAGAAAGTTGAGGAGCAATCAGCAATGAAAGTCATATTCGTTTCCTAACGTGTACTTGTAGCCATTAGAAAAACTAAAATAACATCAAAATGGGATAGAGATAAGTAAATAAGCAATATTATTGATACATCAAGAAGTAGTATATTATTTAAACACATTCAAGGGTCCACCAGAAGAACTAAAAATGAGAACTGTTAAAAGTGTTTGTCTCTAGGAAATTGGCCTGGATGTGGAGTGGAAGGACTGTCACACTTTATTGTGAAATCTTCTGCATAACAACAACAAAATCCATGTGTGTGTAATTTTACTATGGTAAAAGGGAAATGAAATTAAACATTCTCCAGGCAGGAAAAATGTATTTTCTGTGACGAAAGTGATCATTACATAATTTGTGTGATTTATATGCTGCTCAAGCAATTCAACCGCAAATATTCCCCAGGTGGAATCTTCACCTTTGAAATTTTACATAACCCTGAAAAAGCTTCTCCATACTTCTGCTATGTCCCTTGGAAACATATTATACAAAGTAGAAACAATTCTGCAATTTCCACCTTTTCTGCTCAAAAGGACTTAGTCTCTCCAGACTTCCAGAAACCACAGATTTTGGTCCCAGTACAGTTGACCCAGACACTCAATCAAAAAAAGTTTAAAAGGTGCAAATTAAGAAAGGGAGAAGAAGAAGAAAGGGTTTTTTAAGTCTTTTGGGTTCATAGTGCCTATATAAGATCATAAGAAGAAAACCACCATATTAGCTATGATTAACTATAAGGCATTGGCCAGGCACAGTCAGTGATTCACACCTGTAATCCCAGCACTTTGTGAGGCTGAGGCAGGAGGATCGCTTGAGCCCAGGAGTTTAAGACCAGCCTGGGCAACCTAGACTCTGTCTCTACAGTAACTTTTTTTTTTTTGAGACGGAGTCTCGCTCTGTCGCCCAGGCTGGAGTGCAGTGGCGTGATCTCCACTCACTGCAAGCTCCACCTCCCGGGTTCACGCCATTCTCCTGCCTCAGCGTCCCATGTAGGTGGGACTACAGGTACCCGCCACCACGCCCGGCTAATTTTTTTTTTGTATTTTTAGTAGAGACGGGGTGTTAGCCAGGATGGTCTTGATCTCCTGACCTCGTGATCCGCCCATCTCGGCCTCCCAAAGTGCTCGGATTACAGGCTTGAGCCGCCGCGCCCGGCCTACAGTAACTTTTTTTAAAAAAGGTAGGTGGGTGTGGTGGCACATGCCTGTTGTCCACAGTGACTAGGGAGACTGAGGTAAGAGGATTAGTTGAGCCCAGGAGGTCAAGGCTGCAGTGAGTTGTGAACTTGCCTCTGTACTGCAGCCTGGGCAACAGAGCGAGGCCTTGTCTCAAAAAATCAAACAAACAATGAGACATTGTCATACAAACCCAGCAGCACTCAAGAAGACAGTGTGGCTTCTAGAGGCTGCTCATCACACAAGTGTAATAATACTTTTACAGAATATACAGAGAGCAGGTGTGTTAATATGCTAACAATTAACCAGAAAATCCCTTTAGCATTAGCTAGGAGTCAAGCTAGATTTTCCCTTTTGATTCAGATCTGAAGATCTAGATGTCAAATAAGTAACAAAATGCCAAAGACCAAGTTCAGAATCGTGGTTAGAAAAGATCAGATAGAAATCTTCCAGATAGAGATAGAAAAGGCAAGAAGGTTGATGCAATGATATTGTTAATATTCCAGCTCTTAGGTAGTGGGTTCACAGGAATATATATTACTATATATGTCAAAGTTTTATATGTAATATGTATTATTTTATATTCATCACATGTTACATAAAAATATTTTTAATTTTGATTTTTATTATAAATTGATAATTTGTAATTGTATATATGTACAACATGAGGACAAAGTGATATTATGATTAATGAATACAATGTGGAATAATTAAATCAAGCTTGTTAAAAGATCTATCACCTCAAATATGTAAATTTTTAAAGTGAGAATATTTGAAATTTACTTCCTTGGCAATTCTGAAATGTACAATAAATATTATTAATGTACAACATTTTTAAGGAAAGAAAATTAAATGACCTGAGCAAGAGAAACCATTGTACGGTGGCTCACGCCTGTAATCCCAGCACTTTGGGAGGCCGAGACGGGCAGATCATGAGGTCAGGAGATCGAGACCATCCTGGCTAACACTGTGAAACCCCGTCTCTACTTAAAAATACAAAAAACTAGCCAGGCGTGGTGGCGGGCACCTGTAGTCCCAGCTACTCAGGAGGCTGAGGCAGGCGAATGGCGTGAACCCGGGAGACGGAGCTTGCAGTGACTGAGATCCGGCCACTGCACTCCAGCCTGGGCGACAGAGCAAGACTCTGTCTCAAAAAAAAAAAAAAAAGAGAAACCATTGTATTACTCTGCAATATTATTTTATTTCCTCAACAACCTTAAGTTATATCTTCCTTTTTTACCCATCTTCCAAGTTCTTCCACAAATATTTCAATGCTTCAAAAAATACTATGCAGGTTGTAGTGGGAAAAGCAAAAATTTAGAATCAAATCAACTCAAGTTCAATTCCTGTGACATCTAAATCTCTCGAGTCTAGTCTCAGCTACTAATCTGTATTATTATAGCTACTTCTACTTCTTCCCTCATTTCACTTGTTCATGTGCATTGCCTTGGTTGTATCAACAGTTACCTTTGTTATCTTTCTCAAAAAGGCACCATCATCCTGCTAACTTGAGTTTGAAGAATGGTATATACTGTGGTCAGCACTGACTTCACATGAACAATAATTGTTTCCACAAGGAATGCCCCAGTATCTTCCCTATGGGCAACTGTACCCACTCCCATGCCAAATCCTAGATGCTGGAAGCTCAGCATGGGCTGCCTTCTGAACCACCACGTGACCAGCTGGGAGGGCTGACATGGAGGAGTGGGCTGGCTGACATTCAAAGACATGACCAGGAAGTCCAGAAGATTGTCAGTGAAAGAAGTCTGTATGGTGACTCACACTGAGAGGCTCTATCAAGCAGTAAAATGCTCTTTCAAACTCAGGTCTCCATGATCCCTGTTGGAGGCTGACTCCAAAGATGAACACCAACAATTCCTCTTGACCCTGTGGATGCCTATTGTTCCTCCACCAGGAGGTGGACTCGATTTCCTCCTCCTGATTGGAGCTGGCCCTGTAATTCGCCTTAAACAACAGAACATGGCAGAAGTAACCTAGTGATAGCTCTGAGCTGAACCCATAAGGGGCCTGGAAGCTTCAGGTTTCACTCTCTTGGAATCTCGAGCCTTTACATCAAGAGGTCCAGGTAGCCTGGTAGAGAAACCACATGAAGAGAGATTCTAGAAGTCTGAAATGTCAGGCTCCAGATCCTCCAGCCATCCCTGCTAGGAAGCTAGACACATGAACACTCTAATCCAGATGACCTCATCTTAACTCACTACATCTGCAAAGACCCTCTTTCCAAATAAAAGGAGTTTTATTTGGAAAATTAAACCTCTGAGGTCAGATTCGGAGGTTCTGCATAAATATAAACTTTGGGGAGACATTATCTAACCTAGTTCAGATGCTATCTTCAATGTTCCTGTCCCATTCAAGCCCCCAGGCCACTCCAGCTGCATGGGAGACTACAGAAAGATGACTTTCAGAACTACTCACACTGCAAAATCACAAGCAAATACATGGCTGTAGTTTTAAGCCACTAAATTTCTAGATGATTTGTTACAAACTGGAAATAATCCAAACAGTCTTTTTGAAACATTAGAGAGACGACTGGACCAATCATCAACTTGAATTACTAATAAAATGCTAAAACACACAAATAAAACAGTAAAAGGATGAGAACACTGAGGCTTTTGCAAAAAGTTGTTGGTACTTTCATAAGATGTCCTACATATTATTCATTACATTGTTTTTCTTCACCCAAGGGTTTCTGAGGGGTGATTTCCTGTTTAAAATGAGAAGGAAAATGGGGAGGGGAGAAGGCACACACAGGTCTGTGCCTCAAAATGACTGCAGAAGGCTGAGTAATATGGAAGGAATGTGAAATGCTCTGAACCAGGGAAAGAAAGTGTTGTTTGTTATGAAGGACAGTGGATTTTATCATAGTCAATAGCCCCTGAAAAAGAAAAAGGAAGGGACTGAATTGACATCTTAGTCTGTAACAATTAGAAGGTAAACAGACTTAAGGTATGAGGAAGAAAGGGGGTATCTGGTCCTGACCACGGGTTCAATCATTCCAACCTCAACTCCTTTAGACAGAAGAGTTCAAGTCTCAACCTTCGGCAAGCCTTAGATCAAACGGATAAAGAATGCTGTCAGTTTTCTGTAGCAACCTCCAAAAAATATGCAGGATGAGAAAAAGGTAAATATTTGTCTCCTGTGATCCCAGAAACAGCGTGGGCAGACACAAAACTGTTGAGGGAGAAAATATAAAATGAGAACACAAAATAGTCTCCCAAAAACAGAGGCAACTAGAAAAATGTAAATTTTCTTTTCCATTTATTAACCATGAACATTCGGTAAGTTCCTTATGCAATTTGTGGTTTCAGATTCCTCCTTTTATACAAGAGAATAATAATACCCTACTTCCCTCTAAAGGTCATTCTGAAAAGCAAATGCAATTATAAATGTGAAAGCACTTTGAACAGTCCAAAAGTACATGCCAAAGATAAGGTTTCACTATTGTTAGTTAGCATATATTGAAGCATGTTCATTGGGAAAACATTTTCTGCAGTAACAATTTCAGATGTGACTGATTAAGAGGAATTGCTAAAGAAATTTGCAGAACAGTAGCAATGAGGCAGCCATGATCTCCTTAACAGGATATTAAGGTCTAGTACTACTGAATTCTCATTTCAATCCTGTCCAGGAATTTCAGAACTTTATTCTCCAAGATGCTTCCTCTCTCCCCTACCCTCATGTATTTACAACAAGGATCATTATTTGCAATCGGTGAATTTCCAGTTAACATCTTCCAGGAAAACCACCTTCCTGAATCTCCACACCAGATTCAGCTGTCATCTCCTATTTACTCTCAAGTCCAACTCAGACCACTGCCAAGATGAAGCTGGTGTCTGGAGCATACGTTTTCTCCTTGGGGTCTTGATTACCAGTCAGTTTGGCATCTTATGAGATGATATTAAGAGAAAAGACTGAATTTATTTTTCTATCCCACCACAAAATCTCTTGACATTTGGGTTTCCAAGCAAACCTAAAAGAAGTGAATTAAGTAATTAAATCCTGCTAACCATGTACAAGACAACTTTCAAAAATTATTTCATGTCATCCTTACAAATGTCTTGTAATATTGATAATATTATTTTTCCCATTTATAGATAAAAGTTAAGGTCAAAGATCAGTTACTCGCCTAAAGCCACAGAGCTAACATGCAGTCAAGCCAGAACATGAACTCAGGTGGTCTGAATTCAGAATTCAACCTCTTGCTATTATGCAATACAGTATCTTCCCTGGAACTTTCATGTAGAAATCTAGAATTGATGGTGAAGCTTACTGGTTCCTCCCAAATTTAGTTTGTTGGCAGCCACTTCACAATAGATAAGCATGCAAGCTGTGGCACATCTGTTGTTCTTTTGGTGGAAATTTAGTCATTCAGTTTTTACTTTTGGCTATATTATAGAGGGTAGTTCTCCTTCTCCTCTCCTGCTTACCAAATTCATACTATTAGTTCTATATTCAGTAATGAATTCTACAGTCATGGTTACAGTGAAAGTTTAAATTCTTAAGCGTGACATTCAACCCCCTCTACGAGCTGGCCCTCTCATACTTTCCTACCATCCCCCTCATTTTTCCTCATTTGCTGAAAGCGCTGGGCAAGTGTATTCACAATCACAACTTGTGGGTCTCCTGTCTACACATTTTCTTAGGATGCCCTTCTCCTGTAGAATGGTGGTTCCCATCTAGAATTAATTCTTGTTCATATTTCAAAAATCCTAATAGGAACTAAACAGTCACCTAGAATAATAATCTCATAGACTAACTAAAATATGAAGTTTCTTGACTTTTGGCCAAAAATGCTAACTCAGTGTGAAACACGGATTATCTCATCTGATTAGAAACTCTGATGAACAGTAATGCATGGGTTTTTCTATCAGATTGAAAAGTGAAGTACCTCTTGATAAATGCAAATGTACTTATAACGACAAATCTTTTAAACAGCAACATGGGGTGGAGGAGGGAATAGATAATTTAAAAATTGCCCCTTGGTAATAGAAAGTTTAGGAACCAATTGACCTACTGTGGTCCTTATTCTAGCCTCAATTTTTAAATTAAAATTCTTTATGTTTTTTGGCATCTCAAATCAATTCTTCTTTTTCCATGAAGTCTTCCCCTTATATTATCAAGAAGTAATCTTTCCTTGCTTTTTGATCCTATATTATGGTATATATGCTGTTCTCATAGCAATCTGCTTTCCCGTTTTGTTGGTTCTAAGATGCTATCAATTATAATCTGTATCGTTATTTTATATACAACAAAGAAAGAGGAAACACTAACTACCAACTAAACTACAGCATATCATCTTGAATTTAAAATGTAAAAAAGTGCAAAAAATGTTACAGAATTGATGAGGAACAACATGATGAGTAGTTTGCATTTCATTTCCCCTACTACATCTTTGAGAGCCTCATTTATTTCCGTTTCCTCAGGACCTTATACTATGCCTTACATGTGGTATACGTTCAATATGTGTATTATGTTGAATTATTAGCTTAGAACTGCCCCAAAAGACTTTCAAAACTTGGTGACATTAAGGCCCTTAATCTGTTTCTGTCTTTTGCATTCACTTATAGACAAGTCCCATCTATAAATTAGACTACAAAAAAGAAAGCATAGAATCCTAACAGACTCCTCATCTACATATCAGAAGTAAACATCTAAAAAATTTGTTAGTTTTCTCTTGTGCTTTTTATTCAGATAACTTGAAGTGCTATACAGAATATTCCCTATTTGCAACTCTTGAACAATTTATTTTCAATAAAAATTGGGGCAAGCATGGAAGAGCATACAGGAGCAAAATGAGAGAAGGAAAAGTCAATTCAAAACTGAAATCCCTTCTTTTTGTCCCTGGAAAACACCATGGGCTTAGTGGACCAATGGATGTTTGATTGGCTGCATGGGTGGACGTTTGGATGGATAATGTGATTAACTATTACTACAATAGTGCTATATAACCAACAACAACAAAACCTCAGTGCCATACAACAATTCACATTTATTTACTTCACATGGTTTGGCTGGGTCCTCTGCTGATCTTGGCTGGACTCAACCATGTATATATACAGGTCAGGCGGGAGGCTGCTGGTCTAGGTGGGGCTAAGCTAAGGCATCTAGATTGAAGTCACTCTGCTCCGCATGCCTTTCATCTTCCTGGGAACAGAGACCTGACCTGGACATGTTCTCATGGTAACTGACAGAGCGTAGAGGAGCAAGCAGAAACGTATCAGTCTTCATAAGACTGAGGCTAGGCTCAGAGCTGTGCGCTGTCACTTTGGCCACATTCTATTGGCTGAAGCAAGTAACATAACCAAACTCAAGTCAAGAAGCAGGGAAATACATCCTGCTTCTTCAGAGGAGGACTTGCAAAGTCACATGGCAAAGGGCATAGTTACAGGAAGGAGCAAAGAATTGGGGTCAATGATGCAATTCTACCCTGTATGGCAATGATGGTATCCTCCACATAAATACTGATTTAGAGTTGACAGAGTATATTCACAAGTGTTTTCTCATTGAATTTGGACAACTAAATGAGAAGGGCAGAGTAGATACAATTATTACAACTTTACTAAACGAAAGCTGGGGGAGAGGAGGTGGGGAAACTTAGAGAACTTAAGAAACTTGCCCAAGATATACACTATTAAGTGAACATGATGGAATTAAAATCCACATTACAATAGTCATTTTGGGTTACCACTTACAGTTCCACTGTAGGCGTAGACTTTGTGTGCTTTTGGTAAAGGGCTATGTCAATTAAATTAAATTAAATTAAAGGATATGTCAATTGTTCTAATATCAGAATAATTTCTGATATTAGACTATCTTTGGGAACAACCTACCACACCCAAAGTTCCTCGGACGTCAGCTCTGGCTGGCTTCTAGGCTACATACATAAGAACAAGTTGCTGCTTGTTTTTAGATAAATACATTAATTTGTGAAGAGATTGGGCCAGGTGTACCAAGAATGATGAAAAACCAAATTGGTGGCTGCACTGAAATGTAAACAGCATCACACACTGATAAACTGCTTATGGATTTCCTGTCTTCAACTGATTGGAAAATAAACTAGTTTGAGGTGATGAACTGTAACATGTTGGAAGTAATTGGTTTAGTAAGAAAAAAGGTGCTAATTTAGAAATAGCAATATTGCTGCCCTCCTGGTAGATTGATATATAGTATAAACAGAACAAAATCAGAGCTCCCCAATGATCTGATGGTTTATTATTTCATTTACCACCACATCCAGCTCACAAACATGACTCTCAGAGTGTATAGGTTTTTGCATCTCTACCAGAAACACTGTCACTTTGCTATTTAATTGCTGCCATTTACATACAGAGTGTCAAAAAACACAATTACAACAAATTTAGCTTAAGTATCTCAATTGGCTTTATTGTGATCCTAGAATAGGGCAACACTTCATTCCATAAAATAAAATAAGTGTTTCAGTGAACTGAAGAGAGGAGGTTGGCTTTATATACAGAAAAGGAGATGAGGAAAGGAGAAACAAAGAACAAAAATGAATTGGTCATTTCAAAGTTAATTTCCTTGCAAGGCAGGGACAGAGAGACAGAACAATCTGATTGGTTAACAGCAGGTTACTTCGGGTCAGTCTGTTGTAAGGATTAAAACAGAGGAAACATCATTTTCATGCTGATTGAAGATTGAAACTGGTGTCTTTGGGAAATTGGGTTATCTCTCTCTTCTGATTTCTTGGAAGGCCAAGTAACAACTCAGTGTTGGTTTGGTGAGCATGGGTGACTCCATCTTGATTTTTAGTCTGGTCTATTGGAACCTAGTCCAGGAGCTTAGTCCAAAACAGTGGCCTCGTATAGTTTTTATTTAATAAGAAGGAGAAAGCATGAAGGTCAAGGTCACCTAATGAAATAAAGATTGTGAGTAGAAATAGGAGAGATAATTGAAGTTCCCAGTAACTAATAATTATACCAATAACTCTTAGTCAACCTAGTCTTCAGTGGGAACCATCCTTGAGCCGCCTGCCAAACCCACCCAAAGTTAGGGCCCCTGTTAGGATCTCAGAGCATCCTACACTGTTCTTTTGTAGCAGTGTCAATTGCAATGTATTGTTTATTCATATGACGATGATTATGATGTGTCATATCCTACCTAGACTGTTAGACTTACGAGGGGAAATCAGGACATTTCTGGTTCATGTCTTACATCCTAGGACCTAGAACAATGCCTGCCACATATTAGGCACTTCTCACATTTGCCAGATGAAAGACTGATTTAATGTTACCAGTTTTTATCACTTCTACCTCCTTACAGCATGTTCTCTGTGACTCAGAATGGAGAGGGTATAGGAGAAAGCATGCTCTTGATCAGGTGCCCTGCCCCACTTTCTGAGGGTTTCTCCTCATGAATAAAACACAGCTCTTTCTATTCTTTTTTCCCATCTCTTGACACCAGCCATCATGCTCTGTACTCCAGATGCATTGCCTTCCATTGCCCTTCTTTCCGTTCCTGAACCTGAAAGCCCACCTGCCCCTAGGTCACTGCACAAATAGCCCATCTGCCCTGAGCACCAACTATGCAACCCCTCCTACCATTTAAATGACTAATGTCCCACCTGCAGGTGAAGAATTGCCTTAGGGAAGCCTTTATTGACTCTCCAGACTAGGTCGGGTGTCCCATGTCCCATCACAGTCTCTCATAGAATCACCTAGTGCTCTCTTTGGCTGCAGAAACTACAGTTGCTATTTTTCATCTTTTTGTGCTCCAGCACAAACAGGCAGCAATCATCACAATTTTGCTTACCACCTAATACCCCTGATTTTTGCTCACCATTTAACACTCAGAGTTTGGCATTGTACCTGACATTTGTTCAGAACTAAATAAATATTTATCGAATTAATCAATCAATGAATGAAACGCACACACACACCTTTCTTACACCTCTTCCTCTCTTCCCGTAGGGATGAGAACCCAGATGCAATACATCTGGCTCAACAATTAACTTTCTGTTGATATATCAATACATTGAATTCAAGTGACCCAGGCTTTAGCCAAGAAACAAGTCCCAACAAATTGTCCACAGATTCTTTGCCTAATTCAGGCAAGACGTTTCATTCACCTCAGGCTATCTATTAGGAGTCATTTAATTAAAAAAAAAAGATGCAAAAATACCTGTCTCCTTAGAGAAAGACTTTATCTCACCATCAAACCAATCATTAGTGAGCTTTCTCTTTATAACTGTTTTCTGTTTTATCACAGTTTATCACTCATATTTTAAAAGCTCCTTCTATACCCACCCCGCCACATACGGCCACAGCTTGTTTGCAAAGAATGCTGATCATGCTTTCAAACAAAACTGTTCCCATATGCTTGTGATTCATTTCCCCCTTCCTGCCTTTGCTTCATTTGTTTTAGAATTGGAGTTTAATTTTGAAACCATTGCTGTGACAGGAAGTGACTAGGGAGAGGAAGAATTAGAAGAGAGGGACCTCAGAGCTGAGAGGGATGAATGAAATGGTATGTTGCTTATTCAACCCACAGATGGGATCAAAGACTGTTAGACTGCAAAAGCCCTTTAAAGGAATACCAAATTCCCACTTGATCCTTTCCTTCTAGCTTAAAGCAGAGGGCTGGGAAAAACATGATCTTATCTCCATTTCTGGAATGCATAACAGTCCCATTATATACCTTACAACTGAATAGCAGCATAGGGTTCAGTTGCTGACCAGAGTGATGTTTTGAAAAGTGTAAGCATCCTATCTCCAAGGAATATTAATAAAATCATGGAATGAGTTGGCTGATATTTTCTGCTGCCTATTACAACTCAGCACATGACCTTTTAATGGAGAAAATGTTTGTAATATAAAACTAGCCTGACATTCTTGGATAATTTATTCATTCAACAAATATTATTCTGCATCCATTATGTGTCATAGCCCTTTCTAGGCATAGGATTCAATAGGGAAAAAAACAGAGAACTATCCCTGCCCTCACAGAGCTTATATTCTAAAGGGAGAGGACAAACAACCAAGCCAGAATAGATATAGATATAGATATGTATGTACTATAAAGGAAGAAGAAGGGAAAAGGACTAAGAAATACAGGGGGGTGAGGTTGGGGGGTTGTTATTTTGAAAAGGATGGTCAGAAAAAGGTCTTATCTATCAGGTAAAGAGGTAAACCACATGGCCATGGAAGGGACAATGTGCTAGGCCATTTCTGCATTATTATAAAGGAATACCTGAGACTAGGTAATTTATAAAGAAAAGGGGTTTAATTGGTTCATGGTTTTGCAGGCTATATAAGCATGGCACCAACATCTGGTCAGCTTCTAGTTCAGGTCTCAGGAAGCTTACAATCATAGCAGCAGATGAAGCAGGAGCAGGCATATCACATGGCAAGAGCAGGAGCAAGAGAGAGAAGGGAGAGGTTTCAGACTCTTAAACAACCAGATCTTGTGTGAACTCAGTGAGAACTCACTCATCACCAAATGGATGGTGCTAAGCCATTTGATATGGTTTGGCTGTGTCCCCAACCAAATCTCATCTTGAATTCCCACATATTGTGGGAAGGACTCGCTGGGAGGTAACTGAATCATGGGGGTAGGTCTTTCCCATGCTGTTCTCATGATAATGAATAAGTCTCACATGATCTGATGGTTTTAAAAAGAGAAGTACCACTGCACAAGCTCTCTCTCTTTGCCTACTGCCATCCATGTAAAATGTGACTTGCTCCTCCTTGCCTTCCACCAAGATTGTGAGGCCTCTCCAGGCATGTGGAAATGTAAGCCCATTAAACCACTTTCTATTGTAAATTGCCCAGTCTCATGTATGCCTTTATCAGCAGCATGAATATGGACTAATACATTGTTCATGAGGGATCTGCCCCCATGATCCAATCACCTCCCACTAGGACCCACCTTCAACATTGGGAATCACATTTCAATAAGAGATTTGGAGGGACATACATCCAAATCATATCATTCCATCCTTGGCCCTCCCAATTTCATGTCCTTCTCACATTTCAAAATACAATTGTGCTTTTGCAATAGTCCCCCAGAGTGTTAACTAGTTCCAGCCTTAACTCAAAAGTCCCAAAGTCCAAAGTCTTATCTAGAGATGGGTTCCTTCCACCTATGAGGCTGTGATATCAAAAGCAAATTCTTTACTTTCAAGATACAATGGTGGCATAGGCATTGAGGATACAGTCCCATCCCAAAAGGGAGAAATTAGCCAAAAGAAAGGGGCAATAGGCCCCAGACAAGTCTGAAACCCAGTTGGGCAGTCATTTAATCTTAAAATTCTAAAATAATCTTTGACTCTATATCCCACATCCTGGGCTCAATTGTGAAAGAGGTGGGCTCCCAAAGCCTTGGGCAGCTCTGTCTCTGTGGCTTTGCAGGGTGCAGCCCATGTGGCTGTTCTCATGGGTTGGAGTTGAGTGCTTGTGGCTTTTCCAGACAGAGGGTGCAAGCTGCTAGTGAATCAACCATTCTCAGGTCTGGAGGGTGGTGGCCTCCTTCCCACCACTCCACTAGGCAGTCCGTTGGTAGGCACTCTGCATGAAGTCTCCAATCCCACATTTCTCCTTTGCACCACCCTAGTAGAGTTTCTCTGGTGGGGGCTCCACCTCTGCAACAGGCTTCTGCCTGGGCACCCAGGCTTTTCCACACACCCTCTGAAATCCTGTTGGAATCCTCCAAGCCTCCTTCACACTTAACTCCATGTGGAAACTGCCAAGGCTTGTGGCTTGCACCCTCAAGAGCTGTGGCTCAGGCTTTACCTGGACTCCTTTGAGCTGCAGCTGCAGCTGGAGCTGGAGCAGCTGGAATGCAGGAAGCAGTGTCCTGAGGCTGCATAGGGAAGCAGAGCCCTGGACCTGACCCCTGAAACCACTCTTTTATTGTGGGCCTCTGGGCCCATGATGGAAGGGGCTGCCTCAGAAATCTCTGAAATGCCTTCCAGGATTTTTCCCATTGTCTTGGATATTAGCACTTGACTTCCCTTTAGTCATGCTGATCTAGCAAGTGGTTGCTCCATAGCCCACTTGAATTCCTCTCCTGAAAATGCTCTTTTTTCCTCTATCACATGGCCAGGTTGTGACTTTTCGAAAGTTTTACACTCTGCTTCCCTTTTAAATATAGGTTCCAACTTTAAATCACTCTTTTGCTCCTATATCTGATCCTGGCTATTGGAAAGAGACAGGCTACATCTTGAATACTTTACTATTTAGAAATTTCTTCCACCAGATACCCTAAGTCATCACTGTTAAGTTCAAACCTCCAGAGCCCTAGGACATGGACACAATGCAGCTAAGTTCTTTGCTAAAACATAAAATGGGTGACTTTTTCTCCAGTTCCCAATAACTCCCTCATTTCCATCTGTGACTTCATCACTGTGGACTTCACTGTCCATATCTCTATCAGCATTTTGGTCACAACCACCTAACCAGCCTCTAAGAAGTTCCAAACTTTCCTTTGTCTTCCTGTCTTCTTTTGAGCCCCTCAAAGTCTTCCACCCTCTGCCTGATACCCAGCTCCAAAGCCACTACCACATTTTCAGGTATCTTTATATCAATGTCCCACACCTCAGTACCAATTTTCTGTATTAGTGCATCCTTGTGTTACTATAAAGGAATATCAGAGACCAGATAATTTAAAAAGAAAAGAGGTGTAATTGGCTCATGGTTTTGCAGGCTGTACAAGCATGGCATCAACATCTGCTAGGCTTCTAGTGAGAGCTTCAGAAAGCTTACAATCATAGTGGAAGACAAAGTGGAACCAAGAACATCATGTGGCTAGAGCAGGAGCAAGAGAGAGAAGGGGGAGGTCCCAGACTCTTTTAAACAATCAGATCTTGCATGAATTAACTGAGCAAGAATTCACTCATCACCAAGGGGATGGTGCTAAGCCACTTACGAGGGATTCTCCCCCATGACCGCCGACCAGACCCCACCTCCAACATTGGGCATCACATTTCAACATGAGATTTGGAGGGGACAAACATCTAAACCATATCAGACAGGGAGGGCACTCTACACAGATGAAGAAGCAAGTGCCAAAGTTCTGAGGCAGGAACACATGTAGTATACTTGAGGAGCACCAAGGAAGCGATGCTGCTAACGTGAAGCATCAGAGGTAAAGTGAGATGGTCAGCAGCAAGCCAATCCCATAGGCCTGTGTAGACTATTACTATTTGAGAAATTGAAGTTTTACTCTACATGAGACAGGAGATAACTGATGGTTTTTAAATAAGGAGTGACATGATCTGACTTCTATTTTCAAATATTCACTCTGATTGCTGTGTTGAACTAGACTATAGCGGGTGGGACAAGGACAGATACAGAGAGACCCATTAGACTGGAGGCTAGGCGATACGCCACACAAGAGATGAGGGTGCTCTGAAACAGGGTTATCGAGAGAAAATGGAAATAAGGTATATTCATTTCTTATAAAAAAGTACTGCAAACTTGGTGATATAAAGCAACAGACATTTATTCTCTTACAGTTCTGGAGGGCAGAAGTCCCAAATCAGTATTGTTGAGCCAATATTTAGGTGTCAGTAAGGTGCATGCCCCTCAGAAGCTTAGGGGGGAATCTGTTCTTTGGCTCTTGCAGCCTCTGGTGGATGTTGGCTTGTGGTTGCATCACTCCAGTCTTCAAGGCCAGCATCTTCTCATCTCTTTTCTCTCTCTTGCCTCTTTCTCTCTCTGCTCCATCCTCCCCTTCTCCGCTGTATCTATCAAGTCTCCCTCCACCTCCCTTTTATAAGGATACATGTCATTATATTTAGATCTCACCTGGATAATCTAGGATCATCCCCTCATCTCAATATCCCTAATCACATCTGCAAAGACATTCCCCCCTCCCTTTTAAATAGCTATATAAAATAACATTTACAGATTCCAGAGATCAGGATATGAATGTCTTTTGGAGAGCATTTTTTCAGCTTATTATAGAAGGGATCAGAAAATGAATTTTTTTAAGGAATAACCTACAGGATTTTCTGACAGATTACTTTTTGAGTGGGAGAGAAAGAAGTAAGGTAACCCCAAAGCTTTTGGTCTTTGCACTATTTCTCAGAGGAAGATTCTGGAAATATAGGTTCAGATAAGAAGATGAACTCAGTTTTGGATATGTTAAATGTGAAAACCCTATAAAATATACAAATCGTGCTTTAGTAGGGAGTCAGACTTAAGTCTGGATTTCAGAGAAGGTCAGACAGGGCCTATACAGTTGTGAATCATTGGTATACAGGTAGAATGTAAAGCCATGAGACAAAGTGAGGCTACACAGTGTGGCAATTTGAAATTGTGTTAACTTGGCTAAACTGTAATTACACGTCCAGAATTTCTTTCCTTGTATGGTTATAGATTAGCATTGAACAACAAAGAACTTTGCATGAGACTGGAAGGTAGACGTGAAGCAGTTGCCATTATTCTTTGAAGGGTATCTGATTAGATACTGAGGGAGACAGACAGAGAAGGGCAGGGGGACTCCAGCCTTTCAGTTTTCCCCACACTGCATCCAGCTCCTCCTGTGACAAGAGCAGCCCCAGGCCCACCAGCCAGCTTGGGGGCAACAGCCTTCCCTGGACGTCTATGTCTCTCCTTCCCAGTCCCACTTTTGCAGCCAGATGTGCCTTTGGAAGCACAAACTTGTCCACCCACCCCAGTGCTTCAGGAGGGCTGGTAGTGACTTTTCTCTCATCTCTTCAACTCCCCCTTTCAGACTCTTCCTTCCCTCGCTTCTTCCACAATTGTATGAGTTCTTACTCCAATAACAAGTCCCATTCAGTAATACTCATCGTGATTCTGCTTCCCTGATTAAACCCTAACTACCTGTACCTATGGAGCGAATCTAGATGGTGACAAGTCCAAGAACTGAATCCTGGGACACCCCAAAGTTTGGAAATGAGAGAGAAAAGGAAGAATCAAGGAAGGAAACTAAGCAGGAATGATCAGTGGGCAGAAGAGCCTGAAGCTTATACAATTTTGGCATCCATCTTAAAGAAAATGTATATAAAATTAAAATTAATTACCAATATGAATATACATTTAGAATGGGAAAAATCACATCAAATTGCAGTTTTTAAAAGCTGACAAATATAACAGATAATGTGAAGGTCCTTTAGGTCTCACCTGGATAATCCAGGACAATCTCCTCATGTCAAGATTCTTATTTTAATCACATCTGGAAAACTCCTCCCCCCTTTAAAAATAGCTATTTAAGGTAACATTCATAAATTCCACAATATTTTACATTATTTAACTGCCTGATACACTCCTACATTTGTATCTTTACATTTTGAGCTGCATACTTTTAAAATATCTCTTTATATTACAGTTGTTTTTTACTGTTACTTTCTATAGGGAAAGTAGAAAAATAATCACTTCTCCTTCTGGCATGATTGAGCACAGTTTTTAAATTATTCTTAGCTTGTATGCATAAAATGCATAAAATCAGTGTCTTTACACACAAACTTCCCTGGTGTCTATGGTCCTGATAGAGTTTAAACAATCCTTAATTAAAACAACCTGATTCAAAAATAAGCAAAGGACTTAAATAGACATATATTAGTCCATTTTCATGTTGTTGATAAATACATACCCAAAACTGGGAAGAAAAAAAAGAGGTTTAATTGGACTCACAGTTCCACATGGCTGGGGAGGCTTCAGAATCATGACAGGAGGCAAAAGGCACTTCTTACATGGTGATGGCAAAAGAAAACGAGGAAGAAGCAAAAGCAGAAGCCCTGACAAACCCAACAGGTCTTGTGAGACTTATTCACTATCATGAGAACAGTGGGGGAAAGACTGGCCCCCATGATTCAATTACTTCCCCCTGGGTCCTTACCACAACATGGGGGAATTCTGGGAGATACAATTTAAGTTGAGATTTGGGTGGGGACACAGCCAAATCACATCATTTTGCCCCAGCCCCTCCAAATCTCATGTCCTCACATTTCAAAACCATGATGATCCAGGGTCATCCCCTCATCTCAATATCCTTAGTCACATCTGCAAAGTTGTAGTCCCAGTAGGGGACTCTGTGTGGGGCTTTGACCCCACATTTCCCTTCCACACTGCCCTAGCAGAGGTTCTCCATGAGGCTTCCACTCTTGCAGCAAACTTTTGCCTGGGCATCCAGGCATTTCCCTACATCTGAAATCTAGGCAGAGGTTCCCAAACCTCACTTCCTGACTTCTGTGCACCTGCAGGCTCAACACCACATGGAAACTGCCAAGGCTTGGGGCTTCCACCCTGTGAAGCCATACAGCCTGAGCTGTAAATTGGCCCCTTTCAGCCATGGCTGGAGTGGCTGGGAAACAGGGCACCAAGTCCCTAGGCTGTACACAGCACAGGGACCCGGGGCCTGGCCCACAAAACCACTTTTTCCTCCTGGGCCTCCAGTCCTGTGATGGGAGGGGCTGCCATGAAGTTCTCTGACATGGCCTGGAGACATTTTCCCCATGGTCTTAGGGACTGACATTAGGCTTCTTGCTACTTATGCAAATTTTTGCAGCTGGCTTGAGTTTCTCCCCAGAAAATGGGTTTTTCTTTTATATTGCATAGTCAGGACACAAATTTCCCAAACTTTTATGCTCTTCTTCCCTTATAAAACAGAATACCTTTGACAGCACCCAAGTCACCTCTTGAATGCTTTGCTGCTTATAAATTTCTTCCATCAGATACCCTAAATCATCTCTATCAAGTTCAAAGTTCCACATATCTCTAGGGCAGAGGCAAAATGCCACCAGTCTCTTTGCTAAAGCATAACAAGAGTCACCTTTGCTCCAGTTTCCAAAAAGTTCCTCATCTCCATCTGAGACCACTTCAGCTGGATTTTATTGTACATATCACTACCAGCATTTTGATCAAAGCCATTCAACAAGTCTCCAGGAGGTTCCACACTTTTCCACATTTTCCTGACGTCTTCTGAACCCTCCAAACTGTTTCAACCTCTGCCTGCTACCCAGTTCCAAAGTTGCTTCCACATTTTCAGGTATCTTTTCAGTAACTCCCCACTCTACTGGTACCAATCTAATGTATTAGTTC
>NW_012117032.1:2212580-2212957 GCF_000951035.1 Colobus angolensis palliatus | reverse complement strand
AGAGAAAATGAGGAAGACACAAAAGCGGAAACCCCTAATAAACCCATCAGATCTCATGACACTTACTCACTATCATGAGAATAGCACAGGAAAGACCAGCCCCCATGATTCAATTATGTCCCCCGGGTCCCTCCCACAACATGGGGGAATTCTGGGAGAAACAATTCACATTGAGATTTGGGTGGGGACACAGCCAAACCATAACCATATCAAGACATGTCTCCAAAGAAGATATACAAATAACCAGTATGCATATAAGAAGATTCTCACCATTACTAATCATTAGGGAAATGCAAATCAAAACCACAATGAGATACCACTCACCCCCATTGGGGTGGCTAGTATATTTTTTAAAAATCAGAAAATAACAAGTTTTG
>NW_012117032.1:2208940-2210985 GCF_000951035.1 Colobus angolensis palliatus | reverse complement strand
ACCACATTGGCCAGGATGGTCTCAAACTCCTGACTTCAGGTGATCTGCCCACCTCAGCCTCTCAAAGTGCTGGGATTACAGGCGTGAGCCACCACGCCCATCCTTTAATTCTTTTTTAAAAGATTTTAAAAATTCTTTTTGTAGAGACGAGGGTCTCACTATGTTCCCTAGGCTGCTCTTGAACTCCTGGACTCAAGTGATTCTGCCACCTCAGCCTCCCAAAGTGCTGGGATTATAGGCATGAGCCACTGCACCTGGCCCCTGAATATATTTAATACCACTGAACTATACACCTAAAAATGGTTAAGATGGTAAATTTTATGTTCTGTGTGTTTCACCACAATTTTTTAAATTAGACAGAGGTATATAGTACATATTTAATTGTATTCCTTTGTACTCCCGATAAGAGAGAACTTCCATTCGGATGAAGCATCAAATAATTGAATTTTACAAAAAGAGCTTATAATTTTACATATCTGATGCTGAGAAGAATTATCTACAACTACTTTCCAAACCTTGTTTCCCTTTCACTCTCACACACTTCCAGTGCTGCATACTGTATGCCACATTGATAATAGGTTTTCATTTCTGCCCTACCACCTTTGCCTCAATTCCAGTTAAGCCAGTACCCTGGGCAGTAGGAAAATTCCTCTAAGCACTCCTACTCCAGAGGGATAGAAAAATCTCAGCCACCCACAGGAGAAACTACAAACCACATAAATACCTCCCACTAAACCCAAACTAAACATATCTCCAACTCAACTTAACTCAGTCTCCAAAATACTTACAGTCATTCCAATATTCCAATACCATCTCACACAAGGGCAAGTTATTAAATTTCTAATATGGAAACTTTCAAATTATACAAAAGTAGACAGAATAGTAAATTCCCAGGAACCCCTGCAACAGTTTCAACAATGATGGATTCATGACCAGTCTTGTTTCCACTGTACTCCACCCACTTTCTCCTTTCCTCTGCAGCTTTATAGCAATTTCTAGATATTACTGCATTTTGTCTATCAATATTTCCATATGTATTTCTAAAATAGAATTATTTTAAAATAATAAAAATGCCCTAAACATACTTCAGCAAACATGAATAATAATGTCCTAATATTTTCAGATATTGTATCCAAATCTCTAATGATCTCATGAGATGCCATACATTTATTTTTATGGTTTGTTTGAATCAGAATTTAAAGTTGTGATTAATTGATATGTCTCCAGTTTTTTAAAACTCCATAGATTTCTTATCTCGTTTTTGTAATTAATTTGTTTAAGGAATCAGGTTGTTTTCTCTGTAGTTTCCCACAGTCTGTATTTTTCTAATCAAATCCCTATGCGTCATGTGTTTTTTGTGTTCTCTGCCTGCTGAATTTCCTCTAAATTGGTCATTGCATTTAGAAGCTTGATAAGATTCTGGTTTGACATTTTTGGCAAGGTCAGGTGCACTTACTGTCTGGCTGTATCTCTGTTTGATGTTAGAGGATGTTGATGATCAATGTGGCCTAGGTTGACATCCCCAAAATAGACCCAGAGACAAGGATCACTGTGAAGGTGACCATGTAGCACCTCGGGAGACCAGGAAGATGGTGCAGGAAGCAGAACAGGCAGGAGAGGAAACCCAGCAAGATCATGATCTCAGGCAAAATCCCTGAGGGCAGTTTCTTTCCGATCCACAGGGAAACTTGGCCGTGTAGGTTGCACTTCAGAACTGCACTGACTCCAGGCAAGGGATCTAGGTTTTAGCATGCCTGTATTTTTCAGTGATTGCTCAAGAGTTTCTGCAGAGGTGGGCACTGTCCAGCATTAGCAGCTCTGTGTATGTCTGGGGCAGGTGGGTGCACAAAACAGTAATGAGAGATCAGAAGGGTCAGAGTGGAGCTTCCAGATCATCTGCATATGAGGGGAAGTGTGACCGATTATGCTAAAATATCTTACTTTGCAAATACTCCAAAAAGATATGAGCATGTAAACATATTCCTAGATGGGCCTTAGAAAGGGCCCATAACAGTGAGGGGCCCTGAAACTTAAGCTTCTTTGGC
>NW_012117032.1:2170868-2207830 GCF_000951035.1 Colobus angolensis palliatus | reverse complement strand
AATATATTTGTATGTTGAAGGGAATGATCCTATAGAAAGACATACAGAGGGGAGAATGGCTAGGTATTTACTCCTGATTAAGTGACAGCAGACAGAACCTATGGACAAGTGGAAGGGTTGACCTGAGACAGGAACATTTAAGGTTCATCCCTAACAACAGGAGGGAGGCCAGATGGAGGTGAGTAGGTGGTAGGTTTGGGAGTGAGAGTAGAAGAAAGTTAAATAATGTCTTCACCTGAGATTGTAGAGAAGGTGGTGTGGGAGGCTTGAGGAAAGTGATAACAGGTGTCTAGGAGGGCCAGATAGTGAATTGACTAGCGAAATGTAGCAGGATTTCCACGCAGCCCTCGGGGCCCACATGAAGCTGTCAGTTATGAATTTAGAGTGAGGCCAACCAGCATGGTTGGGTGTTGTTCTTCAGCCATGATTAGCTGTGGGTTGTAGGAGTGAATAGATGGAGAAGTGGCTAGCCAAAGTTGAAGTTTTTCTAGGCTGGTTGGAGACAGAGGCAAAAGAGATGAGAGTGCTTGTAATTCTGGGTCATGGACTCTAAGCTGGATAATGGTGGGTGTGAAAACATGACGTGATAAGGGCAGTAAAAAGGCAATAAGACCAAGAGATGTGATAAGCTGCGAGATTACTAGGCTTCCAGGAAGAGTGTGCTGGAAGGTGACCAATGAGTTCACTTCTACTCGAGATTGTGGAGATGGCGTAGTTAACGGTTATAACAAAGTCTAAGATTTGGCCACACAAGCGGATGGCTGAAAGAGGGTGGGGAACACATTATTGACACAGAGAAGAAACCAGGCTCATCGATATGGCTATTGTAATTATTGAATCATAAATTTAATATCTTGTGGCCAATTACTGAGGAAGCTCATTCTTATAGCATCCGTGTGCCTCTCATTTTGCACAATTATCAAAAAGACCATGTTTCTCAGTTAGTTTTAGTTGAAGCAGATCTTATGGGATGCTTTGTTAAGAGTTTGCTCAATCAATGCAAATAGGACAACGTGGCAGGACACTGAGACCCTGTACCAGGCAATTTGTATCCTTTACATTATGCCTTTTGGAAATGAATGTCCTCAAGCTGTATAAATTTTAGTTTTGCCATTTACCTCCTAAAATATTACCACCTATAAATACTGAGACATTTTCAGTTTTTCATAGAATGAATTCATCCATCTGGTGCTGAGCTTTTCTCTACAGAAAGCTAAAATCCCTGTGGTCATCTACTGGTATTTGTGCCCACAGACTGGCTCTCCTATCTTGTAACTATGGATGAACTCTGTATGCTCCTGACTAAGGTCAGAATGTGCTGAGAACAAAGCCATTTATGACAAGCGGGAGCTACCAAGGGCCCTGGTACTTGATCCAACAAGGGTCCAGCTTCTTGCATAGAAACCGCTAGGTCATTTAGACTCACTTGTCTCTCACCAAGTCCTGGCTTTTGTCAAATTCTCACTGTTTTCCTGTCACATTTTTCAACTCTGTCCCACCTCTCTCCCTGTACTTTTTCGAAGCCAGGGTTCTTCCAAAGAAATAAAAAATGTGGTTAAAACAAATATCTAGACAGACTCTAAGAAAGATAAGCCTAAGACTCTAAGAAGGATAAGCCAAGTCTCAAAAACAACCAGAGCCTAGAGAGGAAAGAGTGAAGGAAGAATGGCGAGCTTTGCTTTGGATGGTGGGAGTATCGGGTCCCAGGATGGAGAAGGCTGAGCTGGCATGTGGATGGATATAACCTCAGTTTGGGATTTTTTGTTTGTTAGTTTTGGGGGTTTTTGCAAGATCATCTCACTGCCAGCCTCTTCCAAATCACACTGGCAGGGGAAGTGAAAATCTCAGGGAACCAAGATTCTCTGCTCTGTCCATAACCACAGCTCACATCATGATCTTATGGCAACTTTCTTCTTTATTCCACCTTCAACTGGCATCCACACCAGTTATGGCTGCGTTAGTTTGAAATGTTGCAGCCAAGATTGTCTCTTTCCCCATTCCCTGCCAGGCTCTGACTTAGAATTAATTTCTTTGGGATAGGACCTTACCAAATACTTCCAGGTCCTTATGGAGCACCCAGGGATAATCGTGCTTCCCTTGAGTACATTCAGACTCCTCTGCTTACCTCAGAAACCAAGTGCCCAGCATCCCTATTCCATCTCAGGACATTTCTCTAGAGCTCACCTTCTTGTAAGGAACTGATTTCCCATCCCTACTCCCCAGTGTCTCTAGTCATCATTCATAAATCTCAAACTCATGGAGGAAGTCTCTTGCCCACAGACTGAAGGATGACATTGATTTCCAAGTACCTATCTCTATGACATTCTTGTTTGCCACCCGAACAAAGTGCTTTCCCCTTTCCTTGCATGGCTCTCTCACTGTTGGCCTTTGGTTCCCTGGAAGGACAACAAGAAGTGGCTTCGCTACTTCACATTCCAGAAGACTGAGGACCCAGTCTACGAAGTCAATCCTAATGTGAGTCTGAGGTTAAATATGGAGATGACCCTAACGTCCAGAAACAGAATTTTCACCCGAAAATTTGTCTTTGAGGTACAATGAGCCACTGGATGGGTCACAAAGACTCAGCAGGACTGAAAACAGCTGACTGTTGCTGTCTACCTAAAGTACAGTTTTCAATTCGCATTTGGAAATTGTGGCAATATACAATTTTTCTCGATTTTTTTTCTTGTGACAGTAACATTCTTTTAGTAAAATTATTATAGAAAAATTGAAAAACAAAAAAGTTTACAAAAGAAAATGAAACTACCTTTAATCCCACTAAACAGAAATAATTGCTGTTATTATTTTAGTGTATTTCTACCTATATGGAATATGTTATTGAGGTTAATTTATATACACATAATAGGAATTGTTTACTATTATAAATAATTTCAATTATTTTTGTGAGTTACACTGTGTCCCTGAGAATCCTAAAGAACAGTGTTATGCTTCACTATGTAAATTATGATATTAAAAAAAAATCAGTGAACTGTTATCTGACTACTCCTACAGAAAAGTTATGGCAGATTCTGAGAGCAACAGAGTAGAGTACTGATCTACATTCTACCCCTTAGCAGCTCTATGACCTTGGTCAAGTTTCTTAAATCTTCTGCACCTCAGTTTCCTTTTATTTAATATGGGGATAATAACATACCTACTTTAAAGAGTTGATGTGGTGCTTAAAGGAGAAATGGCATGTAAATTGTGTAGACCAGTGTCTACATGCAGTAAGTAGTAAATAAAGATTATTAGCATTATTATATATATGTGTGTGTGTATGTGTGTATGTGTGTATATATATATATTATTTATTTATTTATTTTGAGATAGAGTCTCACTCTGTCACCCAGGCTGGAGTGCAGTGGCGTAATCTCTGTTCACTGCAACCTCTGCCTCTCGGGTTCAAGCAATTCTCTGCCTCAGCCTCCTGAGTAGCTGGGATTACAGGCGCCCGCCACCATGCTCGGCTAATTTTTGTATTTTTAGTAGAGACGTAGTTTCACCATCTTGGCCAGGCTGGTGTTGAACTCCTGACCTCATGATCCACCTGCCTCAGCCTCCCAAAGTCCTGGGATTACAGGCGTGAGCCACCACGCCCGGCTGGTATTATTATCTTCATCTTACTGCAAGGCTTCTTTAAAAATGAGTAAGTGGATTTATAATAAAGCACTTATCCTATAATACAACTTATATAAAGGTTGGTAAGAGTTGAGGTTGAACAGCAAATTATTCAAGGTTTTAGTGAATTAAGAACTGAACAGCAAAAATTTCCTGAAGGCCATATAGTGTAATGGTCAAAAGCATGAGTTTTGATGAAAACAAGCAAAGATTTGTTTTCCCAATTCTTAATAATAAAAATAAAAATGTATGTAGTCAAAACAAAGGGCTAGGCATTATTCTCAGAGCTTTGCTTATATTAGCTCACTCCAGCCTTGCAATAACCATAATATATAAGTACTATCACTACTAGGAAACAGGAACAGAGAGACATTAAGAAATTCATAGCAGACAACAGGCTGGTAAAAGGCAGAGCTAGGATTTGAACTCAGATGACCTTATTCTAGAGCCTCTGGTTTTAATTATTGTTATGTTGTTGTATATTTGAAAAAAGTTACTTAATATCGGTGAGTCTCTCATTCTACTGTAGTCTTTTTCTTATGGATTTGACAGAATTATTTGTATATTCTTGATAAAAGCCCCTTCGCTAATTATATGTGTTGTGAATATCTTATCTTACTTTTCAGCTCACCATTTGACTATCTTAATGGGTCTTTTGATGAATGAAGTTTTTTATTTTAATGTAACAACACACATCAATATTTTCCTATACAACTGGTGTATTTTGTACCTATGTTATCTTCTAGAAACATGCATCTTGATCCCTACCTCATACTACATCAAAAACTAAATTCCAAGTAAATTGTGATGTTAGTACAAGATAAACCATCACAGGCTGGGCATGGTAGCTCACATCTGTAATCCTAGCACTTTGGGAGGCCAAGGCAGGCAGATCACTTGAGGTCAGGAGTTCAAGACCAGCCTAGCCAGCATGGTGAAACCCTGTCTCTACTAAAAATACAAAAATTAACCGGGCATGCTGGCACACGTCTGTATTCCCAGCTACTCGGGAAGCTGAGGCAGGAAAATCACTTGAACCCAGGAGGCAGAGGTTTCAGTGAGCCGAGATCATGCCATTGCACTCCAGCCTAGGTGACAGAGCAAGACTGCATCTCAAAACAACAACAATAACAACAAAACCATCACAATAATTGTTGTTTAAGAATAAGTTTACAAGCTTTGTTCTTCTTCAGGTTGTCTTCCCTATTGTTGAGTCTTTGCATTTTCAAATAAAGTTTAGAATCAGTTTACCAATTTCCACAAAATAATCTACCAGGATTTTGATTAGAATTGCACTGAACTAACAAATTAATTTGGAAAGAATTGCAATTTTACAATATTATCTCTTACAATATTAGCTCTTCCAGTCCATGAACATGGTAAATCCTTCCATTTTTTTAAAAGATATTCTTTGTTTTAATGACATAATATAGTTTTTGTATATGGCAGTCTTTAAAATCTTTTACTAGATTTGTCCCTAGATATTGATGTTTTAAGCTGCTTTTGTAAAGGGTGTTATTTTATGTTTTATTGCAAATTCAATATAATGTTGAGTAGAAGTGGAGACATCAATAGCAGGCATTCTTGTCTTATTTCCAATCACAGGCAGGAAGCTTACAATATTTCACTACTAAATATGATGCTGGTTGTAGGTTGTAGGCACTCATTTTTACCTTTTTCTTCCCTACTAATTTTTCTACTATTCTCCCATCCATTCTCTATCTTCTGTGAATTTCTTAAATGTTCTTGTCTGCTCTTCTTATCTCTTACATTCTCTTTGTTTCCTTGGGCTTATCCATTTTTCATATCTTTAATTTTAATAAGGTTTTAATAAGGAACCAAGATAAGCATGTGTTCAAGCTACCATGCTTAATTAGGAGTCCCAGAAGGCTACACATGAAACAATCCTTTTTAAACTTGAGAAAGTTTGTTTGACTTTTTAAATTATTAGTTTCTTAACTGACAAATAAAAATTGTATATATTTATAGTATACATGTTTTGCTGTATGTATACATTGTGAAATAACTAAATCGAGCTAATTAACATATCCATTATCTCACATACTTATCTCTTTGTGTGTGTGTGTGTTGAGAACATTTAAAATCTATTCTTAGCAACTTTCAAGTATACAATACATTGTTATTAACTATAATCACCATGTTGTACAACAGACCTGCTGAACATACTCCTCCTAACTGAAGTTTTGTATCCTTTTACCAACATCTTCCCATTCTCCTCTCCTCATCCCTGAACCCTGGTTACCACCATTCTACTCTCTGCTTCTGTGAGTCCCACATTTAAGATTCCACATATGAGTGAGATCATATAGTATTTGTCTTTCTGTGCTTGGCTTTTTCACTTAGCATAGTGTCCTCCAGGTTCACCGAGGCTGTCATAAATTATAGGATTTTTAAAATCAACTTTTTAACTAAAGTGAACTTGATTCACTGAATGAAAATTCTGCTGTTTCCTAAAATCCTGTAGATTTTAAAAATGTTTTTTTAATCCTCATAGATTTGAAAAAAATGTGGGAAACAGAAATATGTTATACACATAGAATTGTAGCTTCCTTAAGTGCTAAAATAGTAAAGAAATTTTATTTTACAGTAATTGAAATTTAACTTTGAGGTGCCATAAGCCACTTTTATCCCAAATGGTTTCTCTTTAATAAACATTCTGCTTTTCTGCCAACTTCAACTTTCCACTTAATGCAAGAATCCCGTTAAACACCCCTGAGTGATGTCTATCTAACCTTTGCTTAAATTCCTTCTATACTGGTGAATTTATTACTTCTCCCATGGACAGAGACAAATACTTATTTTCACACAAAAAGTAGTATCACCTAGGTTTGCATTATACCACAAATAACAGAAGAAACAACTAAACATTACCTTAAATAAAACAGGAGTTCCATTCTTTTCACGTCAAAAAGGAGTCCAGAGTTAGGTTATCCAAGGTTGGTTTGGCAGCTCCATGGCACCTTGGGTAACTCACCTTATTTTGAGCTCTTCCCTTTTTCATCTGAGACCATGGCCTTCAGCTCCATTTTTGTAAGATGTCTCCTACACCTCCAGGCAGTGCTTCTGCAGTCAGGCCCAGTGAAATGCCTGGTGAAGTGGAGGAAAAAAAAAAAAAAAAGCATGAGCCTTCGAGATAGCTCCTTTATAAAGAGCTTTCCCAACAGCCCCATTCGGCAACTTCCTCTTCCATCTTATCCGCCAGACTACTCCACTTGGCCACGCCTAGCTGCCAGGGTTGAAGTCAACATTTTATCGGGCATATTACCACCCTGAACAAAACCGAGGTTCCACTAGCAAGAGAGACAGGGACTATGAATTTGAGTTGGCAGCGAACAGTGTGCACCACAAAAACTTATTCTGTTTCCCCTTATTCCCATATTCATTCCTTCCCACCTTGAGAGAACAGTCAGAGGCTTTGGTAATAGCTAAAAGCTCAAAAGACCAATTCAGAACTGCATGGGAACTAACAGGCATAGGAGGTCAAGTCAAAACCAGAGGAATCATAGCAAACATACAGGGAAAGCAGGATTGGCTCCGGCCTGCCCTGGGAAGGGAAGCTTCACAAAAGAATCTGTGAGGACTTCCAGCTGCTCTGGTAGAGCTGGGAGGCTGGGAATGGGCGAGATCGAGTTGAAGAATTAAATAGAAACAGCTGTTGGCTGCCTTCACCAGCCCTGAGGCAATGGCTCATGCACATTTAGTGGAACGATTCCGTTTGATCCGTACACATGTAAAAATCGTTGCCTCCTTCACTTTCTAAATGCTTGGAATTATTCTTTTCTTATTAAGATTCACATTCACTAGGGTAACACATGCTTAGCAGCCAGGACTTGCAGAAGCCCATCAGATGCAGTACAGATAGGCAAACTGTGCTAACTTACACCCATTACTTTAGGAGGTTCATTTTTTTGGTGGCCTGCTACATGCCTTTACCTTGCGCTGGGCTCTGAGCTGAGCACATGGTTTGTTACATCATTTATCCTCATGATAACCTTAACATTAATTATTCCAGTTTTAATGAGAAACCTGGGGCTCCAGAGGAAGCAGTACTTTTTCCAAGGTCTCCCAGACTATGGGTGGCAAGCCCAAGGTTCAAGTACAGGTCTGATTCTGAAACCACATGCATGTAACAAAAGGCCTCTACTTGCTGCCTTAAAGCCAGAAAAGAGCTAACCTCACTTCCTCATCTATGGAAGAAAACGCACACACACACACACACACACACACACACACACACAGACACACACAGCCCAGAGGTGTCAAAGGACCTGCCCAAGTTGGCAGTTAGAAAAAGCATTGGAGGCTGGGCACAGTGGCTCACACCTGTAATCTCAGTACTTTGCGGGGCCAGAACTGGAGGATCATTTGAGGTCAGGAGTTTGAGACCAACGTAGTGAGACCGTGGCTCTACTAAAAACTAAAAACCTTAGCCAGGTGAGGTGGAACATGCCTGTAGTCCCAGACACTCAGGAGGCTAAGATAGGAGGATCCCTCGAGTCTAGGAGTTTCAGGCTGCAGTGAGCTATGATTGTACCACTGCACTCCAAACAAACAAACAAAAAAAACCAAAGCAAAAATTTAAACCCAGTCTCCCACGTCCCTTCATTCCACGTCTTTGACACAAACTTGTAGCCTTTGTAAGTGATGCCTGTAGTATTTGGTGAAGGCTAAGTTCCACTGTTTGCCAGAGATGGACATTATTTTCAAACTTTAATGTTTCTTCAAGACATTTAATTAGTCACATTAACATTTTTACTTCTTAGACTAACAATACAAATAGCTTTTAAAAAATTCACTTCCTGAATCTATGATTAACTTGTAAAGAGTCAGGGGAAATTACCTGGGACTAGCTCTAGACACATTTTAGTTTTGCTAGTTAGCTGAAAACCAGAAATAAGACAAAACCTCTTTAAATCCACCTTAATAACCTCTTTTACCTAAAAATCTCAGAGGAACTAGTCAGGATGCAAAAGGTGGACACTTCAGGAGGCCAGGTGAGCCACTTCTCCATGGCTTTTCATTTCAATCATTATCTGTTCCTTGGAGAAGCCTTCCCTGACCACCTGTCTAAATGAAATTTCTCAATATAGCTTAGGATTCTGCTTCCAGTCACAACAAATTAACTGGTACAAGCCTAGCCCTCCCACAGTAAGCAACAATAACACTGGACAAAATATATGAAATTACAGTTTTCAGGCATTGAGTAAAAGGAGGCACAAGACTGTGGTCCCTGCGAGTCCCTTGATAACCCTTTCTGACTTTAGGCACTTTCCAGACTGTGGCACAGGGAGGAAGCCCAGCATAGCACAGCGTTGCTGCTGAACTGAGGAGACAGAAATTGGGACTCTGGATTATGGAGACAGTCAAAATGTGCAAAGCACAGTCCCATCGAGAGAGCGCTTGCAGAGGAGGAGTTCCAGATATCTGCATAGGGGTGTCCTGGAGGCTGTGGCTAAATACCAAGCTACTCCTCCATAGGACAAGAAAGACTCCATACAACTGAACAAAGAACACTAAGGAGCTGAGAGTTGAACTACCAGAGCCCGAACAGGTCTGGAGATGCTCAAGTACTGATCAGCCAGAGTGGAGAAATCCCAGAAAGGCTGCCCTAGATCTACCCTAACAGGGCTTTAAACCAACCCTGGGAAATACCAAGATGATCTGTAAGGAAACGATCTGGCAGGCAGAACAAAATCCAACACTCTAGTACAGAACATAACAAATATAGACATTCAACTCCATAGCATTCATAATTTATAGCATACAATACATAACCTCTAGACACGTGAAGAAGCAGCAAGATGTGATCTGGAACCAGGAGAAAAGTAGTCAACAGAAAGACCTTGAAATGACAGAGATGATGGGATTAGCAGATAAAGACTTTAAAAGTTTATTTTTTTTTTTAATGGGCTAAAGATTTGAATAGACTCTTCACCAAAGAAGATATATAGACATCTGCATATTAGCAGATTAATAATTAGGAAAATACAAATTAAAACTACAATGAGATACCCCTATCTACCCATTAGAATGGTTAAAATTTTTAAAGACTGAGCATATCAAGGGCTGACAGGGATGTGGAGGAACTGGGACTCTCATATTGTTTTGGGGTGAATAAAAAATGGTACTACCACTTTGGAATATGGTTTGGAAATTTCTTTTTAAAAATAAACATACACCTACTAAATGATCCAGGCATTTCACTCCTAGGTATTTACCCAAGAGAAAAGGAAATACATGTTCATACAAAGACTTATGCATGGATGTTTAAGCAGCTTTACTTATAAAAACCTCCAAACAGAGAACAACCCAAATGCCCATTAACAGATGGATAGATACACAAATTGTTGTGTATGTCAAGCCAGGAGCTGTGTGTGAAAGGGTTTGAGATTTTATTCTGATAGCAAGGCAACAAGGTATCTTGTCACAGTTTTATAGATATAGCCAGAAGACACAGGCTTTCTGGGTCAGAGACAAAAGACAGTTCATTACTCACAGCAATAGCAGTAGCCAGAGAAACATCATTGCATCATTTCTCTGAGCTGCAATCCCACTGGGTAACACGTAAAGGGCCAAGTGTTGCTGCACATGCAGTGGGGTACATTATAGGAGAGGAAACCTTGAGAATCAGAAACCCTGACTTTACACAGGGGCTTCTGGCAAACATGCCACTACTCCTCTCTGGAGAGAGGTGCCCTCACCAGGATTTCAGTGAAGAAAGCTAAGTCAACGTTTTACTGGCTCTGGTTGTCAAGTGTATAACTTTCCTATTGCAGCATAATAAATGATCACAGATTTAGCCATGTAAAACAACACCCGGTTATTATCTCACAGTTTCTATAGGTCAGAAGTTTGGGCATGGCAAGTGGGACTACTTGGGGTCTCACAAAGCTGAAATCAGGGTTTCGGCTGAGCTGCATTCTTACCTGGAGCTTTAGGTTCTCTTCCAAGTTCATTTGAGGTGTTGGCAGATTTAGTTCCTGTGGCTACAGAATTGAGTCCCATTTTCTTGCTGGCTATTAGCCATTATTATTAGTAGTAGCTATTATTATGATGATTATTAAACTATTAGCTCTTAGTCCTTGAGGCTGCCCTCAGGCCCTGGCCATGTGGCCCTTCCACAACATGGCAGTTCACTTCTTCAAAGGCAGCAGAAGATCCCCCTTCCAGTCTGCTATGATGGCATCTTAGGTAACATAGCCTAAGGGAGAGAGTAGCCTATAATATTCACTGGTACTAACCACACTCAAGGTGGGGGGATCATATACAGTCTTTACAGCATGGGGCAAGAATATTGGGGACCATCTAATGATTCTGCCTGTCAAGGAGAGGTAACTTGGAAGTCATAATTAAGCTTGAATATTTGCTTCACTGATTGGATTTGTTTTAACCTTAGTTAATAAACAGATAACGATTCAAACTGAAAGCATTAATTTTCACTATACTCCCACAGACAATACTAGTAAAAGCCATTTTTTGTCAAGCCACACCTATAATTAAAGGAACTGGCCAATAAGGTTTAGCCCTGAATTGCTAGAGAATTTTCTGCTAAGCTGGTCTAGAAATTCTAGGCAATCCTCCATTGCATGGTAGTGCAGGACTATAAAAATAACTGCAAGCTGAAACTGTATTAAATACTCTTAATAGTCAAGGGGAAAAATTATGATTGCTCTGTGACCTTTAAAATTTCTTGTAAGAATATTAAAATATCTCTTACTGTTGGTTTTAAGAGTATAGGAAAATGAAAAAATAATGAAACTAGTATTTATTTAGTACCTTGTATTTCATTAATAACAGCTTTATTGATATATAATTCACATACCATAAAACCTAAAGTACATAATTCATTAGTTTTTAGTACAGTCATACCTTGGTATCTGTGGGGAATTTGTTTCAAGACCCTCTGTGGATACCAGAATCTGCAGATGCTCAAGTCCTTGATATAAAATGGCATAGTCTTTGCAAATAACCTATGCATATCCTCCCATATACTTTAAATCATTTCTAAATTACCTATAATGCCTAATACAATATAAATGCTATGTAAACAGATGTTATGCTGTATTGTTTAGGGAATAATGACAAGAAAAGTTGTCTGTGCATGTTTGGAAAAGATACAATTTTTTCTCTGAATATTTTTGATCCACTATTGGTTGAATCCACAGATGTGGAACCTACGGATATGAAGGATGGACTATACAGTTACGGAGTTGTGCAACCATCACCATGATCGAATTTCAGAATATTTTCATCACCCCTAAACGAAATCTCATACCCATTAGCAGTCACTCCTTATTCCCCACTCCCAAAGCCCCAGGCAACCATTCATCTACTTTCTATCTCTGTGGATTTGCCAATTCCGGACATTTTATAAAATCATACAATCTATGTGGTCTTTTGCGATTGCTTCTTTCACTTAGCATAATGTTTTCAAGGTCAACCATGTGGTAGCATGTACCAGCACTTCAGTCCTCTCTATTAGTGAATAAAATTCCATTGTATGGGTATATCACATTTTGCTCATCCATTCAATGGACATTTGGGTCCCAATCACTTTCCTCATTTCTGTCAATAAATTCACCTTCAGTAAGTTTTTGTGGCTGCTTATCTGAAGTCTCTCAATGGTGGTTGTATCAATAGTTCCACCATGAACTATTTCTTCTGTAACTCCATTTATATTTGATTCAAGTTTCATTTACAGCATCATCACTTTTGGGCTTTTTTGTTGCAATTTCATCTTTGTTGGTCATTTCCCTCTTTTGATTATCCATTGTGATGAAACATCACAGAGGAGACAAGAAAGCAACACAACTGCACACTTTGCTGTCTGTGCATGAACTGAGTAACAGATACACAGTGACTAGTCACTGATAGTCACTGAAAGTTAAATGATTGGTCACTGATCATGGTATGCATCTGTCATTTGCACAGTGATTTGTGGACTGAAGAGCTAGCAGTGAATTGTGTACTATATGCAGTTACTTAGAGCTAATATACCATGGTAATTTGAATGATGCTGTTGGGGGAAGGTGTTATTTAACTAAAGCATAGTGGCTGAAATTCATGCATATCAGAACTGTGGGAAGCGAGGATGCCCTATTTTCTTCTGGAATACAGAGGGCAGCTAAAAGTAGGTTTTGTCTAAGAAATTGGGATACAAAGAGTTTGGCATCTAGGTAACTAGAAACCACTTGAATAGGCTGATGCATATTAATCAATTCCTTTCTTTGGATATACATTGGATTTTTGAAACCAAACAAGTAAATCAAAAGCATTTAAGCCCACCATGGAAATACTCATGAAGGTGGCAGAGAAAGATTGAGGTTAAACAAAGAAGTCAAGTTCTCTCACAAAGAAGAAAACATCTCAGTTTCCACAGCTGCTGGGAGACATTGGAAAGAGACACAGTGCACAGTCAAATTCCTCCCCCAGCCCCTTACCTGTTCTCATGTGGGCTTCACTGATTTCCTCTAGCAGTAGAAACTCCAGACCACATCTCATTTGGCTGCTCTGGGATATCTGATACCCGTTATACAATCTTCTAGAAATTCTCTCCCCCTTAACCCTGGCTCTCCTCTTTTTCCTCCTCTCTATAGTCCTTCTCAGTCCTTTTCACAATTTTCTTTTGCTCTATAACTCCAATCTTAGCCCCACATTTTGGTTCTTGTCAGGGCCCCCCTTGTTTCTTGCTACCTTTATATGCATCCCTTAGAAGAACTCATTAGCTCCTGTGGCTCAACTATCACTTGTCTTCAAATATTACTGACTGGGTGCAGTGGCTCACACCTGTAATATGTAATCTGTAAGCATTCTGGGAGGCAGAAATGGGAGGATCACTTGAATCCAGGAGTTCAAGACCAACCCGGACAACATAGCAAGACCTGGTTTCTTTATAAAAACAAAACAAAATAAAAACAAATATTGATTATGATCATATATGTGCTAGACCCTGGTGAAGAGTTGGAAATGTCACCATGAATAAGACATTGTCCCTATTCTCAAAGAGGCCATTGAAACATGAAGAAGGAAACCTCAATCACTCTTATGGGTACAAGTAGGAGAAACCCTAGCAGAGGAAGAAACATTGGTCTGTGTCTAGGATGGATAAACAAGAGAAAGATTGGGAATGGATGGTAATAAAATTGCACAAAATTTCTAGACAAAAATGTTATATCTCTGTTGAAGGCTATAAAAATAGGCCTGAATAAATGGAGACACATCATGTTCATCATGTTCAAAGTTGCCAGTTCTTTTACTCATATGTGTATTTGCTACACCTGTATGGCATTTGATACCACAAAAATGCTATCATGCTGTACATAGGCAGTTCAACTTGGTTTGTTTTCAGTCAACATTAGGTTTTTGTGCTCTAAATGAAAAGTCAGCATATTTGTTAGTTCTTCACTGAGACAGTTATTTTGTTTCCTCTTGTTTTTGGTCTTTTTTTCCCCATTTAGAGAGAATAGGTGTTTCAGGCACAATTAAGGGTATATGTAAAGACCAGCAGTGAGAGAGGATACAACTGCATGTGGTTGAATAAGCTTAGCAAACATAATGGAGAGGGAAACAGCAAGAGATAAAGCTGGAAGCACAGCCAGGGACTATTTCACAAAACATGTTACATGCCATGCTTAGCACTCCCATATGTGTCTGTTCAGCACAGAGCTTGTTTCTAAGTCTTGCTTATGCAAACCTCCATTGGACATTCCCTCAAGGTTGCATTTGGACACCTCACATTGACCATGTCTAGAATAAAATTCATTATCATGCCCTAAATGTCCTTTCCTCCTGGGTTTCCTACCTAAGCCAATGTACCCATATTCACTCAGTGTCCAAGCAGGAATATCCACCACCTGTGACTTCTCCATCCCCCTCAGCCCCTACATCCAGTCAATTCAACAAGCCTCCAGAAAGTTTCAAATATACCTCCTGCCACTGCCCCTGTCTTAATTCAAGTTCCATTTGTCTTTTACTTAGATTGCTGCTACCCATGCATCTGGTCCTAAATTCCTCCACGTTAAAAATAACTGTCACAACAAGACCTACATCCAATATCACAGCTGTGAAATCTACCCAATCCCTGCACCTTGTCAGAAGTTATGGGTGTCCCTCCTGAGCCCCCACAGCACTTGGGACATATATATTTGTTTTATCACTCACATTGTGATAGCTCAGTTATTCATTTATAAATCCCTTTCATTCATTGCAGTATGAGTGGCACGCCATAAGAACTCAGCAATTTATCTCTGTTAAAGGAAAAACAAAAAGAATTATATAGAATGCTTAGAGACTAAGGAAGCATTCTGGCTTCTTGAAATGTGAATTTTGATGTTTAAACAAAAAGATACAGTTAATGCCATTATGTTCCTTTTCAACAGATAATCTGAAAGTTGGCAGAAAAAAAATACCACAGCAACCAATTCGAACAAGACTCAGTATTATAAATTCTAAAGAGTGACATACATTTAAGCAATCTTAGCCCACCTTGAATTTCAAGAACAGGTGAAAATTTCATTCTGTATTTGATTACCACCAACTCTGCATCCCCAAGAACCAACCAATGACAAATTATACTGATACTGGCACAAAAACAAAGATAAATATCAGCCTACAGGCCTCTCTGAAAAAAAACAAACCTTTCAAGTTGGAGAGTAATCTACTTAAAAACTATCTGGGGTAACAGTTTTATAAAGTTTGATGTCTGTTATTACTTCAAAATGTACCCTCTGTACTTTCCTCACATGGAGAACCCCAACAGCCTTCCTAACTCTGCCTCTGCTACTGCCACTCTTGTCAAAAGACATTCCAGAATGAATTTGTCTTGGGAACTTGACAGACATATCAGAAGTTGCCAGGAAAGTAGGAAGGAGGCGACACCTTAGTCATCACAGAACAATGTGGAGCCATGACTACTGCAAATGTGCAAATCAGTGTGGTCTGAGAAGGATGTTTCCTCTGAGGGACAAACTTTCAAAGGAGGCTGACGGGGGGCCAAGGCACAGTGGCTTACTCCTGTAATTCCAGCACTTTGAGAGGCTGAGGCAGGTGGATCACCCGAGGGCAGGAGTTTGAGACCAGCCTGGCCAACATGGTGCAACCCCCTCTCTACTAAAAACAAAAAAAATTAGCTGAGTGTGGTGGCATACACCTGTAACCCCAGCTACTCAGGAGGCTGAGGCAGGAGAATCACTTGAACCCGGGAGGCAGAGGTTGCAGTGAGCCAAGATCATGTCACTGCACTCCAGCCTGGATGACAGAGTGAGACTCCATTTCAAATTAATAAATAAATAAAGGAGGCCGAGGGGAGAAGACCACTTGAGCCCAGGAGTTCAAGACCAATCTGGCCAACATAGTGTGAACCCCAAATATCTGAGACAGGTCTCAGTTAACTTAGAAAGTGTATTTTGTCGAGGTTGAGAATACACGCCCATGACACAGCCTCAGGAGGTCCTGACGGCACGTGCCCAAGGTGGTCAAAAACAGTTTGGTTTTATACATTTTAGGGAGACATGAGACACCAATCAAGATATGTAAGATGAACATTGGTTCAGTCCAGAAAGGCAGGACAACGCGAAGCAGAAGTGGGACAACTCAAAGCAGGGAGGGGGCTTCCAGGTTGTAGGTAGATAACAGACATGGTTGCATTCTGTTGAGTTTCTGATGAGCCTCTCCAAAGCAGGCAACCAGATATGCATTTATCTCAGTGAGCAGAGGGGTGACTTTGAATAGAATGGGAGGCAGGTTTGCCCTGAACAGTTCCTAGTTTGACGCTTAGCTTAGTAATTTTGGGTCCCCAAGATTTATTTTCCTTTCACAATAGTGAGAACTTTAGCTGGGTGTGGTGGCACACACTTGTTATCCCAGCTACTAGGAAGGCTGAGGTGGGAGGATTGCTTGAGCCTGGGAGGTCAAGGTGGCAGTGAGCCATGATCACGCCACTGCACTTCAGCCTGAGTGATGAGACCTTGTCTCAAAAAAAAAAAAAAAAAAGGATAAAAGAAAAAGAAAAAGGGCAATAAGGTGATCAATCCTTATTTCTATGTAAATGTGCCTTTTCCCCATCAGCATACAGTACATTCCAGTATCACCACTTGCACTGTGCTCCCCTGCGGCAAGGCTGCTGCAAGCACCGGGTTCCACAATACATGGAATACCCTGCCGAATGGAGGGCAAATCCACTTCCAGCTCTTTCCCCTGGCTCCTCACGACAATGACGGTGGAGATGATAAGAATGGCTGACAGTTTTCAGGTGCTTCACGCCTTTATATACCTGAGCTTCCTGGGAAAGTCTGTCTGCCAGTCGTGACAACAAAAATCTGCAACAGCACTGACAGAGCAGAGCAATTCGGCTGACTTGACTCTCCTGAGCCATCCAGCTGTTTACACTTCTAAGGTGTCGGCTCCTCCTCCGAAAGAATGAATCAAACCCTCTTGGCATAGGCTTTGGTCATTTAGACCACCTGCTCTAAAAAGATATAGAAGAAATTGAAACAAGAAGGCATTAAAAATATTTTAGTTGAAAGAAATGCCATTATTTGGTATGGCAGTAGCTGGCAAGAATCATCTTCTTGACAAAGCTTCAGACATTTTCTGCTTAAAATTTTTAGAAGCAAGTTGCTACTCCTTCTTGTCTCTATTATGATTCTAATTACTTAAATTGAAAAGCATTTGTGCTGTAAAAAATTACAGTTCTGAGCAAGATGCCGTTTTGAAATGATCTACGTTTTCATGTAGCTCCAAGTCGCAGGAGGTTTCCCGAGTAAGAGACGGCATTTTCCCTTTGATAGCAGCTGCCTAGTTCTGTTTTCTTAGCTTCTTAGAATATGGAGCTAACAAGAATAAGGTTTTCGGTTTGCTTCCCAAGTAAGGAAGTTATCATCAGAGGAAGAAAGGGGAACAGTTTTCACTGATAACAACACTACTACAATTCCTAAAGAGCAATTCAACATGATTGTTCTTTGGAGCAGTAGATCAGTGCTGTTAACTCTCCATATGAAAAACAGCACAGACGTTGTACAGCTATTATGTAAAATGGTCCCAAGAGTCAAAGGCCGTGGAGAGTTCTAGCACAACACAGACAGGGACAACCCACTGGACTGAGGACATGGAGGCCAGTGGGGCCTGGTGAGTCACTTCCACGTGCCTTCCACCTCTTTGTCTTCCTCCCATGGAATCCTGTGCAGCCATACAGTTTTTGAAGGGACAGGAAGGAGTGGGAGGAAGATGCTTTGGATGAAGAAGGACTGTTACATCTTTTGATGACTTTAAACCACTTTTCATTTTTCTCTGTCCTTTGGATAAACTGATCGAGAGAACTGTTTGGATCTTCCCCTCTCTCTTCTTTTTTCTCTTATTCCCGCCAGCCTTTCTCACCACCTGCAAAGCCTGAGAAGTACATGACTGTAAGGTCAATGTAGGGTCTCTAACCATTTCAGCTTTCCTAATCCAACCTCGCAGCTGAGACACAAGGGCTCAGGTAGATAAAGATAGAAAGGGGATGGAAGGATGGCTGGGTAGATGGGTGCATGAAAGGACATTAAACTTCTTTCTTGGAGATATATTTGCGTTGTCAACAGCCAGTTAAACTGGCTCAATCTGAAAATTTAACAAGGAGGGGAAGAGGGTATTTAGTACTGGTGACCTCTATGCCCCAGGATACATTCAGGAGTAAGGCCAGAACTTCCAATGGCCCCTCAGAAAAGCAACAACAAAAGCGGGGAGGTGGAGGGGAGAAGGGAGACTAGGAATAGAAACAGAGAGAGCAGAACAGAACTCTTAGCAGGAGAAGATACTGGCCTTTCATTAAACTTCATCTAATTCCTCGGCAGGAGTGACATGCATCTGCAGCTCACATCAAAGCATTCATTGCATTGGGTCAAACTCATAAAACCAGATCCAGGACTCATCAACTTTGTTCCCATATTAGTAGCATCCTGAAGGAGCAGGTCTACCAGATAAACTAAGAGGACCCTTGAGTGAGCCTCTTGCCACACAAGCTCTCAAATACAGAGAAGACCCAGGGGATGGATAACAGGTCCTTCTCTCATTATTCTCCCCTCTCAGACTCCAGTGAGTTTGGTCAGCCTCCGAGACCCTGGAAGCATTTAGAACAGCAGCTCTAGCCATCAGACTGACATGAGATACGATCTTATAAGCCAGAATGTCAGTTAGCATTACATAAGACTCAGGGGCTTAACAAGCAAAATGCCACTCGAAGGCTTCACTCTGAGATTCAGAGAATGTTCTTGTGATGGTGTCAGGCCCTGTTGCAGAGGCCTGTGGTGGATCTCTTACACCAAATCTGGATCAGGACTCAGAGGACTTGCGTGCAGAAATCCTGGGGAGAAATTCTCTTCTGCATCCTGGATCAGGTCATGGATGCCACAGAATTACTGAGAATGAGGCACTTCTCAAGTAAGCCCCTGAGGGCAACAGTTAAAAGGACAACCAGGTTTATCATAAGCTTTCAACTTCCTGGTTTCAATTGGATCCAGACACATAAATACAAAAAAATATCAAAGGGAAAAGGAAAGTCACAGAGCTCTATACATGTCCAGAAAAATATGGCAGGAATGTTCCAGAAAAGCCAAACCATTAGCAATCTTGACATTAAAGAACTCTACCTTTAGGTTTATGTGCTGGTATTTTTATCTTCACATTGTGCTGATATTTTTATATTCACATTTCATGGTGAACTCTGATACTCAAACTTGTGGCCCAGTAAATTGCTTGTGCTATTATCTGCACTTTCAAAATGAGGGAAAAAAGATCATGATCTTTTCTTCACTGTGTGGCACTGCATGTGCCTTTGGGGATTTCTAAGTACTAGCTTATATATAACTCTTGCAGGGTACAGTGTCATGCACCTACTCAAGTGCTGAGGTGGGAGGATGGCTTGAGGATGGTCCCAGCTACTGGAGACTGAGATGGGAGGATGGCTTGAGCCCAGGAGTTTGAGTACAGCCTGGGGAACACAGTGAGACCCTGTCTCTAAATTAAATAAAATATATAACTCTTAAAAAGTGGACACATATTGGTATGGTTTTGCTATGTCTTCACCCAAATCTCACTTTGAATTGTAATAATCCCCACGTGTCAAGGGCAGGGCCAGGTGGAGATAACTGAATCATGGGGGTGGTTTCCCCCATGCTGTTCTCATGGGAATGAGTAAGTCTCACAAGGTCTGATTGTTTTATAAATGGCAGTTTCCCTGCACAAGCTCTCTTGCCTGCTGCCATGTAAGACATGACTGCTCCTCATTCACCTTCCACCATGATTGTGAGGCCTCCCCAGCCATGTGGAACTGTGAGTCAGTTAAAGGGCTTTCCTTTATAAATTACCCAGTCTTGGGTATGTCTTTATTAGCAGCATGAGAACAGACTAATATGCATATTTTATGCATATCTCATAAGCAAGACCGAGGAAACATCATGGAACCAATTTGTTTGAAACTATTTATGGGAACCCTTGGAATAAAAAGTAGGGATGAACCTTCTGAGTCCACTGAAATGGATTTCAGTAGATGGAAATTTCTTTGAAGGGAAATGAAAAGTTGAGTGATGCTCTGCCCCAAGGAAGAAGCACAGCTTTCCTAACATCTACACTGACTATCCCCAGATGCAGCCAAGGGGTCAAGGACCATCCTCCCCAAACATGCAGGCACAGCCCAGATTTTGCCTCAAAAATGAATATTCAAAAGAAACAGGGTAAATGATTTCTTTGGGACCATTTTTTTCTTTTCTGTTTTCATGTTTCTATAACCTCTTATGGCGAGAATTTGAGTGATATGTGTCAAAGTACTAATCAATCAGAAAAGTGAAAAATTTACCTCCCCAAATGTACTCATTTCCTGTGGCTGTCATAGCAAATTATCACAAATGGAGTGGCTTGACCAATGGAAATTTATTCTCTCACAGTTCCAAAGTCCTATATCCGGGTACCAGTAGCGTGCTGCTCCCTCTTAAGGCTCTCGGGGTGATCCTTCCTCACCTCTTCCAGCTTCTGGTGGCTCCAGGTGTTCCTTTGCATGTGGTTGCATCACTCTCAGCTTCCAGCTTCACATGCCTAATCCTTCTTGTGACTTCTCTTCTGTTCCTTTTAAGGACATTTGCCATTGGATTTAGGGAACACCTGGATAATCAGGATGAGCTCATCTTAGCATCCTTCATTGTATCTGCAGTGACTCATTTTTTCCTAATAAGGTCACATTCACAGATTCTGGGGGCTAGGATGGGGAAAGATCTTTTGGGTGCCCATAATTCACACCACTACATTAAGTATACTGTGGACTTCCACGTCTTTACAAACTTCAATTGCTTAAAAATAGACAACCAATATTTACTTCCATCCTTTAATGCCGATTAAAAGAAAAATGAGGAAAGCTCTTCATCCTTCTGCTTCACATGCCATCTGGAACACAGCTGGCATATGCCTCAAAGGTGAATGTCAAGAATCTGGTGCAAGTGTGCCCCAAGCCAACTGCACACATGTAGTCAACTTCAAGAGCATGTTTTTCTAAGTATGCTGTTCATACTTGATTATCTATATGCAATGGAAAAAGTCTAGCTTCCACACCACCTGGTTAGCTGCAGTGATTGCATTTTCAGAAGCAAAAATCTACAGATGCTCTTATGCTGATGACAAGACAGAATGTTTGGGAAAACGATCCATTTAAAATGTTTTTTAAAAAGTCTCATTGTTTACTAGCTATGAGATCTTGGGCAAGTTATTTATAATTATCCAGTGTTTCAGTTTTCCCATCTGTAAAATAGTATAATACCCACCTCACAGGGTTCTTACAAGAATTAAATAGGTCAGTATTTGTAAAACATTTAAAACAGTACCTAGCACATTGTAAGGATTACATAAGTGTTTATGAAAATTTTGTTAAAAACCATGAGAAATCACACTAAATGCTGAAGAGATACAAACACATTCAATGTATGCATATCAATTAAAGGTCTTGGTCTACTACCAAGAGATGCACACAAAAGTTTGATGCAGGCAAAAGATTTTAGGATACAAATGGCTTGTAGAGTAACTGGGCAGGCTTAACAAATGGTTGGGACCAAGGGAAGCTGAGCCACAGAGGACACAGCCAAGGGGACCTGCAAAGAACATCATTGCAGGTTCCTTGGATGCCATAGCTAGTGTCTGCCCCAGCTGGGCTGCCAAGAACCACTGTGTGGGGCCACCTTCTTCTTCTATAGTGGGAGGCAGAGCACTACATTTCCCCAAGACTCCTTTAATAGAGATCCATGCAAATAATAAGGTAGAATGTTGACAATCAAAATAACACCTCCACAGTATGGCTTGTCTACATAAAATCACTGGATTTGTAAAGTTGGATTGAGATGAAAGCATACTGATAAGAGGCTCCCTCATACTGAACTGTATGAAATAAATAAAACTGTACCACTTCCCAGCTGTTTGACTTGGGTGAGTTAACCTGAATCTTAGTTTCCTTTGATAAATTTGACTGATAGTAGATTATATCTGCTAATTTTTCTAAAGTGTTTAGTTCAGTGCCTTACACAAGCTAATGGCTCTTAAGCATGAACACCTACAAACGTGTGATCAATGGAATTAAATATTTTACTTCTGAATATAAATTGAGTTCTGTATTTCATTGTAGAACTATGCTTATTTGAACTCTTACCTCAAGCCCCTTCTCAATTGCTGGACTTCTCTGGCACATCAGTTTTCCTGAACTCTCTCTCAGAGTCTCTGAGTACTTGTTGCACGTATTGCTCATAAGGCAAATATCACATGCTGTCTTTATTCACCAGCTGTATCATCTATATCCACACTTTAAGTATGCAGTGCACTGAGAAGCTAATGTTCTTATTCAGAGGTGAAGCCTGTAAACAAATTTAATACAATTTTATGTTTCAATCTAATTTAAGTCATAAGTGCAACGAGACCAAAAAACACGTCATGAGGCAGGCAGTATTATCACAGTATTACAGATGAGTCAGTTGAGACTCAGGGGGGTTGGCCTAAGGTCACACAACTAATAAGAAGCAGAGCCCAGATGGGTCTGTGAGATTCTAGAGTGCATAAATTCTGCCTCCTAAATTGCATTATCAATTTCTTGAGGGCAAGAATTAGGTTGAATATGCCTTCATGTTTCCCTTATTACCTGGTAAAGTCTTGAAAGAGGCAGGCCTCTAGCTTTGAGGACCAATGGATAAAATGGCAAACATTTTAAAACCACACAACCCACTGGTGAACGGCTAGAAAGCCCATGTGTTCTTGTTTTGCTTTGTTTTCTGAATCTAATAAGTTTTTGCTCATATGAGCATAAATGTCTACATTAAGGTTTGCTCTATACTTAAAATCTGTTCAACTGTTTGTAATTAACTAACCAGCCAGTCAACAAAATGGTTAATACAGGGTAGAAAAGAAAATCCATGCTAAGTTGTTTGAATTTTCAATAAAGTTAAGCAATGAAGTTAACAGAACTGCATATATTGTTATATATTATGCATAAATATATAATCTGAAAAGAAAATTGATATGGTTTGGCTCTGTGTCCCTACCCAAATCTCACATAGAATTGTAATAATCCCCACATGTTGTGTAGGGACCTTGTGGGAGGTAATTGAATCATGGGGGTTGGTTTTTCCCATGCTGTTCTCATTATAGTGAATAAGTCTCACAAGATTTGATGGTTTTGTAAAGAGTAGTTCTCCAGCATATGCTCTCTCTTGCCTGCCACCATGTAAGATGTGACTCTGCTCCTCACTGGCCTTCCACCATGATTGTGAGGCCTCCCCAGTCATGTGGAACTGTGAGTCCATTAAACCTCTTTCCTTCATAAATTACCAGTCTCAGGTATGTCTTTATTAGCAGGATGAGAATGGACTAACACAGTAAATTGGTACCAGGAAGTGGGGTGCTTCTGTAAAGATACCCAAAAATGGTGGAAGTGACTTTGGAACTGGGTAACACAGGTTGGAACAGTTTTAAAGACAGTTCAGAAGAAGATAGAAAAATGTGGGAAAGTTTGGAACTTCCTAGAGACTTGTTGAATGGCTTTGACAAAATGCTGCTCATCTCAGATGGAGATGAGGAACTTTTTGGGAACTGGAGTAAAGTCACTATTGCTATGCAAAGAGACTGGTAGCATTTTGCTCCTGTCCTAGAGATCTGTGGGACTTTGAACTAGAGAGAGATGATTTAGAGTATCTGAGGGAAGAAATTTCTAAGCAGCGAAGCATTCAAGAGGAAGCACAGCACAAAACTTTGGCAAATGTGCCGACTAACGATGCAACAGAAAACAAAAATCCATTTTCTAGGGAGAAATTCAAGCCAGCTGCAGAAATTTGCATAAATAACAAGGAGCTGAATGTTAATCACCAAGGCAATGGGGAAAATGTATCCAGGGCATGCCAGATACCTTTGTGGCAGTCCCTCAAATCACAGGCCTGGAGGCCTAGGGGGAAAATAATTTTCTGAGCCAAGCCCAGGGTCCCCTTGCTGTGTACAGCCTAGAGACTTGGTGTCCTGCATCTCTGCCACTCCAGCTGTGGCTTAAAAGGGCCAATGTACAGGTTGGGCTGTGGCTTCAGAGGGTAGAAGCCCCAAGCCTTGGCAACTTCCATGTGGTGTTGAGCCTGCAGGTGCACAGAAGTCAATGATAGAAGTTTGGGAACCTCCACCTAGATTTTGGAGGATTTATGGAAACAACTGGATGTCTAGGCAGAAGTTTGCTGCAGGGGCAAAGCCCTTATAGAGAAACTCTGATAGGGAAGTACAGAAGAGAAATGTGGGGTTGGAGCTCCCACACAGAGTCCTCACTGGTGTACTGCCTAGTGGAGCTGTAAGAGGGCCACTGTCCTCCAGACCCCAGAATGGTAGATCCACCAACAACTTGCACCATGCACCTGAAAAAGTCGCAGACATTCAATGCCAGCCCATGAAAGCAGCCAAGACTGGGACCATACCCTGCAAAACCACAGGGGCGGAACTGCCCAAGGCCATGGGAGCCTAACTCTTTCATCAGTTGACCTGGATGTGAGACACGGAGTCAAAGGAGATTATTGTGAAGCTTTAAAATTTAATTGCTGCCTCTATGGATTTTAGACTTGCATGGGGCCTGTAGCTCCGTCGTTTTGGCCAACTTCTCCCATTTGAAACAGGTGTATTTACCCAATATCTGTACCCCTATTGTATCTAGGAAGTAACTAACTTGCTTTTGATTTTACATGCTCAAAGGCAGAAGGGACTTGCCTTGTCTCAGATGAGACTTTGGACTGTGGACTTTTGAGTCAATGCTGAAATGAGTTAAGACTTTGGGGGACTGTTGGAAAGGCATGCTTGGTTTTGAAATGTGAGGACATAAGATTTGGGAAGGGCCAGGGATGGAATGATATGGTTTGGCTCTGTGCCCCCACCCAAACCTCACCTTGAAGATAATAATCCCGTGTCATGGGAGGGACCTTGTGCGAGGTAATTAAACCATGGTGTGGGGCGGGGGTGGTTCCTGTGCTGTTCTCATGACAGTGAATAAATCTCATGAGATCTGATGGTTTTATAAAGGAGAGCTCCCCTGCACATGCTTTTTTTGCCTGCCACCATGTAAAACATGACTTTGCTCCTCATTTGCCTTCTACCATGATTGTGAGGCCTCCCCAGCCATGTGGAACTGTAAGTCCATTAAATCTCTTTCCTTTTGTAAATTACCCAGTCTGGGGTATGTCTTTATCAGCAGAATGAGAATGAACTAATACAAAAATGCACCCCAAAGATAAGCAATAGCAAATTAATCTACTGATTTTTGTATAGCTATGTATAAAGTTCAACTAAGACCTTGAACCAATGCCTTGATTATGGCCATCTCTGAACAAAATAAATGTAACTCAATATCATAATGTTTAAATTCCCACGGCTGTGGAGTTCCCCTGGGAAACCAGACAGTTCAATCATGCTTCTTCAGAAGGCCTTATTTAAGAAACCTAACTTATTTTTAACAAGTACTTACATTTCTAATTTCACCAAGTATGTCACGAACATTAAGAAACCTAACTTATTTTTAACAAGTACTTACATTTCTAATTTCACCAAGTATGTCACAAACATAAAGATCATCAGATTTAGAGTGTTTAACCAAAAAAGACTTTACTTTTCTCATGTATCCAGAAGCTGGAGGTGAGCTGTTCTAGGGTGATATGGTGAGCGGCTAAGGGATTTGACCATGGACTCAGTCATCTTCCATCTTCCAGCTAAGCCTTCCTTTCCAGGTAGTTTCATTTTCAAATGCATTATTCCTAGGTTGCAAAACTGCTCCACCTCCAGCGGCATGCCTACATTTCAGATACAGAAGGAGGAAAAGGCAACAGGCAAGAAGGAACATCATCTGCATTGAGTTTTCCAGAAGCTCTACCTAGAGACTTCTGTGTGCACATAATTGGCAAGAGCTGCATTGCATTGGCATGCCTCATTGCAAGGGAGGATGAGGTTTTTTTCTTTATTTTTTTAAATTGTTGTTGTTTTTAAGTCCCAGTATACTTTTTTTTTTTTTTTTTTAAAGATTTTTTTAGAGACGTGCCCTCACTATGTTGCCCAGGCTGTCTTTGAACTTTTGGGCTTATGCAATCCTCTTGCCTCAGCCTCCTGAGTAGCTGGGACTATAGGTGTATGCCACCCTGCCTAGCTCTGGGAATATTTCTGATAAACAAATCAAGGTTTTGATGCTAAAAAAAAAGAGAGTAGATACTGGGTAGGTAACTAGAAATGCTTGCCACAAGTAAAACACATGTGAACCATGGATTATGTTGTTTTCCCTCTGGGTATTTCGGTACTTGAATTTCCTACATAACAAATCATTTATGCAGCAAGGAAACAATGGGGAGATCCTAAACTAGGGGCCACAAAGCTGCCCACAGGGCTGGTTTCATTCGACTGGTTCTCAATGGCCATATTATGCCTTTCTTTTTTGTCAACTGCTAGTTAGGACATTGCATTTCAGGAGGAGCATATTACTGCCGTAGGCCCTGAAAGAATCCTTATCTTAGCAGATGCTAACTGGTATGTTAACCTGTCATCGAAAGTGCTTTTTGTCTGTGTCTGGCCACTCAGCATTCAACTGCCCATGTCTTTCATTGCTGGTCTTCCTTGACCTAGGGCATGTGAGGGATTTGAGGCCAACCGGCTGGTGCAAAGGAAGCACTCAGTAAATATGATCTGCCAGTATCATTATCTCCTCAATTCCAACACAAGCTCTTCAAGGGCAGGGCTAATGTCTTATACTTTGTATCCCCACTCTGCTTCACTAGGAGAGGATATTGAATTATCTGCTGATTAATGCAATGGCTTACTTTAACTCATGCCACTGACCTACACATTACGGCTACTGCTGTCATCATCTACGTAATTCCACTCATGTGACCTAAGCAAAGGATAAATGTATTCTATTTCCAAGTGCTATCCTCTGTGTGGACTATTTTTCTGGCATCCCCAAGGAAGCAGTTGTATACCCCTAAGGGAGTCTGGTGATTAAAAGTTTTAACTTTAGACTTTGAATTAGCTCTGAGTTGACTAGCAAATCAGCTTGCCAAATGGAGGACTCTGGAACATTCATTTCGTCTCTTGGAACTTCAGTTTTCTTATCTGGAAAATAAAGCTGATATCTACCTTGGTTGGTGTTGTATGGGCCATGGCTGGGCCTGTCCATATGAAAGCCCCTCAGTGGGCATGGGTGGAACAGCCCAGGGCCCTATTGTGCAGACAAAGCAGGGACGTAAAGGCCTAGTGAAGCTGGCCCTCCTGAGCAGCACAACCACCGCCTCTTACGGTGATGTAAGTTGTTTGGGAATGCTGCCGTGGCTGTGAGCACTGAGGGCAGCGGGCCCATGCTCTGTGTTCCTATGCTCTACTGGGCATATTGTTCTCCCTGGGCTTCTAAGAGCCCTAATCTTTGGTGGAGGTAAGCTGAGCTGGAGAAACCTTTGGGGGGAGGGCAAAACCACCTATATATTTTTCTCTTGTTACTATCTTTCCAGTGTTTGTTGCTTTTGCTGAAAAACCAAACTTGAGTAGAGCCCAAGACATCCTTCTTGACAGCCTGGAACCCAGACCAGACTCACTGAGGTCTGGCCTAGCACAAGGGGTTCCAATAACTCAATTATGTGAGATCATGCATGTAAAGCCCCTGCCACAGGGCTTGGCATATGGCAGGCTCTCCATAGGGATTATTTGTGCTATTGTTTCTCCAGTAGCACCTATGAGAAAACTGGTATTTTGTTTTAGAGGAATGAACATGTAAGAGCTCTTTGCATTTCCTGGAGATAGAGGCTATGCAAAGCTAAGATTTTTAACTCCTGTTTTTACTACATAATACTAAAACAGGGCACGTAAACATTTTGTAATATTAGGCATGAAAGTAGCACTGTGAATCGGAGGGATCAAGTCTGAACCAGTTTTCATGGAACGATTCTGCCCCCTCAATTCCAGCTTAGCAGAAGCTAAAAACCAGGAACAAAAATAAACATTTTAAGTGGAGCTTTGGATTTCTCACAATCCACTGTGTTCTTAGAGATATGAGTGAATTCAATCCCCCTGCCTTTTTTTTTTTTTGAAGAGATTACTTATTGAAAGGTTACTAGAATATTCCCCTTAATTAAACTTGGCCAAAACCAGCTCTGAACTTTTGCATCTTAGAAACTTTCTCAGTTCCAGCTTGAAAATCTTGCAAATACCTTAGATTGGTCTGGTGTGGGTCAGATGTGCACCCCTAAACTGGTCAAATGTGGTGAGAAGGGTCATAAAAAAATTTTAGCTCCTGCCAGAAACAGAAGGTTACCAACGGAGGCACAGTTATCTCAAGAGGAAATGCTGAGCAAAGGCACAGCTGACCACTACACACTCGTGTGAGATTTATGCTGAACATAATAATTGGCTGGGCACAGTGGCTCGTGCCTCTGATCCCAATACTTTGGGAGACCAAGGGCCAGACTGCATGAGCCCAGGAATTCAAGACCGTCCTGGGCAACATGGCAGGACCCTGTCTCTACAAAAACAAAATATTTAAAAATTAGCCTGTGGTTCCCACTATTCAGGAGGCTGAGATAAGAGGGTTGTTTGAACCCAGGAAGTCCCGGCAGCAGTGAGCCATCATTGTGCCACTGCACTCCAGCCTGTGTGACAGAGTGAGACCCTGTCTCAAACAAACAAACAAACAAAAACATAATAATCGCTACAATAATTGATGGAAAGTTATTCAGGAAGAAAAATTTTATACACATTGGGTTCCAACATGGCTCAGAGGGGAGTAACAGGAGTAAAAGAGCAGAGAGAAAACTAGGAAAAAATAACAAAACAGAAAAAAACCAGTGCACCACCCCTTCAATCCTCTGCTTCTCTGTTATTATACTTCTAATGCATTTATGTAAAATTATGTGTATAGAGTAGAAATTTTAAAAATATAAAATTACAATTACAATTTTAAATAATCTTGTTATTTTACAATAGTTTTATAGAAAATTTGCAAAATTTATACAGAGGGTTCCCACACACTCCCTTACCCAGTTTCTCTTATTATTAACACCTAATGATTACTAATTACTAATAACTACTAAGGCACAGTTTTCACAATTAATGAACCAATATTGACATTTTATTAACTACAGTCCATACTTTATTCAGATTTCTTTAGTTTTTACCTAATGTCCTCTTCTGTTTCAGGGCCCATCCAGGGTGCCACATCCCATGTTTAGGGCCCCATCCAGGGTGCCGCACCCCATGTTTAGGGCCCCATCCAGGGTGCCACACCCCATGTTTAGGGCCCCACCCAGGGTGCCGCACCTCATGTTTAGGGCCCCATCCAGGGTGCTGTACCCCATGCAGTGGTCATGTCTCTATAGGCTTCTTTGACAGTTGCTCAGTCTTTCCTTGTTTTTGATGATCTTGGTAGTTCTGAAGAGTACTCACTGGGTATTTTGCCAAATGTTCCTATATTGAGATTTGTCTGTTCTTCTCATAATTAGACTGGGTTTGTGAGCACTGGGGAGGAAGTCCGTGTAGGTAAAGTGCCATTCTCATCATGTATCCAGGGTACACACTGTCAGCGTATCACTGCTGATGTTCACATGGATCACCTGGCTGTGCTATGAGTAGTTTTTTATAAAATAAAACCAATCACAATAACATGAGAGATAGGACATGACAAGCAAACATGTATCAGGCAAATCAGGATTTAACTGTATGGTTTCTAACTTTAAGAATATTACTTCTCATCAGCAAGGAGAGGAGCTTTTAAAATGTTGACTGACGACTCCTAGAAGTTCGAGTAATATTGAGATATTCGAAGTAAAAGTTGATGTCTGTAAGACTGACAATTACCTTTGTTGGTCCCTTCGTTAATCGTATTCCAATTCACTGAACATTATCTACTTAAAGTAAAAACAACTTTAAAAAATTCACAGAATCACTGATGTTTGATGCAACTGGTATTTGATACCAAGCTAATTAAATTCTTGTGTAAAAAGAATTTATCTTTTCATGAGTTTACCCAAGAGTAATAACAATTTCAGATTTTAGTCCTTTGAGGCCAATTAAAGGAAATCTTGATAATCGATGTTTTCTTTTTATAGTTTTTTAAAATAACAAAGCATTATAAAAATTTAACTACTAATCACCTTCTACAATGTCAAATCATAAGAAAACAAGTTGAAATTTGGTGCAAATTTATTTTTCAGGTAAAAGATGTAAAACATAAGGTATGAAGGTTTAGTCTAAACTCCAACAGGGCTGGACAATGAGCCGTGATGAACCGAATGCTATCTGGTACCACTGGCCTTTCCCACATGAAAGACTCAATGATGACAGGTGTAATATACACAGAGGCAGGAAAAATTGCAGGAAATTGTAAAGTTTTCCCACATTAAGGGATAAAGTAAAAATGGCATTCCAGTTCTCAGGGAAAAAAAATTCAATCAAGCATACAACACCCTATTTTCAAAACTATGACAAATTGAGCTTTTAGTGCAAACTTATATGGAGATATTTCTTTTTGAGGCAGAGTCTCACTTTGTCACCCAGGCAGTAGCACGATTTCGGCTCATGCCACCTCCCAGGTTCAAGCAATTCTCGTGCCTCAGGCTCCTGAGTAGCAAGGATTACAGGAGCCTGCCACCCCGCCAGTGTGTGTGTGTGTGTGTGTGTGTGCGCGTGCGTGTGTGTGTGTGTTTAGTAGAGATGGGGGTTTTGCCATCTTGGCCAGACTATGTGTGTGTGTATGTGTTTAGTAGAGATGGGGTTTTGCCATCTTGGCCAGACTGGTCTCGAACTCCTGACCTCAAGTGATCCACCCACCTTGGCCTCCCAAAGTGCCGGAATTACAGGGGTGAGCCACCAAGCCCAGTTTTGGCAACATTTCTTACGTTTACCACTCAGGAGGAAAACTCTAAGATAGGGTCTGCTGTCAAGCAAGTGGGAACTTTTGGCATAATGCCATCTTCCTCCCTTCACAATGTACATCACAAGTTAAATTCCCTTAGAACTAACGTAAATACACCTATTTAAGGTGGTTTGACTAGATGTTTCTCAAATATATTTAATTAAGAAACTCTTTTCAGCTGGGTGAGGTGGCTCACGCCTGTAATACCAGCACTTTGGGTGGCCGAGGCGGGTGCACTGCTTGAGGTCAGGAGCTCAAGACGAGCCTGACCAACACAGTGAAACCTTGTCACTACTAAATATAGCAAAATTAGCCAGACGTGGTGGCGGGCACCTGTAATCCCAGCTACTCAGGAGGCTGAGGCAGGAGAATCGCTTGAACCAGGGAGGCGGAGGTTGCAGTAAGCTGACATTGCACCATTGCATTCCAGCCTTGGTGATAGAGCCAGAGTCTGTCTCAAAAAAAGAAAAGAAAAAAGAAACTATTTTTATTATGACATTTATTTGTATTACAAGGAACCAATGTTCTAAGGGACAAACTCTGAGAAATGCTGCTGAGTAGCAAATAAATGCTGCAATTCTCAAGTTAGAAAGTTGAGCAATAATTGTAATCTGTTTTCAGTGTACCCAAGGAAATGAATAAGAGACACATCTCAAAGTTTCTTTTTGTTTCTTTATAGAATGCATATTAAGTACTTTTCACGAGTTTACCCAAGAGTAATAATAATTCTAGATTTTAGCCCTGTGAGGCCAATTAAAGATAATTTTGATTATTAATGTTTCCTTTTCTTTTTTTAAAAGAACAAAGCATTATAAAGAAATCCTAGTCTTAAAAAAAACCTCTGCTGCCTGGAAAACAGTGAAACCCTGTCTCCATCACACAAATATTGAAAAATTAGCTAGGTGGGGGGGGGCGTGTGTCTGTGGTCTCAGCTACTCAGGAGGCTGAGGTGGCAGGATCACTTGAGCCCAGGAGGCAGAGGTTGCAGTGAGCCGAGATGGTGCCACTGCATTCTAGCCTGAGCACAAATGAGATCCTGTCTCAAAACAAAAACAAAAAAACAAAACAAAAAACCATGCTGACACAGAAATGGGAAAATGCTACAAAGATATTGCCATAGTACTGAAAGCACACAGCATAACAATCATTAATACTTTGAAGCATTTTAAAAACAGTAAGGGGAATGTCAACATAAAAAAGAACAACTATGAAAAGGTGAGAAATGGTCAAGTTATCTCTGGTCTCTTAAAAGAAGGAGTTCTCAGAACTGGTCTGAAGGGGGTCTTCTGCAAATAACAGAGTCGATTTAGCTCCATTCTCTTCAGCCCCCTGACATGCTGGCATCTAGTGTGAATATGGGAGCTCACCAGGTTCTCTCAAGGACAGGGGGCCCTGCAACAGCTACGCCTGTCCTAGAGACCATGCCCATGCAATCGCCTTCATTCCCTCCAGGCCAGCTTCATCAGAAATCATGTTTTTAATGGTACAGTTATATGTCAAAAAGGAGAAAAGGAGCCCCTAGTCCACCAAAACAAGTGTATAAAGGTGGCAGGAGGGGAGGAGGGTTGACACTGATGTTCTTAATATCTGAGTTGGCTGAAATTTGTAATACATTTTTCATAAGAAACCATATTATAACTGATGAGGTTTTCTAATTCAGCTCTATCATTAACAAATAATTTTAAAGACATTACTATGAAAATATACAACCATTTATAACATTATTTTCCTAAAAAACAAAAAAGCATTTTGTATTCTAAATACTGTACACTAAGCATAATAATTAACATATTGGGAAATAACAGACAAGCTGCAGTGGTTTCCTAAAGCCTTAGGATTCCCTCTGAGATTTATTCATGGGCCCTCTAAGATTATAGCATGGCCTTTTTTGGTTCAATATTTTCACAACTTGTTCTGCCCATTTTAATTCTTATAACACTTCCTAATTTAAACATTGTTAATCAGCAAATGTCCTAAGTCTTGATTCAGAAATCCATGGCATAGGTAGAATGAAAAAATAAATACCTTAAATAGAAATACTTTTTCCCTAACTCGTTTCTTTTTTCTCTGTTTTTCAATATAAAAATATATATTTCAAAACATTTAAAGATATCTGAGAAACTGCAACAGAAAAGGCCTGTTCCCATGTGAGTCTGAAGGGGCCAGTTACAGTGCAGCAGGGTGAGCCTGTGGCTGCAGGCGCACAACACAAACTCTGTGATACTGTTAAAAGGAAGTTAACCTATTCTACAGACTCACATTGACCTGAAAGGACAAAATTAAGAAAAAGACATGCCTCGAAGAGCAAAATAAAGAAAGATAAAAAATACTGAGCACCTTTTACAATGTTGTAATAAAATATTTATTAATTTCTCTGTATAAAAATTTGGGAAAAGATAAAAGGCAAAACTACACATAGAAAGAGGTCAGTGATAAGTGTTTATACAGTCAGTTTTCTCTGATGTGTGGAAAAAAACTGATAAAAAAATCCTTTGAAGTAATATGAAAGTTCATGGTTCTCATTCCATCAACATCACTGTTTGCTCCTATAGCTTCTTAGTTGTCCAGGTAGATTTTATGCTATGAACAGATGCATGAGATTTCATAAAACATTAATACCTCTTTTTTATACTGTAATTCTTTCACTGGTATACCATAAAGTAGTATTACAAATAAATTATAACTATATTTCATCATAAATCGAAATTAAGAAAGTACACTTCGCCAAACTGATTTCTGACTCTTTTAAATTGTATTTATTCACTCCCCGCCAATTTGAAAAATCTAGTAAATTACAGAGGGCTTCCTAGTCATTAACGTGAATTAGTAATGCTATAACTTAATTCAAAAGCAATTACTTCTTAAAAATAGTGCACATACCAGGAAAACTTTGCATCAGCCAAAAGCTACTGGCATACCACAGGCAAAAGGCCAACTCCACAGGGATACATAAAGGTCATTTTATGGACAATCCATATAAAAACTGCTCTCAAGATATTTTGCTCATTAGAATTTGTTTACAAATGGAAATCTAATTTGATGATTTTAGGCCTTTGGGCTAGAATCTCACAACCAGAAAGAATAACATCTCTCATATGAATTCTTATGATATTGTCAGAAAGTTAGACCATTGAATTTTAAACTCCTGTTAAAATAATAGATGACAGTAAAAATAAATTCAAAGGGAAAGAAATAATACATGAAAAAGCTATGGGGTAACAAATGTTGAGCCTACAATTAAAAACTATTTATTTTAAATGTTTTCCTATGTATAAGACAGAAATACCAAGCACTTTCTACTTTTGTATTGTCAGAAATTCCATGAAAATCCAGAAATGAAAAAAAAAAACAAAAAGTGAAGGATAGACATGCATCTAGCTGGTTGACTGTGAAAACCCAAGAAATAGCACTAAAAAGGATAAGATAGTATTATTGCATACTAAAGAAATATGACAAATACCTGCACTTTTTCTATTGAAGCTTTTGAAATAATACACCCTGATTGTCCAACAAAACCAGTGCTGAAAGCTGATAAATATTGACGGTGGCACCTGGTGATTTCCTTCCAGCTCAGCCACGGCAGTGATTCTGGATGCCATCAGCACTGCCCCCACAGGCATGTGCTCGCTTCTGGGTATGCGGGAAGCTGTGCGGTTGGGGACCAGATTACTGCAGGTGTTCTCAACATCACTGGGAAGAACTGCCAGCCAAAGGAGAAAAACGAAAATGGAGAATTCCTTCCTATGCTTTTCCACAGATATAATCACTATTTCATGCCTGCTAAATCTAGGAAAAAAAGAAAAGAAGCTCCTTTGTTCCCAATAACCTGTCAATTCGGAATTCCAAATACCATTTTTCCTACAGGAGTAGAATATACTATATATCCATATCCATCTTCTTATTGAGTCCTTGATGAGATTTTGGTTTAAAAGGAGAATCAGGATCCAGATGCTGAATGGTGCTTCAGCAACTTCACATGAAGTGACTTTTGGGTTTGCCACATAGTCTGAGTTTCTTTGTTGTGAGCAGCTGGGCCAGGCCATTGAGGAACACCAAAAAGATGGTCATGGACATGACAATCACATAGTGGCTGATGCTGCAAAAGGAGAAAAAGATGTTATAGGCAGAGAGAACACAGGTGAGGAAAAGCATGAGCTTCCTCTGAATGGTTTTAAATGGACAGATGAAAATCTCCTCTTTCAGGAGCTGGAGTAGGTGTTCCTTCCCCTTTTTCTCCTGCTAAGTACAGCTGTCTATTGGTTTCTGGTTCCAGGACCTTCAAGTACAGCTGTCCGTGGACTGGTTCCAGAACCTTCCATGAATACACAAATCTTCGAATGCTCAAATCCCTGACATAAAATAGTGTTGTATTTGCAAATAAGCTATGCACATCCTCCTGTATACTTTAGACCAGGGGTCCCCAACCCTCAGGCAGTGGACTGGTACCAGTCTGTGGCCTGTTAGGAACTGGCTGCAAAGCAGGAGGTGAGTGGTGGACCAGTGAGCATTACTGCCTGAGCTCTGCCTCCTGTCAGATCAGCAGCGACATTAGATTCTCAGAGGAGCACGAACCCTATTGTGAACTGTGCTTGCAAGGGATCTAGGCTGTGCATTCCTTAGGAGAATCTAATGAGTGCCTGATAATCTGAGGTGGAACAGTTTCATCCCGAAATCATCCCTCACCCCCGCATACACAGCGGTGTGTGGAAAAACTGTCTTCCATGAAACCATTCCCTGGCGCCAAAAAGGTTGGGGACTGCTTCTTTAGATCATCTCTAGATTACCTACAAAACCTAACACAATGTAAATGCCATGTATGTAATTGTTACATTGTATTGTTTAGAGAATAATGGCAAGAATAGAAAGTCTGTACATGTTCAGTACAGATGCAATTTAAAAAATATTTTCAGTCCATAGCTGGCTGAAGCCATGATGTGGAAGCCGAGGATACAGAGGGATGACTATACAACTAAAATGTTGGACACTATAAACAAACATCGGATGACTCCAGGCGGTGGAAAGAGGGCAGACTGGTCAGTGATCTTGGGTCCCAAAGAATTACCTGAATTTTTTTGGCAGGAAGACACCAGCAATCTAGAAATGCCAGTGGGCATAGACCCCCAAAAAATCCCCAAAAAACAATAATACCACCACCACAAGAGCCTATTCTCTCTAGCTAAGGGATAGGCAAGGAAAGGAGCAGTCCTGAAAGACAGAAAATGTTTAGATAGTAACTGATCTACTTCAGCCAAACACCACAGAAGAAACGTGGCTCCACCCCTACCTATTCCAGCACAGGCTGAGTGGGGAGCCCAGACTTCCATCCTCACCAGGCTATAATGGGGCACTCTAACTCCCCATCTGTACCCTCCCCTCCACTGCCATGGTGTCAAGGAAGGCTGAGGAGGGAAACTGGTACTTTTGTCCATACCTGGCAGATGTCAGTGGACATCACGTGGGAAGCCTAGACTTCTACTTCCATGAAGCAGTAATGAGGTCCCTCCCCCTCTTCAATGGGGTCATGTCAGAGGAGGCCTAGTGGAGAGCCAGGAATTCCATCTCCACTCAGAGGTAGAAAGGCCTTTCTTTTCCTGACCATGTTATTGGTGGAGGTCGTATGAGAGGCAAAGAAGACCTCTATCCTTCCCAGCCATGAAGGCAGTAGCGGAGGCCTCGCAGGGAGCTGTAATGCTGGTCCCTGGTAGGCAGCAGTAAGGAGCTCCCTCTAGGGTGCCAATGGAGGCTGCATGGGGACCTGGATTTCTAACCTCATCAGGCAGAAATGAGGTAGTGTCTCCTCTTCCCCTGCCATAGTAGTGTCAGAAGTCAGTTAAAACAGAAGGTTTAAGTAAGACTGAGAATCTCATAACCAAATATCCAAAACGTCTAGGTTTCAAGAGAAAATCATTCACCACATCAAGAA
>NW_012117032.1:2150428-2169362 GCF_000951035.1 Colobus angolensis palliatus | reverse complement strand
AGACTCCGTCTCCAAAAAAAAAAAAAGCCATACAAAGAGATACACCACAGAAAAGTAAAAAAAATAATTCTATAAAATGTTCAAGTAATATACTGGATGGCAGGAAACATAAAACACTGCGAATAAACAGAAAATAAAAAAATAAAATGACAGACTTAAGCCCTAACATATCAATAACTACATTAAATGTGAATAGTCTAAATACATCAACTAAAAAACAGAGATTGGTAGAAGAGGATAAAAAACATGACCAATGACCAAACCACGTGCTGTCTAAAAGATACTTCAAGTATGGAGGAAACATCATGCAAACATTTATTTTAAAAAACAGGAGTGGCTATATTAATATCAGATAAAATAGACTTCAGAGGAAACAGACTTCAGAGCAAAGATACCCTTTCTCAAAAACTGATAGAAAAACAACACTGAAAATCAGCAAGGATACAGAAGAACTCAACACTATCAAACAACAGGATTTAACTCACAGTGATAAAACGCTCCACCCAACAAGAGTACAATACATGCTCTTTTCAAGTGCCCATACACACCAAGATAAACCATATTCTGGGCCATAAAACAAACCTCAGCAAGTTTAAAAGAACTGAAATCACACAGAGTACCTTCTCTGACCACAATGGAATCCAACTAGAAATCAACAATAGATAACAGATATATTACCAAACACTCAGAAACTAAACAACACAACTGTATAATAATCCATGGGTCAAAGATGAAATTTCAAGAGAAATAAAAAAACAGACTGAATGTAATGAAAATAAAAAACCAACACATCACAGTTGATGGGACACAGCTAAAGCAAGTACAGACAGGGAAGCAGACCCATGCAAATCTGCACCCCATCCCCCAAAGAGTGTAAACTATACACCTGATGTCACCACAGCCTATCAGTGTGAGTCTCACACTATCTACAAAAAGTAACTAAAATGGATCATGGACTTAAAAGTAAAATGTAAAAATATCAACATTTTGGAAAAAAAATCTTTGGGATCTGGAGCTAGCCAAAGAGCTCTTAGTCTTAATACAAAAAGCACAATCTAAAAAAGTAAATCTGATAAATAGGGCTTCAAAGCAAACAAACAAACAAACAAACAAACAAAAACCTTATGCTCTGTGAAAGGCCCTGTTAAGAGGGTAAAAAGACAAGCCAAGGACTGGGAAAAAATACTTGCAAGCCATACATTCAACAAAATACTTTTTTCTTTTTTTTTTTTCTTTTCTTTTTTTAGGCAGGGTCTTGCTCTGTCACCCAGGCTGGAGCGCAGTGGTATGATCACAGCTCACTGCAGCTTTGACCTCCCTGGGCTCAGGTGATCCTCCCACCTCAACCTCCTGAGTAGCAGAGACCACAGGCATGCACCACCACAGCCAGCTAATTTTTGTATTTTCTGTAGAGATGGGGTCTTGCCATGTTACCCAGGCTGGTCTTGAACTCTTGGGCTTAAACATTCTGCCACTTTGGCTTCTCAAAGTGTTAGGATTACAGGCATGAGCCACTGCATTCAGCCACAAAGGACTATTTCCTAGAATAGGATATTCTCAAAACTCAACAGTAAAAAAAGACTCCACAAATAATTCAATTAGAAAATGATCAAAAGACATGAACAGACGTTTCATCAAAGAGGATATACAGATAGTAAATAAACAGACGAAAAAATGTTCAACATCATTAACCATTATACAAGTTGAAGCCAAAATGAGATATCACTACACACCCACTTGAACAGCTAAAATAAAAAATAGTGACAACACCAAATGCTGTCAGGGATGCAGAGAAACTGGATTGACAGTCTCTGGTACAACCACTCTGGTGGCAGTTTCTTTTAAAACTCAGCATGCAACTACCCATGATTCTGAGCATGCACGCCAGAGGGAAAAAAATGTTCACAAGAATGTTTATAGCATCTTTGTTCATAATAGCCAAAACCTTGAAATAACCTTGATGTCCTTCAACAGGTGAATGATTAAACAAACTGTGACACATCCATACCATGGATTTACTCAGCAATAAAAAGTAATGAACGACTGAAATATGCAACAATGAATCACCAGAGAATTACTCTGAGAGTGAAAAAAAAAGCTAACTCCAAAAAGTTACATACTATATGATTTACTTTATATCACATTTATGAAGTAACAACTACAGAAATGGAAAACATTAAATGTTGCCAGGGGTTAAGCAGGGTTTCTGGGTGGGAGCAAAGTGCCTGGGCTATAAAGGGCAACAAGAAGGATCTTTGTGATGGTAGAAATGTTCTGTCTTTTGACAGTTTCAATGTCAACATCCTGGTTATACTATATATTATACTATAGCTCTGCACAAAATTACCTCTGGGGGGAAGTCAGGTAGAGGGTATAGGAGATCTCTCTGTATTCTTTCTTACAACCTCATGTGAATCTATAATAATGTTAAAATGAAATGTTTAATTAAAAACTTTTTTTAGTTCACAGGCTGTACAAAAACAAGAGGTGGGCTGCATTTGGCTAAAGGGCATAGGTTGCTAGCCTCTACCCTGGCCTGTAAGCTCTGTGGAAGCAGGGACTATAATTTTTTATCTCTCTTCCCATTGCACCTCTAACGTCTCATGCAAGGTCTTATAGGCATTTAATCAATATTTGTTAAATGAATTATTAAAGATAATTTGTAATTAGAAGAAATGATAAAATCTTCTTTTGTTTTATGTCACCCTGGCAAATTTAATCTGAACTTATTTAGGTTGGTGCAAAAGTAATTGCAGTTTTTGCCATTAAAAAAAAAAAAGGCAAAAACCGCAATTACTTGTGCACCAACCTAATAAAATCAGACTCCTCCAAAATATAATAAGTATAATCAATACCAAAAGCTAAACAGCAAAATCAAAATGCCAAAAGAAACAAAAAGTTTCTACAAAAGTAAAGTAAAACTAGCCCTACAAAATATTAAAATATAAAGTTAAATGTAACACCGGCATCAGAATCAACAGGACAACGGAAGAGAACAGATCATCGTGTCACCCAAGATCAAGGAATCATCACCAGCAACTCCCAACTGTCCTGGCTGGACTCACTGTAAACTTATAAGCACAAATGAGATTTGGTTCTCATCAGTGTCTCAATCCTGATTGCACACTTGTGAATTATTATTCTCTGAGTCAAACCAATTTGTGTCCTTCTCAAAGTTCTGTCACCTTCCTCCCATCTCAGCAGACGACTCTGCTTTTTTTAATTGAGAAAACACTGATAAAGTGATCACAAGAGAAGTGCCTGTTCTCACCCTGAACTTTCTAGCCCACTCATATCTGTGCCCATATTGCCTCCTGTACCTTTCTTGTCTAAAACAAACCCCTCCACTTCTACTTTGGATCCCATCCCAACTCTCCCACTAAAGCTGGGGTCTCCAATCACCAGGCCTTGGACCGGTACCAGTTCATGGCCTGTTAGGAACTGGGCCGCACAGCAGGAGGTGAGGGGCAGGGAAGAGAGTGAAGCTTCATCTGTATTTGCAGCTGCTTTGCATCGCTGGCATTACTGCCTGAGCTCCACCTCCTGTCAAATGAGTGGCGGCATCAGATTCTCACAGGAGCACGAACTCTATTGTGAATTGCGCATGCAAGGGATCTAGGTTGTGTGCCCGTTATGAAAATATAATGAATGCCTGATGATCTGAGGTAGAACAGTTTCATTCTGAAATCACCCCCGCTGGCCCCTGCACCCCTCGCCCTATCTGTGGAAAAACTGTCTTCCACAAAACTGGTCGCTAGTGTCAAAATGACTGGGGACCACTGTACTAAAGGACTATATTTTTCCAACTATCCCTTTCCTCTTAGATATCACCCATTTTTCCTTCTCTAGGTGAGCATATCCTTGACCATACTAATGTGTAATTTCTCTCATTCTAACTCTCCTAAGATCCCATAGCTCCCTCCAGCACCATCCTAATTTAAATTTTATATATGCAAAACCCAGATCTTAATCTCCCACACCTTCCTTCACCAAACTCACTCCTCTTAGAGCTTTCTCCAGATCTCTGCAATGGCTTTCCTAGTCACTCAGTTACTCAAGATTAAAAAACAAAACTAGGAGTCATTCTTGATTCTTTTTTTCTCCCAGTATATTAATCTACCAACAAATCCTATCAACCTCTCTGAAAATATTTTCTAAGTCCAACCACTTGTTGCCATTTTGAATTGCTACCCTAGCCTAAACTGCCATCATCTCTAGCTTACAATACCATGAAAGCCTCTTCCTCAATCTTCCTGCTCCCTCTCTTGATCCCTCCAATAGGTTCTTTACACTGTGGCCAGTGTTACGTCAAAAATGTGAAGCAAATAAAATAACTTCCTGCTCAATAAACTAATGCTTCAACTTACACTTGGAATAAACTCCCAGTTCTTTACAATGACTTTCAAAGGTCATAAGTAATAGCAAATATCTACTCTCTGAATTCTCTCCCCACCATGTTTTCCCTCACACCATTCTAGCTACACTAACTATACAGAGCACCCTTGACACAAGTAACTCCATCTCAGAAAAAAGACTCCATCTTACATTTCACAGGACACTTTGCCAACAGGGACAAGATATTTTGATTAATAAATTAATATATAAAGACTGCATCCAACGAGATAAGGACATAAACAGACACACTCTTGCACTAGCAGTCCTCACTGGAGGACTCTGCAGCCATAAAAAGAGCAGGACTTCACAGCTCAAAATGGCTGGCTTTACTGACACTGTCTTGCTGTCAGTGTCAGGTGCTCCTGATAAGCACCCAGCATCTGCCACTGAAGTCTGTGCACACATCAAAGACTCTTTCTTGTAAAACAGATGGGCCCTGGCACAGACTGGGAGGTTCTTTTTGTCTTCCTCACTTTCCCTGGACTATTTCCTTAACCCTTTTTCCTATCTCTCTCCTCTTGATGTTAAATGTTACTTTGTTTGTTGTGGAATGTTTAACCTGCAACATTTAGATATTAATTAGGTATAATATTACATATAGTTTACAATATTGACTGACTTGTGGAGTGGCTTGTGGCTGTGTAGCTGTGACTACCAAGTGACCAGGAAGTTCTAAGGAGCACTGCCTCCTAGAAAACTCCATGCAGTTCATGGCCTTTGCTATTGAAATAGCATTGACAAAAGTCTGACACTGTGGAAAGACACAAACACGAATGAACCTGGTTATCTCTGACCTTGCACTGCTCATAAGACTAACTTTCATATTTTCAAAAGTATTTACTCACATGGGGAAACGGTTATTACAGAAAACCATCTTTTAAAAAAACTGTATATGTCTGTACACAAACTAAAGCTAAAAGGACATACATCAATATGTTGAATAGTGGTTCTCCCTGAATACTACAAACTGAGACACTGAATTATGAATGACTTATTTTTTCTTAATGCTTTCAGTATTTTCTTTAATATATTTGTAATATATTGCTATTTATGTGATGTTTACAAATTATGCTAGGTTTAGCCACAGAACTCTAAGGCTGACTTCATAATTACCACAGAAATCTTCAACTCTATTCTGTTTCTGAGGCCTCAGAGGACACTCCGAAATTGGTACCAGTTCCTGAGATTAAAATCCTCAATCCAGGTCAGGTGTAGTGGTTCATCATGCTTGTAATCCCAGCACTTTGGGAGGCCAAGGCAGAAGGATCTCTTGAGTTTAGGAATTTGAGACCAGCCTGGGCAACAGAGTGAGACCCTGTCTCTAAAAAATAAAAATTAAAAAAATTACCCAGGTGTGATGGCAGACACCTGGGGTCCTCACTAGTCAGGAGACTGAGTTGGGAAGATCACTTCAGACTACAAGGTGGAAGCTGCAGTGGTGATCACCTCACTGTACTGCAGACTGGGTGAAAGAGCAAGACCCTGTCTCAAAAAAACAAAAACAAAAACAAAAACACTGGATATAATCATCCCAGTTTCTTCAGGGACTGAAGTTTGTAGTCAGACATGAGATGAGTACAAACTCTTCAGCACAGAGCCTGGAGGTCAAATCCAGAAAAGCTCAATCTGACCTTGGTTCGATGGGGGAAACCAGGCAAGGAGGTGGGGAGCTAGATAGATTAAAAGCAACAAGGACCATAAAAGATTAATCTTTTATAAGCATTATAGAAAGGATAAACAGAATGTGGTATATTCAAACAATGGAGCATTATTCAGCAATGAATAGAGTACTTTTACATGCTACAATATAGATGAATGGCAAAAAAATAAAAATAAAATAAAAAGTTACACTAACTGGAAGAAGTTAGGTGAAAAAAATTACATTTTGTATTTTTCTGTTTATATGAAATGTCCACAATAGGCAAATCTGTAGAGACAGCAGATTTGTGGTTGCCTGGGCTTGGGATGGTAATGGGAACAGATTGTGAACAGGTAGTGGGTATTTTCTGTGTGATGGAAATGTTCAAAAAATAGATTGTGGTGATGGCTGCACAACTCCATTCATTTGCTAAAAATCATCAAAATGACTTAAAACATTTATTAAATCATGAAAAAACTAAAATAGATAAATTTTATGGTATGAATTATCTCAAGCTGTTAAGAATAAAAACAAAGAAAGAAAATATTACATGCTAGCAGATTTTTGTTGTTGAATTTTGCCATCACTTTTAGGTTAAAATATTAAATCTGACTTGATGTCTAACAAAAATGGCCTGTAAAACCAGTAGGTGACCCATCCTCAAATTTAATCTAAAGTCTGTCTATAAAAGGCATTCCACAAATCACTCATCTCCTTACAGTGGCCTGAAATTACTCTCAGCTCATGTAAGCTAACATCATTGGTAGGAAACAGTTGTGAAGCTCATCATCTTCATGCAATTGAGCCATAAGGCATCCAACTTGTGATATCTTGCATCAATCAAGTCTTGGTGTCATCTCAACATAGCAGAGTTAAAGGAACATCAAATTTCAACTTGAAATGAGTTCAGCTGTTCCCACTCCCCTCCCACGACTATTGTGCCATCATTTAAATCAGCAGTTCTCAAGATGTACATGTGTGATGGTCGAGGGGAAGAGTGTATGTGTGGAGGCACACAGAACTGCCAGGCAGGCCTTTTCAACCTGCGCAATGGTGACAAAATGTTGATCGTATTTCTCCTCTATCAGGGTGATGGGCAGTAGAAGCAGGTCATACCTGTTCAATGTACTGGGGCAGAAAAAGTCTGAGAGTCATTGATTTTAATAAAGTTTGGTATTCGTTGTAAGAGTACAGATGTTTTATGACACTTATTAATTACATTTAGGATATACAAACACTATTGAATAGAATCATGAGTTCTCTCTTTTTTTTTGAGTCTCATTATATTGAAAGAGAAATGATAAACACGTTGGTTGTCATTTGTATTTCAATAAGGTATAACAATCGTGCATGTGGGAAAAAATTAAAGTCCAAATGAATAGTGCCATCAAACCAAACTGCAGCTCAATCAAACTGATGATCTTAACTACTCTACCCACTTCACTACAAATGGACTTAGAACATAAATCTGAATATATGTTTTTATAGTTATGAAAATTACCTCAAAGGAATTTTTCTCTCTAGTTTTAAAAATGCACTTTCAGTATGCCATATAAAAGGCAATACTCTATAAAGTTTATGACCTGCTATAAACGAAGATAAAGTGTAAAGATCAAAAGAAGAAAATACTAAATTAGCTCTGTCAGCTGAACAGTTTTATGTCCTGGGCAGGATATTTTTCACATGGCTGTTAAAAAGCATACCTGATGCCACAGGTTCTCAAGAGAAACACTGAACTCACACCAGTTGTTTCAGCTGAATACACTGACTGCAGTGCATCCTTCCTGAGTCTCAGTTTCAGTTTGGGAACATCTGCTCTGAACATGCATTTGAAACAGAGAGTACTATGGCTATAAACAGATACACTATCTAATGCCCTAATAATACAATCTTTATTGTTCAAGAAGCTATACTTATTAACCTGAAACTATTAATAATAGGTGACAAATCTCTCAAAGGTATTCTAAAAACCCACGGCAGTCACCACAACACTATAAACATTATAGATACACACCAGACTACATTCACGGGGCAGTCAGCTCCCACTCCTCTCTCAAATTCTGGGACAGATTCCCACCACTTCAGGATCCACAAAGCAATAAAATAGTGAGGACAAAAGGGCAACATTCCACTCCCATGAATAAAAAGCACGGAATGGCTGAAATTGCTAATTATACTATTAACACAAAGGAGTTTAGGAATAAAATTCGTCATGAAGGGGAACCAGTGCAGGAGCACAATTCCAATAACCCCGGCACCCGCGACGGGAGCTCTGCCGGACAGTTCACAGTATCAGCAAAACGACAAGAAACACCACAGCTTTTCAAATATACCTTCACATAAGAATAACTGGAAACTCAAAACTTAAACGCAACATTCTCACAAACAGGAAGCAGAAAAAAGTACAATAATGAAGTTTTGACATGTGAACCCTATCGTATGGTGCTTTAGTTCTGAATCTTGACATACATTTCCCCTACTTCCCCACCATTATCCAAGCCTTTTCCTCGCAATAAACTAGATGTTTATGAAGATGCATGAACCCCTCCTGCCCATCAGACCAGCACCACATGGTTCACAGAGGCACTATATGCCATTACTGCTACACAGGATACAAAGGAAAGACCTTAGAATTCTAACTTAGCAACAACAAAAACATCACATTGCAGCATCAATCAGGGGCAATTCCATTTAGAAAGGCTAACTTCACCAACTCAGATTTCATTTTTGTCTCTCCATCCTGACCCTACTCCCCTGACCCTGCAATCAACTTCTTCTCTTAAAGAGGGCATCTTTTAGACAGTATAATAAGAGACAAGACAGAGCAAAGAGATATTTCATCAGGAATGACTAACAGAATATGTGGGAAATTTATGTAGATTTGTTCAGTGCCATCGGCCTGAACAGAGATCTGAGGTTTCTTATACCTGCCTTTGAGAAGTTTCTCAGAGCAAGCGCCCCGTTTAACCTATGGGGGTTAGATCCCTAATGATAAAACGCTGAGAAAGAGGTAAACTAAGGTTTAACATAACTTATTCACTGGCTGTGCCTTTATCATCTTCTTATCCACTTTGGATTTTTAATGTTGTATAGACGGGGGTGTGATGATTATAGCAGGACAACAGGCATAAATCAGGAATGTCTCCGGGGAATCAGGGCATAGGATCACTGTATATTCAGGGCAGCTCCCATTATAAAAAATATTATCACAAAATATTTCTATAGCATATTTTTACCCTGAATAGCATTAATAGTATTTTAATATGTATACATAAATTATTTAAAGCGCTGAAACATAAAATTAACACCCTTTTCTCAAGGCTAGTACGGGGTGGTGGTGGTTATAAATGCATCCTCCGCCTATAAGTGCTGATGTGTCATTCTGTTTCCCTTGGTTTGAATGATGCTCATTATTTGTTTTATGCTTTTGTATTCTGTTTTTTTCTTGCTGTTTTGTGCTGTTTATTCCATGATGGCTGTGTAAAGGAATGTTAAGAATAAGGCTGGAGGTACCACACAAATATCAAGAAGAATGCCATGATAGACGTTAAATGCGAGCTTGCACTAGCTCTTTTAAAATGTACCAAGCATCAACACCCATGAGAAGAAGGGAAAACAAAAATAATAAAAACATATCAAGCAAACACAGGTAATAAATGTAAAATAAAATGGACTATATCAAAATAAAAAACTTAAGCCTCCCAAAGGCTATTTTCTAGAAATTTCTTTATCCAAAATCTATGGTTTTATAGATTTTATCCAAAATCTATGGATTCTGAAATCCAAATTATTTATCACATATCATGCACATATGCATGGGCTTTCTACCTCTATGACTTTGCTCATGTCCATCTGTCTGTCTAAAATAGTCTTCCCAAACCTGAAAGTGCCATAAGTGAAATTATACCTTTTGGGTAGAAGTTTTTCTGTGGTAAAACAATAGTTTCTGGTGATCCCAAAGGGAGATGAGAGTAAACAAGGTTGTACACCTTTTGGTGTAATTTTAATTAGGGGACTTACAGGTTTGGGAAGACTATTTTAGACAGACAGATGAAAATGTGGCACATATACACCATGGAACACTATGCAGCCATAAAAAAGGATGAGTTCATTTCCTTTGTAGGGACATGGATGAAGCTGGAAACCATAATTCCGAGCAAACTATTGCAAGGACAGAAAACCAAACACTGCCTGTTCTCACTCATAGATGGGAATTGAACAATGAGAGCACTTGGACACAGGGTGGGGAACATCACACACTGCGGTCTGTTGTGGGGCAGGGGGAGCAGGGAGGGGATAGCATTAGGAGATATACCTAATGTAAATGACAAGTTAATGGGTGCAGCACATCAACATGGCACACGTATACATATGTAACAAACCTGCACGTTGTACACACGTACCCTAGAACTTAAAAATATAATTAAAAAAAAAAAAAGAAATTACACCTTTTGTTCAAGGCCCAGTTCAAATGCCAGACTTGACATAATGTTTTCTGTCACTGAAGGCTTAAGTGAAGCAGCCTCCCTCCTGTATTCTTATAACCCTTAACCACATGTTGCCTTATACTATAATCATGATCATTATGTCTTTAAACCTACATTAGGCCATAACCTCCCTGAAAGCAGTGGCCATCCATTAAGAGTCATACACTTCCAGGACTGGAATGTTCCATACCAGTTATACACCCTTATGCTTAAGTTCCTGATGAAGAAGCTATCTATCTCCAGAGATGGAGCATCACCAAGTCTTAAGTCCCATTCATCTCTGGGTACTTGACAATGTCTGGGAATGCTTTATGCATGGTGAGTGTTCAGTATCTATTTTTTTTCTGAAAAATGATCGATATATTAAACACATACACAATGCAAAAAATAAACCTAGCTATGCCACATTATTGTGCAATCAGTCTTTCAGAACCAGTTTCTACTCTGTAAAATAGAAATTGTTAATATTTTCTCCACATCATTTCATGAGAATCCACGAGATAACATAAGTACAGTTCCTAATACACTGCATATAATAAATGATATTCTACTAGTAATATCATTATCATCAATTTAATACCTTTCTCAATAATCCTTAACTTTTCCCAATCATTGTTTAACTTAACTTGCTTTTCCCAGGTTTGGGTAGAAGTTTTTCTGTGGCAAAACAATATAATCCCTCAATTAGTTTCTGGTGATCCCAGAGGGAGAGGAGAGAAACACGGTTGTATTAAATTAGTTAAAACAGCTGAACTTGACACTTCTAAAAAAAAAAAAAAACTTCCCAGAATTTTCAAGAGAAAAATGGTGAGTCATTAAACAAGCAACATTAAAGACTGCAGAAGGGATAAAGGAAGGCCTCCTGGACAAAGACAAACACAGGACTTCCAGAATAGACCAACAGCTGATACTGATGCAGGAAGGGGGACAATAAAAGGCTAAAAGGTGTTTTCTTTTTCTCTTTCCCTCCCTTTGTCCTCCTTTCTTCCTTCCTTCTTTCCTTTGCATGCCTTCCTTCCTTTCTCTCTTTCCTTTCTCCCCTCCTTTCCTTTTTTTTTTTTTTCCCCTTTTTTATAAAACAGTGCATTATTAGAGAGGTAGAGAAAGGAAAGAGAAATTGTTCTGGGAATACTCTGCCAATCAACTTTTAGATGAAAGATTAAAAGTGATGAAACACTTCATTTCTGAAAACAGAAACGAAACAGGGAAAAGAGTGCTGAACAGAATGGAACCCATCATGAACTAACAAGAGAATGGATTATTCAGTTGAGAAAAACTGAATTAAGGGGCAGAATGAACATAATTAAAAAAACAGGCTTCGCTGGGCGCGGTGGCTCATGCCTGTAATCTCAGCACTTTGGGAGGCCGAGGCAGGCGGATCACAAGGTCTGGAGATCGAGACCATCCTGGCTAACACGGTGAAACCCCATCTCTACTAAAAAAACAAAAAATTAGCCGGGCGCAGGGGCGGGCACCTGTAGTCCCAGCTACTCGGGAGGCTGAGGCAAGAGAATGGCATGAACCCGGGAGGCGGAGCTTGCAGTGAGGTGACATCACTCCAGCCTGGGTGACAGAGCAAGACTCTGTCTTAAAAAATAAATAAATAAATAAATATTTTTAAAAAAACAGACTTGTGTTATTGCTCAGTAAGTAGTTGTTGAATAAAGCATGAAAGACTAAATATGTTAGTAAGTAGGAAAAAGATAATGAATTCAGGATTCCAAGGCTGAAATCTCCTCTATTTCAGTCCCAGGCATAAAGGTAATCAAGGTAAGCAAAGGGGATGCTGCAGCCAAGGAAAATTTCTGTTCAGGGGCTTGCTTCTGGGTATCTCATTTCATCACTGCTTCTCTGATTTTGCCCCATTCTCTGTAGCCCTAGCAAAAGCCCTTTTGGGCTTTACTCAAAGCTTTAGTTTTGGCAGCATAATACTCCCACAGGCTTTCTTTAACCATACTTTTAATTTGCTAACAATAGTCTTCATGTCACAAGGTTTTCTTCTTAATTACCAATGTGACATTTACTACTTGTTTCCATCTTCTGACATAAAAAACAAATCACTTTGCCAACTGTGCAGTTTGGCAGCATGCACAAAACAAGCAGTGACTGAGCAGCCTGCACACCCCATGGCAGCTTCATCATTCACAAGTGCTTCCTTTAAGATCAGCTCAACCATTGACTGACTCTGTGACATGAGCAAGTCACAATCTCCTTAGGGCCACAGTGTCCTCATCTGTAAAATGGAGATGGCAAATGTATCTACTGCGAAAGATAATATCTACAGTGTTATGAGGAAAATCACATGAAATAATGTAGAAAGTAATGTAAATAGAGTAGCACAGAAGTGTTGGTTATTTTTGGTAGAAGTGTGACCAGGGGCAACCCTTTGACTGACATCCTGGGCCTCCCACTCAAGTTTGAGCGTCTATCTTACTTTGCCTTTTGTCTAATAGAGAGGACTCTGTGGTTTCTGAACAGCCTTTATCATGTCTTTCATGACTCTAATCTCAGATAAACAACTGTTGGGTATGTGGACTCTAGCAATGCACAGCCTTGCTGTGACCTTGTGGGAGGCTCTCTGCCTCTGCTCTGCTCTGGGAATGAGCTCACTCCATTTGGGCCCCACATAATGCCTTCAAAATCCTTCTTTGACAGAGAGTAATTACACTGATTTAACTAGGGACATTCACTCCTTCTAATTATAATATTCCTCATGCTCATTAGTAAAATAAATGAAAATAAAATCTCCCTCAAAGGGAGGTGTGAGGGTATTCCCATGCAAATACTACTATTCTGTTTCTCCTCCCCTTTCTAATTAAACTTGAAAGAGTAGTCTGTACTTAGAACTCTACTTCCTGACCTCCAATGCTACTTATGCATTTTTCTTTTTTATCAGTCATACATGCAAGTACTAGAAAAGCAAAATAATGGAGAAAGACTTATAATGAAAAGCAACAATCTCTCATTCCTTCTTATTCACTTTTCAGAGTAACCACTCTAACTACTTTTCTTTTTAGATCTTCTGGTGGTTACCCCCCTAATATGACTTATTACCTTTATGTTGTTGTTTATGGATGCATCCATTTAAAACAAAGTCCCTCCTACTACCCAGAATTTAATCTATGTATACTATGCTCCACTCATTTCAACTTTTAATTTTTCTATTTTTCCTTATGAATCAACTTTGAGGTATAATTTACATGCGAGAAAATGGAACTATTTTAAATGTCCCGTTAACTGAGTATTGACAAATGGTACGCCCATGTAACTAAAAACACCTTCAAAATATAGAACATTTCTGTCACCCTAAAAGTTCCTACATACCCTTTTGTGGTCAATCATACCCCAACTGCCAGCCCCAAACAACCAGTGATCAACTTTCTGTGACTACAATCTTGCCTGCTCTAGAATTTTATATAAATGGAGTACACTATATAGTCTTAAATATCTGGTTTCTTTAACTCTATGAAGTTTCTGATAGTTATCCATGTAGTTGAGTTCATCACTTACTCACTTCCTTTTTAGATAAGTAATATCCCATTGTATGGCTACAGCACAATTTGTTTATCCATTCATGTGCTGATGAACATTTGGATTGTTTCAAGATTTTGGTTCTTATGAATATAGCTGCTATGAAAATTCCTGTACAAGTCTTTCAGCGTACATCTGTTTTGCCTTCTCTTGGGTACCTAGGCATGGAATTGCTGGGTCAAGGGTAGTGTGTATTTCACTTTTTAAGAAAGTCTCTTTTCCCTCTAGGTCTAACTCACAAATTGGATGGCCACCAGTAAGTTCTAGGCATGTGATAGGAATTGCTGTGTCATGTTACAGGATGAGTAGGAGGGATGCCTGTCTCTGTCCTTTGTTAGGAGGAGGCTACACATGCTAGAATGGAGGACAGCCTTACTAAAGTGGAGGCACATATATCATAGCAGTGAAATTCCTCCCAGGTCTTTTCTTTTTTTTTTTTTTTTTTTTTTTGTCTCTTTAGAGGCATCTTCTGGTTTTCCATTGGGAGTAAACCGCCTGTAGCACTTTCTCCATGGGGATGAAGGAAGGAGGAGACAGGTTATAGAGAGCCTATTGATACCATCATTTGGTAGGCAGATATCCAATTAATCTCCTGCTTCCCTTCCTCACTCCTCCTTCCACATTACTGTCTGACTGAGTCTGAAGCCCCTGCAACTCCCTTCCCTTTGGTCATACCGGTCTGTAGCTTCTGGGCTGCTGCTTCCTCCCTCTGGTTACCTATCTTCTAGAAATTTGTTGAACTCAAATTTGCTGATAGTCCTTCTCCCATTCTTTTCATTTTGCTAAGTGTGTTTATTTTTATTGGGGTCTTGGTAGAAAAAAGAAAAATGTTTATCTTTGGTCTGCAGTCCTCACCTGGAAACTGGAGGATCTGATTCAGTGCAGCAATCTAGCACCAGATCCTACCCCTGAAACTTCTCCAGCCACACTCAACAATGCCCACTGCTGCTTAAACCAAGGCACGCCTTTATGTTTTCACTTACACTCTGTCACATCTGAGACTGCATGACCTCTCTCCTGCCTGAAATGCTCACTTGATTTTCACAACACAGCTCTCTCTCGGGTTTTCTCCTGCCTTCTAGCCACTTCTTTCAGCCCTGTTTCTATACTTCTTGTTCTCTGCTCTTCACCTTCTCTCACTCTACACATTCTCCCTAGTTCTTGTGACCCAACGTACTCTTGTAAGCGCCACACTTGCAGTGTTCAGACAGCTCTTGTCCTGAAAAACCTGCCTTAAGCTACAAGACTCGGACAGACACCCTAAGTGTCCCCACAGTGCAAGAGAGACTACTCTAGAATTTCTCACACTGCACCATATGGCCTGCTCACGGATCTGCTTCCTCCTCCAGCATTATGCTTCCTGAGAGCCCAGAACTGTGAGTTTCTCATCCCCAGTAACTCTCCTAGCATACAGCTGGTGCTTAATAAATATTTGCTGGATTGAATTGAGATCATGGATATGAAAAGGTGCTTTGTGTTTTATACATGTTATTACTGGTAATCAGAGTAAAAAATTTTTACTTTGAAGAAAAAACATGCCAGATAAACCTCAAGCTAATTAAAGAAAATCTAAAATTCTTAATGCAATACAAATGAATGCCTGTTCATAAACTAATGATGCACATCTTCCTATGAAAATTGCATCTTCTTCATTCCTTGGCACCTCTTTAGAGTCAAACCAATTTAGACGTCTCTGATCAAAACAGTCTCACACCCAAGTTCACAGCAGCATTATTTACAGTAACCAAAGGTGGAAACAACTCTAGTATCCATTGACAGATGAACAGGTGAACAATATGGCATATGCATATACACATACAATGAAATATCATTCAGCCTTTAAAAGGAAAGAAATTCTGACACATGCTACAATATAAATGACCTTAATGATACTACACCAAGTGAAATAAGTCAGTTGCAAGAAAGACAAATACTGTATGATGTCATTTATATGAGGTACCCAGAGTCATCAAATTCATAGAAAGAAAGGTAGAATGGTGGTCGCCAGGGGCTGACGAAAGGGAGAACGGGATGTGACTGATTAATGCATTCAGAGTTTGCTTTTCAAGATGGAAAGAGTTCTGGAGACAGATGGTGTGTGGTAATAGTTGCACAACCATGTGAATGCATACTTACTGCCATTGAACTGTACACTGAAAAGCTGTTATGATGATAAATTTCATTATGTGTAGTTTACCACAGTTAAAAATAAAAGAAAAAGTCTCATACACAAAATACTGTATTTTACCAGAACATTTTTGAAGCAAAATTCTGACCTATGTCTAAAATGAAAATAATCAAATGGTAGAGTAAAGAGAGGTATGCCAAATGCAAGAAACACTTGTAGTTTTTTTTGTAGGACAAAAAAAACAGAATTACAGAATGACAACAATAACAATTGCTGGCATTCACTGAAGCTTATTAGATGCCAGGCACTATGCTAAATACTTAAATGCTTTATATAAATTAATTCATTCAAAATGACTACAAGAGAAATGGGGGGCTTAGAGAGATTAAGTCACTTAGCAAAGGTTTCACAGCTCAAAAGTGGCAGAAATGAGATTCAAACCCAGGCGCTCTGGTCTAAAGCCCATGCTCTGGCCACTATCTGCCTGGGCACTTTGGGATGAGAGGGCGGGGAGGGGAGCAGAAGGGGATATCTAAACTTTCCCTAACTTTCAAGTTTAAGAGACAAATGAAAACAAAATCAGTTATCTATGGAGTACCTTTTACGTGCCAAGCACGTATGGCATGTAAGAGATTCAAATCCAATCCTGGATCCGAGGGAATCCACAGTCTATTGGGAGAGGCAGATATGTATATAAATAACCAGGCAGTACATGCCAGGAGCTGCCTAAGAGGTATCAACAGAGGGAAGAGGATGTTTAACACATGGTGTCTCCTGCAAACCCATACAATTCTTGGCAACGCAAAGTGATGAATGAATATTGACTAAATGAAATAAAATCAGTATACAAAAATGTATTCTGTCTCAGAATGCATTTGGAGAAAAAAGACAAAAGAATCAATTTTGCTTTCTTCTTCTCAAAGAAAAGAAATTTAACAGATTATGGCAATCATTGAAATTTAAATCACAATAAAAAGGAAACTGACTTTTTGTTCAGATTACACCTTATTTTTAATTAACTAATTAATTTATTTTTTTTGAGATGGATCTCACTCTGTGGCCCAGGTTGGAGTGCAGTGGCCCAGTCATGGCTCACTGTAGCCCTGACCTCCCAGGCTCAAGCACTTTTTCTGCCTTAGCCTCCTGAGTAGCTGAGACTACAGGCATGGGCCACTGCACCTGGGTCATTTTTTCTTTTTTTTTGCTTTTTGTAGAAACATGGTCTCACTATGTTTTCCCAGGCTGGTCTCAAACTCCTGGGCTCAAGGAATCCTCCCACCTCGGCCTCCCAAAGTGCTGGGATTATAAGCGTAGGCCACTGTCCCTGGCCTTTACACTGTACACTATTTACACTTTAAATAGTTATCACATATTAAAAGGTTACCATATTAAAGATTCTAGGAGACAGATAATGATCACATGAAATTTAAACCGCCATATAAAATTCATACCGCAACTAGAACAGCCTCATTTTTCTAAACAGAGATGAGAGATTAAGGAAACACACAAGGACACTGGAATGATCAGCTTTGAAACCACGGATTCAAGCAGTTTACCTTGCATCTTCTGTTGCCCTTTAGTTCTCTCTAGACTTAACATCTATCATCCTCCCCACAGCATTCCATGTAAACATTTGCTAATGTGCTAATGCCAAGAACTGGAGAGACATCTCATTTCCAGAGGCTTAAAATAATGGCTACTTGCTGCACTTACCTCAAAATCATATTGGCACCTTCTATACTAAGATACTAAGTTTTAATTTTTTTCACTGCACTATTAAGAACTTCTACGTTAGTGTAGTCATGCACCACATAACGACGCTTTAGTCAACAATGGCCTGCATGTACACAGTGTTCCCATAAGATTATAACAGACCTCGTGATAGTGTGGTGTCTTTGCAGCACAAAGCATTACTCTTACTTGTTTGTGCTGATGCCAGTGTAAACAAACCTACTGCACTGCCAGTCCTATAAAAGCCTAGCACGTACAATTATGTACGGTACATAATATCTGATAATGACAATAAACAACTGTTACTAGTATCTACATTTACTATACCATATTTTTCATGGTTTTTTAGACTGTACTCCTTTTCCATATATATATATATAAATTTAACTGTAAAAGAGCCTCGGGCAGGTCCTTCAGGAGGTATTCTAGAAAGCACTGTCATCAGAGATGACAGTTCCATGCATGTTATTGCCTGTGAACACCTTCCAGTGGGACAAGATGTGGAGATAAAAATCCTGACTCTCTGTAGGTCTAGGTGAATGTGTGTGTGTGTATCTTAGTTTTTAACAAAAAAGTTTAAAAAGTAAAAACAAAAAGTAATTTTAAAATATTAAAATATTAATGTTAAAATAGAAAAGAGCTTGGAGAATGGGGATATAAAGAAAGAAAAGGTTTTTGTATAGCTATATAATGTGTTTGTGTGTTTATGCTAAGTGTTATTATAAAGTCAAAAAGTTAAAAACCGTATAAAGTAAAAAAGGTTATGGTAATAACTCACTGACTCACCCAGAACAACTTCCAGTCCTGCAAGCTCCATTCATGGTAAGTGTCCTAGATAGGTGCACCAGTTAAAAAATCTTCTACACTGAATTTTTTACTATACCTTTTCTATGTGTAGATACATAAATACTTACCATTGGGTTACAATTGCCTACAGTATTCTGTCCGGAGCCATAAGGCCCGGAGTTAGCCGACCTCTGTTGCTTGATCTCCGCAAAGCGGAGACAAAATGGCACATTTCCG
>NW_012117032.1:2148820-2149998 GCF_000951035.1 Colobus angolensis palliatus | reverse complement strand
GAAAGTGAAAGTGGAAGAAAAATTCCTCCAGACATCATGGGAACCTGCCGCGTTGGAACCAGAGGTAAGTAATAGTGTCTGATTATGGGACAAGAATTAAGCCAGCATCAGATTTATGTAGGGCAATTAAAAGAGGCTTTAAAAGCACGAGGAGTAAAGGTTAAAAGTAATGATTTGTTTAAATTTTTTGATTTTGTAAAAGATACCTGCCTGGTTTCCACAAGAGGGAACCACTGACATAAAGAGGTGGCGTAGAGTGGGAGACTGTTTTCAAGATTATTATATTACTTTTGGACCAGAGAAGGTCCCGGTGACAGCCTTTTCCTATTGGAACTTAATTAGAGATATAATAGATAAAAAGGAAAGAGAAAAAGAGCCTGAGGTAATGGCGGTGGTTACCCAGACTGAGGAAATATTAAGAGGCAGCTCCCAAACCGACCTCGAAAAACCCACACCTAGTAAAGAAATAGACTTGATATCACTACAGAGCGACGAAGAGGAGGCTGGGGCCCCGTCAATAACAAATACAGAAACATCAAATAAGGAAAAGGCCAGAAAATACCCAGTTTTACCTACAACTAATGAAAACAAAAGTAAAAATAACCTTAACTGTTCAGAAGTAGACTGGGATAATTTGGAGGAAGGGTCAGCAAAATATCATAATTCTGACTGGCCACAAACTTTTACTTATCCTCCTCCCTATATTAAGGCTTCTGCCCCCACAGTTGTGGCAGTAATAGACCCAAAAGAGGAGCTTAGAGAAAAGATTGCACAACTTGAAGAGCAAATAAAGTTCGAAGAACTGCATCAGTCTTTAATCACTAGATTGCAGAAATTAAGGACAGGAAGTGAGAGCGTTCAATACCCTAGAGGAATAGAGAAACACTCTCACCCTCAGAGACCCGGGCAGCATGTCCCAAAAGAAAGGTTGTTTGGTAGTAGGGATAGGGAGGATTCCTCTCCTCAAGACGTTTTTCCAGTAACTGAAACTACAGATGCGCAGGGCCGAGCCTGGAGACACCACAATGGGTTTGAATTTACTGTAATAAAAGAACTAAAAACCGCTGTCTCGCAATACGGAGCTACTGCCCTGTACACCCTGGCCATAGTCGAATCTGTGGCCGAAAATTGGCTCACTCCCATAGATTGGAATACCTTAGTTAGAGCAGTTCTTTCCG
>NW_012117032.1:2145854-2146546 GCF_000951035.1 Colobus angolensis palliatus | reverse complement strand
TTCTTGGACACATTAGAGCTCATTCAGGATTACCAGGACCTCTATCCCAGGGCAACCAACTGGCTGATATGGCAACCAAGACGGTAGCCATAGCTACAAATACAAACCTAGCCCAAGCACAAGCTATTCATGCCTTACACCATCTTAATGCTCAAACTTTAAGACTGATGTTTAAAATAACTAGAGAACAAACAAGATAAATAGTTAAACAATGTCAGACCTGTATAACATACCTGCCAGCCCCTCACTTAGGAATTAACCCAAGAGGACTAGTTCCCAACACGATCTGGCAGATGGATGTCACCCATTATTCAGAATTCGGTAACTTAAAATATGTTCATGTATGTATAGATACATTTAGTGGATTTATACTAGCCACCTTACAAACAGGAGAAGCTACCAAACATGTCATAGCTCATTTACTACACTGTTTTTCCATAGTTGGAAAGCCTAAACAACTAAAAACAGAGAATGGTCCTGGCTATACATCCAAAGCCTTTCAAGACTTCTGCCTCAAATTACAAATAAAACACATTACTGGAACTCCCTATAACCCTCAAGGACAAGGAATAGTTGAAAGAGCACACCTATCCTTAAAAACCACCATTGACAAAATAAAAAAGGGAGAATGGTACCCTACTAAGGGCACCCCTAGAAATATCCTTAATCACACACTTTTTATTTTAAATTTT
>NW_012117032.1:2138837-2141349 GCF_000951035.1 Colobus angolensis palliatus | reverse complement strand
TATGCGCTGAACTGGACAGCCAATGATGGGTAAGAGAGCATCATCTCTCACTAACCTAAGACAGGAGGGCCGTCATAAGCTACTGCCTAATCCCATGACGGGTACCAGTGATGAGATGTATTACTCCAACCTAAGACAGGCGCAGTTCCCGAGGGACAATCTTCTAGCCACAATTACATATATAAAAAAGGGGGACCTGTCCGGAGCCATAAGGCCAGGAGTTAGCCGACCTCTGTTGCTTGATCTCCGCAAAGCGGAGACAAAATGGCACATTTCCGGGTTCTTCATTATAAACTGTTCCCACGCGCACCTAAACCTTTCCTGCGCGAGCCCAAACCTTTCCCGCGCGCGCCGACCTTTGCGCGCCCAGAAAGATATGCAGCCTACAGCGCAGGTGCGATCCCGCGCCCGGGAAAATTACAAACCCACGGCGCATGCGCAATTGTAATTTGAGAAGACCCGGCCCCCGTCACCGCCCTGGCCCAACCTCTTCCCCTGCCAGCCTATATAAGGTCGGGACAGTGTTCAGTATAATAACATGCTGTACAGGTCTATAGTCTAGGAGCAATAGGCTATACCATATCCTAGGTGTGGAGTAGGCTACACCATCTAGGTTTGTGTGAATATACTCTGTGATGTTTGCACAGAGAAGAAATTGCCAAACAATACATTTCTCAGAATTTATCCCTGTTGTTAAGCAATGCATGACCATATATACTATACCTTGTCCCAATATCAAGCCAGCTGCCATAATCCTTGACCAAGAAGAAAAAATGCTGTAAGAAAAAAAAAGGCTCAATTAAAAACAAACCTATTTAGATTCAGTCTAAAAACAAAGTTATTTTAGGACTATATGTTTCAGATTTCTGACTCTAACAATCACTAGCTGACTGTAGTCAACAAGAATATGTCATTTACTGAAACTTTTGCTTGTATTAGAATTAGCAGTAGTCTAAAATCCAGAAATAGAATTATCAATCAAATGAACACAAAAGTGACATTTCTGAATAACTAGAAATAAAGAACAAGCCAACGTCAATTAAAAAAAAAAAAACTAGATAAATACTAAAGATGTCGATGGAAAGATGTCATGTCATCCATCTATCAACAAATATTTACTGTACTGACTACCTACTGTGTGCCAATCACTGTCTTAGGTGCTGGAGATAAACTCCTCCTCACAAGGCATAGGCTCTACTAAATAATTCAGTCAAATTATCGGGTGTGTGTGTGTGTGTGTGTGTAAGCGGGGGACAGAGGGAGTGCTATCATTGGAAAATATAGGCAATTATAGAAACAGAGGAAGGGGTTCATACCCTGATTAGGATGGAAGGGAAGGCTTCCCAATGGAAGGTGAAATCTAAGTAAAATGTAGGAGTCAGATGAAAGGAGGTTTGGAGAGAAAGAAGTTTCTGGCAGAGGGAATAGCCTATATACACATCAAGAGTTCATAGAGAGCTTGGTAGTGTCAAAGTGAGGATGGTGTAGAGAAAATAAGGATGGAGAGGTAAAAGAAGATGCCAATCAAATGGGCAGAAGCTATATCACAAATGACTGTTCAAGTTAATTTAGGCAATCTTTTTTATACAAAATTAATCAGAATTGAAATTCTGATTAATTCAACCCTCTTCTATTAACATGTCTGTTTGTCACTTTGCACAAAACTGAAAACTGATTTGTTCTCACATAATGTGTGGTCAGTTTCAGAAATACAATGAATAACAGTTCAATACCACACAAAAATACTCTTATCTAAACCGAGTGATAAGGAATCTGATTTGGGAAGCTACCCTTACTGGTATTCCTAGTTACTTCTGGCATGGGATGTTATATGGTGATGAATTAACCTTACCCAAAAAGACCGCTGGTGTTTGTTCTCAGCTACTGGGCGGCGATTTCTAGGCCCTTGGAATGTCATGGAATGTCATGCCTTATAGAAGGTTCTGCCTGAGGTCTTGGCCACTGGAGAGTCTAACAATGTGATGTATGATGAGGGCTTTGGGCCATATTACCAGCTGTATCCCCAGAAGGGATTAAAGGTCAGCCAGGTAGGCAGTATGTGATCAAACCCCACTAAAAAGTCTGGACAACAAAGCTTAGGTAAGCCTGGCTGGCAATACTCCATGTGTACTGTCGCACATCAATAGTGGGAGGCTAATGCTGTCCTGATTCCACAGGGAGAAACAGAAACTCGGAATTTCGTGTCCTGGACTCTGCCCTATGGCCTGAAATAAACTGTAAATGAATATAACAGCATTCAGTGAGTTCTGTGAACTCTAGTGAATTACTAAAGCTGAGGGTGGTCTTGGGAACTCCCCAAACTTGTAGACATAAAATAGGTTCCTCTTTTTGTTAATAAGGGAGGCCTACCTACCTGCATCAGAACTCATTTATTGCAGCCACATCTTGATTAACACCTTCCCAATAGAAAAGCTGCATTTCCTTTTTCCTTCCTTCCTTCCCTCCCCCTTTTCCTTTCATTTTTAATCTGAGAGAAGGGTTAAAAATTAAC
>NW_012117032.1:2078765-2137825 GCF_000951035.1 Colobus angolensis palliatus | reverse complement strand
TCCCACCAACAGTGTAAAAGTGTTCCTATTTCTCCACATCCTCTCCAACACCTGTTGTGAAACAATATAATTTATATGTGTAAATTATTCCAGCACTTACAACTCAATATCTAAAGATTTCATGTACCAAAATGCATTCATATTTCTCTTTATTAAATTAACCCAGGACTCTTAATCTAATTTATATGGACTACCCAGTAATGCCTTACCAAAGCCATAATGTCTGATATGACGAGAACAATGAGAAAAAGGCTGGAAAAAAAAAAAAGAAGGAAAAATTACATATAGTACAACAGATGCATTTTTCAAGCTCATTAAAATCCAAGTGAGACTAGGCAAATAACCTAATATTGTTGGTACTTTTGCTTCTGAAAATACAACTTTCAAAGGTTCTTTTCATATTATCACAGGTCACCACCCCATAGAGATGAGCTGGACTGTAAAATGTGTTATTAAGTGCTCTGAATATTTATTTCAGTAAAATGAAAGGGACATACATTATGATTTTCAAAACTAAACTTTTGAGATTATTGTCAACTAATATGCATTTTCAAGAAATAATACAGAGGGATCCTCTGTACCCTTTACCCAGTTTCCCCCAGTGGGAAGATCTTGTAAAACCATGGTATAATATCCCAAGCAGGACACTGATACTGATACTGTCCAGATAAGGAGTGTTCCCATCATCACAAATATCTCTCATGATGCCCTTTTAGAGCCACATGTGTCCTCCCCTAACCACCCCTCTGCCTAATCCCTCACTCCTGAGAGCCACTAATCTGTTCTCCATTTCTATAATTTTGTCATTTTAAGAGTGTTTTATGAGTAGAATAACGTACATAACAAGTTGAACAATTTATATAACACTTTGTTACCTTTTGTAACCTTTGGGGATTGGCTTTTCCCACTCAGCATAATTTTCTCAAGAATCATCCAAGGTGCTGTGTGTATCAATGGGTCATTTACTTTTATGGCTGAATAGTACTCCATCATATGGATATACAATGGTTTACTTAACCATTCAACCACCAAAGGACATCAAGGGTTATTTCTACTTGTGGCTATTTTTTCAGTTTGCGGCTCTTACAAATAAAGCTGTTATAAACATTTGTGTCTAATTTTTTGTGTAAACCTTTCATTCTTCTAGGAAAATACATCAAGAGTGCAATTGCTAGGTCATACAACAGTAGCATGTTTAGTTTCATAAGAAACTGTAAAACTCTTTTCAGAGCGGTTTGTACCATGTTACATTTCCACTAGCAATGCATTAGAACAATTTCCTTACATCCTCAACAGCACTTGGTGATGCCACTATTTGTTTTTAACTGTTCTGATAAACTGTTCTGATAAGTGTATAATAATATTTCATTTTTTTTAAATTCTTTTTTGAGATGGAGTCTTGCTCTGTTGCCCAGGCTGGAGTGCGGTGGTGTAATCTCGGCTCACTGCAACCTCCGCCTCCCGGGTTCAAGAGATGTTCCTGCCTCAGGCTCCCGAGTACCTGGGACTACAGGCACATGCCACCACGCCCGGATAATTTTTGTATTTTTAGTAGAGACAGGGTTACACCATATTGGTCAGGCTGATCTCGTACTCCTGACCTCGTATCTGCCCGCCTCGGCCTCCTAAAGTGCTGGGATTACAGGCATGAGCCACCACGCCCAAACCACTGTGGTTTTTATATGCATTCCTTTAATGGCTAATAATGCTGAACAACTTTTCATTGGCTTATTTGCCATCTGTATATCTTCTTCAGGTGTTTTGCTCACTTTCTAACTAAATTTTTTTTACCGTTTAGTTTTGTACATTCTTTATATATTCTAGATACTAGTCTTTTTTCAGATACCTGGTTTGTAAATATTTTCTCCCAGTATGTAACCTATGTTCTCACACTCTTAGCAGGGTCTTTCACAGAGCAAAAACTTATAATTCTGAAGAAGTCCAGTTTATCACTTTTTCCTTTTATGGGTTACAATTTTGATGTCAAGCCTAACTCTTTGCCTAACCCAAATCCCAAGGATTTGCTCTATTTTTTTCCTAGAAGTTTAAATCTGTGGTCCACTTTGAGTTAATTTTTGAATAAAGTGTGAGGTCTTGGTAGAGATTTGTGACTTGTTTTTAAGAAATAATTGTTTTTCTAACCATTAGTTTGAAATAAAGACATGTAACTCAATAGTTCACATATGCAGATATATACCACAAGTCAGACTAATGATATCTTACTGAAGTATAATTCCATTCAGACACATAATAAAGTGTGTTAATCGATTAAGAGTTTGTAGAGAATGCAATGGTCATCCAGTACAACCTTCTACCTAAAGCATGAATTCCCAAAGTATCAATCCCAATAAAGGCATTGTCTAGCACTAGTTTTAGTGGTTGCAGCAGCAGAATCCACTCCATTTTCAGCAGCTCCAATTACTGCAGAGTTCTTTCTTCTGTGAATCAAAGCACAACAATAATTCTACCCTATGGACCCAGTTCTTCTGGAATAGAAAAATAATAAGTATAATTCAAAAGACCTTTAGAATAAGTGTGGTGGCTCACACCTGTAATCCCAGCGCTTTGGGAGGCTGAGGTGGGAGGATCGCTTGAGGTCAGGAGTTTAAGACCAGTCTGGCCAACATGGTGAAACCTCGGCTCTACTAAAAATAGAAAAACTAGCCAGGCGTGGTGGCACATGCCTGTAAGCCTAGCTACTGCAGAGGCTGAGGTATGAGAATCGATTGAATCTGGGAGGTGGAGGTTGCAATGAGGTCACACCACTGCACTCCAGCCTGGGTGATACAGTGAGACGCTGCCTCAAAAGAAAATCCCAACAAAACAAAACAAACAAATGAACAAAAAGACCTTTAAAAAACCTTTACATACCATTTTCAAAAAATGGTTTTGATTTTTTTAGAAATATTATTTTTATTTTTCTAAAGAAAATTATATTACTGTGTGACACAGATGATGTTCTGGGATCCTTGTGAAATTAAGGCACATCTGATTAAGTTATTTATTGTCTTCTCAGCCTCAGTTTCCTTATCTATAAAATGGTCATGATAATATCTATATTTCCTAGTATCACTGGAAAAATTAAGTCAGGTAATATGTGGAAAGTACCTAATACAGTGCCCGACATATCGTATTTGCCTAGTAAATATTGGTTTCATTCTCATTCCTTAAACAAAAGCTTTAAATGAAATTAAAGATATAATCTCTCCCCTTATGGAGTTCATAAAGTGTGTATTAGGTAGAGTTGCCATAACAAACTACCACAAATTGAGTGGCTTAAACAATATAAATTTCCTCATAGTTCTGGAAGCTGGAAGTCCACGATCAGTGTGTGAGCAGGGTCAGTTTTATTTGAGGTCTCCTTCCTTAGCTTGTAAATGGCCATATTCTCCCTTAGGTTCACATGTCATCTCTTCTGTGTTTGACTGTGTCTTAATCTTTTCCTCTTATAAAGACATCAGTCACATTGGACTAGGACCCACTCATATCACCTCATTTTACCCTAGTTACCTATTGAAAGGCCCTGTCTCCAAATTCAGTCATATTCTGAAGTACTTGGGGGTCAGGACTTCAACATAAGAATTTTAGGGGACACAAATCAGCCTCTAACTGGGTGTGAAACACAAAAGTAAGAAACAATTTTATCAGCCACAGTCTGAGTTACCTAACTTAGCCAGAAATTTGAGGGTGGAAGGATTCTGGAGACTGGAGCAGTTGGGTAAAAAAAGTTTACCAGAGAATAAGATCCCTGAACTAAGTCTTAATTAAAAAGAAGGAAAAAGATTTTCCAGAGCAAATCTTCATATTCTTGAACCATTTTGTGGAAACTGAAGAACCCAGAAGTAAGCCTGCTCAAGGTCACACAGCTAGTAACGGTAAGTCATAGACTTATAACAGCAAGTCTGGCCCCAGAGGCCGTGCTCCAAACCATTACGCACACTGCCTCCCCATGGCTCTACTGACTCTCAGAGGCCTTCAGCATCTTCATCACGTTCCTTTGAATGTGTCCCTGTTTCCCTTGTTTATTCATATGCTGCCCAACTGCGAAGGCATAAATGTAACACACTATTCAATATTCAAGGTGATCTAATTTTAAGAAGGATAGGGTTATCATTCCCTTGCTCTGAATAGAATAATTTTATTAAAGGCAGGTTAGTTATATGGTATTATTTGATCTTCAAGATGTTTTGAAGCTACTGTGTACCTAGATCCTATAAGTTTCCTCATAAATATATTTTTATTCAAGAAACAAATACCTGCTATTGAGTTTTTATTCAATTGGTAATAAATATTACTTACCATCCCCATCGAGCCACTGTGATTGCTCACTTGCAAGACCCTTAACTGATCTCCCTGCTCTTATTCTTGTCCTCCTAAAGTTATTATCCATGCAACAGACAGAACAGCCTTCAAAACCTACCAAAGGCTTCTTGCAACAACTGAATAATACTGAAGTCCTATCTGTGGCCTAAGTGGCCCCCTATGTTCTGCCCCTGCCAACCTCTTCAACTTTATTTCCTACAATTCTTCTGCTAGTGCAGTCTGCTTAAGGCTACCTTTCTTGCTGTTCTCCAAATACACCAAGCATGTCTTCAACTCATGCCCTTTGTACATTTCACTCCTTCCACCTGAGTGAACCATGAAACTATGTGAGTAAAGACTATATTCAGGTTTTTGCATAAATTGCTTCTCCTTAGAGAGGTCTCCCTGGACCACTTCATTTTTTTCCTGACATTTAACACTACTGAAAATTTTGTTACGACAAGCATTTTATTTTCTTTGTCTCCCCAGGTAGACAGTAAGCTCTGTTCACCAAATGTAACACCAGCGGCTAGTACAGTGCCCCGTATATTATACAAACTCAAATCCTATGTGCTGAATGAATAGTAGGAGTAATTAGCATAAACTAAAACTGAAAATGGCTAATGCTACACATTGTGAAATTTGCTTTAGATTTGAGACTGACTTAAGAACCTTTTCCTTTTGATTTCATAGAACACAAAAAATCTGATCCAGGAAAAATTAGACCTGGTAGAAACAACACCAAATAACATTGTAGAAGGCTAAAATCACACAGAATAAAATCTGTAACTAACAAAATAATGATGGAAGAAGCAAATCTTGACAATAATCAGATCTGTAATATCTAATCTAGGTGAATGAGACCTGGTAGATATGATAACTATTGCAGGAAAAAACACACACTGGGAGGAGCTAAAATCCATATACTTTAAAATAAACAAAAACAACCCAAAATTTTTCTGAAAATTAATAAAAATAATTTTAATAAATTAAAAATCAAAATAGAAATACTTAAAAGTAATTTACTTCTACTTCATATTAATTTAAAAATTAAGCTGCTTTAATAGAGTACCCACAGGAAAACACTTTCCCAATAAAAGTTATTCAATATTATAATAATTCTGATTCAAATCTGGATTCCTAAATATGCGAGCATAACATTCTGGAGATAAAAACACCCATCAGAACAAAATGATATATTCAAAATTAGAGTAAAATTATTTTCACTTCAATTAATACAGGGCATGAGAAAACTAGCTTTTTGGCTGCTAGATCACATTGTTGACAACTGCTATTTTCAAGTTTTTTTTTTTTTCCCCAATCCCTGCAGGGTAGCCATGGCTCTTGTACAGTTGAGCATTTAATCAAACACAGAACTGAAAAATCATCCCTTTCAGATCTTATATGGTTGGTTGTTGAATACTTCTGTAATACTAAAACTTGTTTCTCTTTCTCAGTGGCCTTCTAATTTCTCTAATGCTTTGCTGCATTCTGAAGGTGACAAAGGTCTTCATGGTCCATGTCATCTCAAACTGTGAAATGAATGGGCCACAACTGTGACACTTTTGGCAGGTTGTTTCACACCCCCACACCTCCCTTTACCCTAACCCCCTTCCAGTTTACAATGAATGTGTGCCAGACAGAGTTCTGGCCATAGAGACATAGTCAGAAATCTGCTACATGGGGCCTTTGGGAAAGACACTGCTACCCTGACAGAAAAGGAGAACCAGTTGACATATTTCCTTGCCTTTTTCCTCATTAGTCCTTTTCCCTTGTTCCTGTCTGGATGGCAGATGAGATATGATGGCAGATGGAGGCATGATGAGAAAAACACAAGGGTAAAAGCAATAATCTAAGAATCTTCCATTCTTAGGAATACAGAAAAGCAGGATTGCTGATGGCATCACAGAGTTGTGGGCTGCCAACCTCCAGACTCCATGTGACATGAGGACATAAATCTCTATTTCTCTTAGCTACTGTTAGATTTTCATTGCTTACATCCATAAGCATTCTTAATGGATAAGCTATCAGGTAATCTTCATGTACAGCTACTACCTTTTTGTGGTCTCTACCCAAAATTTACAAGGTTTGGTTGATGAACCCAATTATTAAGACTGAGACACTAGATAAAGTATTAATAATTAGAAAAGTAAATTTTAAGTCATGCAAAAAAAAATGTTTATACAACTTTTCTACTTCACTTTTGTTCTACACACATTTTAAGGAGTGAGTCGGAAGAGAAGCAGAATCATTTCACTGGTTTGTTACATTGAACTCGTCCTTGGCATTACAGATCTAATAAATAAATAAGTCATTGGTATATATCTCCACCCCCATCTTAACCGTAGGCTTCCAAAAGTTGTTAAGAAAATGATTAGCAACATAAATAATAAGACTGCAAAAAGGTGAACAGAAAGGAGAGATGTTATCAGTGATTATTTGGTAAGTGCTATGGCAGTGAGGGTGGCTGGACTTCAGCTTGTGTGATGGATTAAATAAAGAAAACAGGATGAGAAGCTAATTTTCAATAGGAAGAAAAGGTATCGCTGGGATCAATGTGTGACATTAAATTTGATGAGTCAGTGTGATATCCAGGAAGAAATGTCAGTGACTTCTGAGTTTAAAGGTCAAAAGAGACCTTTCTGAGCCACTTTTGCCTCAGTTCTCTCCTACTGTGTTTTGGTTTTCATTGCACTACTTTCTAAATAGCATTACTATACACACGTACAAATATAAGAATACATACACACATATACTTTGATGTGCCTTCTATTTCTCATTCCACATGTCCCCAGCTCTTCTTATTTAAACCTTAACTAATATCCCTTCTAAAAATCTTATCCACCAACAAAGATGCAAGAAAGTACAAGTCATTCACCAGTTTTTATTGCATCTAAGTAAATATCTCTTATGTGATATTGACAAGGCATAAATACTCTCAATATTAAATTCATGTAAATATCCTGCAAAAATATACTAAAACTAGAAATGAGATTTCTAGTATCCTTAAGCAGTGGAAGAAAAACTATTTTCTTTATGGCATATGCATAATACTATGCTAAACCCAGTTCTAGCTTATACTCATCAAGAAAAACATGCAAATTTATGCTAATATTAGTTATTTCTTTCAGGATTGAGTATGCTAGTTTGATTCAAGAATAACAAAACTGCTAAGCTTCATATTTATATCAAGTATTTTCCAGAGTCCCTGTGCTGATGAGGCAATTTTATTGGTTAAAAAAAGCAAATAGTTGAGTTGACAGCTTTTCTTCCACAGTCTTGATTGCTTAAGACGGACTGCTCCAGAAATTCCTCAAAACTCAGAAAGAATACTTCCCACTCCATTTGTCAGATGTGTAGATATCATAACTGAGAAACTAAGTATATTTTTGACACTTAGAAAAGTTAATTTTAATTCACGGAAAATGAAAAAATGTTCACACATTTATCTAATAACATATTTAAGAAATAAACCAAAATAAGTTAGAGTATCTTTTGTTTTTTGTAGGCACAGTTACAACAAGTAATTAACTACAATAATTTAACATTTATGTTTTACTGTTTTCTAGGGAGGTTCTTCACTAGCTTGAATAATATTCTAATAACATTTTATTGCTGAGAAAGCAAGCTTGTCTGCTAGAGGCCCTAATCAACTAATTTCCCCTAATGAGTTGCAACTCTGACTAAACGGGTGAACATTTTCTCATTTGTGTAATAAACAATCTACGTTACAGTGTCTTAATAGCAATCACATGAAATGTCTTCAAATGTTTACTCTCATCTCCTAAAAATAGGCAAATCAAATGTTTCTTAAAATAATTCATCTTACCTTTTTGACGATAACTGAGTAGTCAACTGAACTGCTTCGAAAGCACACATAACAAGAACAAAGGGGATTAAAATCTGTAAAAGAACAATAAATGATGCCATGAATAACTGAAGCATTTGAGACACTTTTTGAAAAAAACCATTATTTCTGCTTACAGAAATATTTTCAATTTCTCAAGTAACTTTTATATATACTAGTGAAAAGCAAACACTGAAATAAAAGCATGATACCAATGGCACATAGAACAGTGATAAAACTGACAACTCAGATTTCATACAAATTTCTTTTTCATTTAGAAAAGATATGCTAATTTTACCTTGAGAGTAATAAGCTATACAATGTAAAAGACAGCAAACATCAATACGTATTCCAAATAAAAGCCTATTACAAATTTTGTTCCATTTAATGTATTCTAATAATTAACAAGGTTCAAAAGATTTCAAGAGGGTGTGAAAAACACAGAATGCCCAAATCAAATAAATTATATAACCTGATAATTTGATTCACAGATCCTTAAACCCATCTGGTTATTTAAAACTATAACATTATAAACATGATTCAGCTTCTCAATCATTGCTTTTTGTTTTTTTAAAAAAATACATTTATTTATGATTATAAAATTCACACTCATTATAACAAATTTGAAAAAAAAACTATAAAACATTTGAAATAAAGCTATAGCAAAATTTATGCCGGTTGAAAATCCATAATCCAGAGCTAATACTGTTAATATCTTGAGGTATTGCTTTCCAAATATCAATTTTGAAAAAATACATAACATATATATGTTTATATATATATTATAAAAAAATATATGCTTCAAAACAGGGGGAGATATGGAAAATAAATGATGTTCAAGACTGCATAAAGTTATTTTTCAAGTGAAGGACATATGGATAAAATAGAATTCAGCAGGGCCCTCACTTCTAGACACATCAGTCAACAAAAGTCATCAAGTGTATTATGTCATTAAAGCTTACTGCATTGTGCTAGAGATTAAGAACCTAGCATTTTATATGAGCTTTGTTTTTCTCTTTCTTTCTTTCTTTCTTTCTTTCTTTCTTTCTTTCTTTCTTTCTTTCTTTCTTTCTTTCTTTCTTTCTTTCTTGTTTTTAATTAAAGGTCCATGGTCTTTAATAAATTGGGGGAAAAAAAGTCACCATTTTAAAAATGTGAATGAAAATTAAGGAAAGAGCAACACGTTTTAAAATAACTCAGTAGAAAACAGGACATGAGAAAACGAACATCTTTTTAACATTTCTTAAACTTCCATTTGTATTAGTGTAGTAACAAAAAGTAGACATTAATCCTATTAAGATGACACATTTAATCATTTTTATTTATAAATCTGAACATTAGGTAATCGGATTTTAGGCAAGTATCAGCTTAGTTTATTTAAACAAATATATACTAAGTAAAATGTGTCAGGCATTATGGTAAAGGGAATAAAATAAGCATAATTACCTTAGAGAAGAACAAGAATTACATTACAATGAAGAATCTGAACCCCTGGAAAGCTGAAAATTGTCATTATCTTTGTATTGTCAGCACCCAGCTAGAATCTAGCACATTACTGAATATAGCAGAAAATGACACATTTGTTGAATGACTCGATCAATTCTAGGTACATGGATTATGAGAAAAGATTATGCTGGTAATCTCATAGGTAGAGAACATGGGTTCAGGGAACCTTATACTCTTTAGCAGCACTGCAGTTTGATCCATAGCTTCCCACAGGCTTTAATCACATCTGATAAGATCCTCTCAAATTAACAGTTGAATTCCTACTCTTTTGAAGTCAAATGCACTTAAGAGTAAAGCAAAAAGATTAACTGTGGTTTGGAGTAAGGGATAGAAGGTCTCACCTCCAATTTAGCAGTGCCAACTATGAAAGGATATCTTCTTTCCATTGCTACTTAGCTCTGTTGAAATGACTTTATAATCTTAATTAATCAATAGCTTAATACAAATAACAAAATAAGAAAACTAACCTTCCACATCATCAGGGCTCCCATCATGAAAGGACTGAACACAGTCAGAAAGCAATAGACAGAGGCAAGATCAAAGCTAGGGAATTATAACAAGGAAAAAGGATTTAGAATTCACTCTGTAACTTTAAAAGAATGTTCGTCTAAAAAGATGTTTAAACTAATTCTCTGAAATCTACTTACTAAAACATAAGCAAACATCATATTATGAAGCCACTAAAATGAACACAGTAGATCTGAATGTGCCAATACATACCAATCTCCAAAATGTATCATTCAGTATAAAAAGAAAGGTACAGGCTGGGTGCCATGGCTCATGCCTGTAATGTCAGCACTTTGTGAGGCCGAGGTGGGTGGATCACCTGAGGTCAGCAGTTTGAGACCAGCCTGACCAACATGATGAAACCCCATCTCTACTATACAAAAATTAGCCAGGCATGGTGGTGGGCACCTATAATCCTAGCTATTTGGGAGGCTGAGGCATGAGAATTGCTTGAATCCGGGAGGCAGAGGCTGCAGTGAGCCGAGATCACACCACTGCACTCCAGCCTGGGCAACAGAGTGAGACTTTGTCTCAAAAAAAAAAAAAAAAAAAGGTAAGGTACAGAACAAAAGGTATAGAAGTCCCAGGTTGCATTATTTTTTGGTTATACATATGTCACTTTCATTTAAAATTACCTGTTAATGGAAGCTATATTTCCAGTTCCAAAAAATGCTGTCACTAAGAAGAAAACCTAAAGGAAGTCAAGGAAATGGCAAAACAACTCACATTTCATACAAATTTCCTTTTCATTTAGAAAAGATATGCTAATTTTACCTTGAGAGTAATTTGCTTTTTTACTTGCATATTGACCATGAATTGTTTTCAGTGAACATTCCATTATATCTCCTTGTCAATGCATTTTAAAACGGCCAGACTGAAGAGGCAGTGTACTGAGAATAATGAGGCCTGAGAGGTCATCCTCACTCAGTCCCTAGTAACCTTAGGAAGGTTATTTTCCTCTTCCCTAACATGAGCAAGGTGGACCATATCTGTAGTTGGCTGCTAGTGATTTTTTTCAAAAGAAAAACGTGGATCTAGTGTATAACATAGACGTTTTCAGCTGAAAGACACGGTTATAGTCTATGTATGCTTGCTGTAAACCCACCACATGTTAAACACATGCTAGACCGCTTGAAAGTCTCAGGAAGAAACAAGATACCATGTTTTAAAATAATTCAATAGAGAATGATACATGAGAAAACACTGAATATCTTTTTGACATTTCTTAAACTTATATTTGTATTAGTAAAGCAATAAACATTGATATTAACCTTAGTGTCTAAGAACTTACTGCGAGCAAAGCACTTAAAATGGTGCCTAGCCCACTGAAAGGGCTTGATAAGTGTTAGCTCTTTTATTACTATAGATACCCACAAAAAATGGTGAAGCAACACTGAAGAGGAAGTATGAATCATGACAATTTTCAGTGAAAAAGAGGCATTTGAGTTGGTGAGTTGAGCCTTAAATGTATTCATGGATTCAGTGATTCAACCAATCATCTAACCAACCAATGTTTATTGTCTAGTATATGTCAGAGATAGAGATAGGCACTAAGAATATAAACATAAATAAAATAGTCTCAAAATACTCAAATGGTGACTAAGATATGATGACAGAAATAGAGGAGAGACATTTTAAGGTAAAGAACAGTGAGAAAAAAATGACACCGCCAAGGAAGAGTAAAAAGGTTTGATAGATAGGAACTTAGACTTTATTGAAGGATATGGTGAAAGATGAAGCAAGAAATATAGATTAGTGGCATATTAATAAAAAGCCTGAACTTGGCTGGGCGTGGTGGCTCACGCCTGTCCTGTAATCCCAGCACTTAGGGAGGCTGAGGCAGGTGGATCACGAGGTCAAGAGATTGAGACTATTCTGGCCAACATGGTAAAACCCCGTCTCTACTAAAAATACAAAAATTAGCCTGGCCTGGTGGCGCATGCCTATAGTCCCAGCTACTCAGCAGGCTGAGGCAGGAGAAACACTTGAACCTGGGAGGCAGAGGTTGCAGTGAGCCGAGATCATGCCATTGCACTCCAGCCTAGCGACAGAGTGAGACTCCATTTGTTGTTGTTGTTGTTGTTGTTTTTTAAAGAAAGCCTGAACTTTATTGTGGATACAGTGAAGAGTAGAAAATCTTTTAGACTGGTGTTATAATCAAGAAACACCAGTAACTGTGTGATATTCAGATAAGGGAGACAAATAATTGGAGGCAGAAAATTTAAGTAGGGAGCAATTTCAGTAGTCCATGTCAGAGATAAGGAAGTGTGAACTGATGCAGTGGGAATGAAGATCAAGAGTGAAGGGAGTCACAGGGACTTTAGAAGTGGACAAGGGGTGGGTGGGCGCGGTGGCTCAAGCCTGTAATCCCAGCACTTTGGGAGGCCGAGACGGGTGGATCACAAGGTCAGGAGATCGAGACCATCCTGGCTAACACGGTGAAATCCCATCTCTACTAAAAAAATACAAAAAAACTAGCCGGGCGATGTGGCGGGCGCCTATAGTCCCAGTTACTTGGGAGGCTGAGGCAGGAGAATGGCCTAAACCCAGGAGGCGGAGCTTGCAGTGAGCTGAGATCCGGCCACTGCACTCCAGCCTGGATGACAGAGCGAGACTCCGTCTCAAAAAAAAAAAAAAAAAAAAAAAGAAGTGGACAAGGAGCAGTTAAATATGACAACAAGTTGGACGTCTTGGGGACAGGGAGTATGGTGATGCCATTAAATGAGATAAGGCCTGCCAGAGAGAGTGACTTTGAAGAGGAGTGGCAGTTGTTAGTCAGTTTGGGACACATATTTGGTGATGTCCAGCAGAATGTTAGACATGTGGTCCTTCAGGTCACGAGAGAGGTCAAGTTTGGAAAAATAGATCTTAGAGTTGTTTGCAAAGGAGTGTCTACCAAAGTTACAGGAAAATATGGCATAAACCAGGCACAATAAGAGAAGGTTAATGGTGGAGCATGGAGAAAAAAATATGGCTGAAGATCAGGCAAAGGAAGTAGTTATAGAGAAGAATAGAAATGATATAAAAATCTTAGAAGAAAACTTGTACTGTGTCCTGGATGTGAAGGGAAAAGAAAGAGAAAACATAGACTTGTATGTTAAAGTGTGATCAGGTAAACTGAATAGATGTGAGTGGTCAGGAAGCCCCTGCAGACCACTGACAGTACAACTTCGGCAGAGACATCTGACAAGTACTGATAGAGCACTACTATGTGTCAGACATTGTTAGAGGTTTGTGGACGTGGTATATATATGGAGAGAAAATAATGGCAGCAACTATAAATTTTTCTTTCAAAAAATTAAACAGAAAGGACAAGATGAAATTATAATTTAGGGAAATGCAAGGATCAATGGGTAAAGTGCTTTATTAGTATTAGCTGATTGGAAAGAACCTGTAAAGAGAGAAAGAAAGCAAAACAGAGTGAAAGCAAAAGACAGAGAGGATGGAATATTTATTTTCTGTACCTGAGAGGTCTAGACTCTGCACTATGGACAGCTCAAAGGAAATGCCTCCAATACTTACAAGCCATGTATCTGATAAGGGGTTAATATCCAAAACATACAAGGAACTCCTACAGCTAGCAAAAGTAAAATAGTTACACTTAGAAAAAAAGAGTAGAATGATGGTTGTCGAGGGCTGAGAGGAGGAGGGGAAAGGGGAAATGTTGGTGAAAGGGTATGAAGTTTCAGTTGTACAAGATGAATAAGGTCTGGAGATGAAATGTACAGCATGGTGACTATAGTCAGTAATATTATATTGTATACTTGAAATATGCTAAGAGAGTTGATCTTAAGTGTTCTCACTGCAAAAACAGAAAGAAAAAACAGTATGTGAGGCAATAGATATGATGTGATATATATATAGATAGACATGCTTGATTGCGGTGATCATTTTACAATGTATACATATATCAAAACATCAAAATATACACCTTAAATATATACAATTTTTGTCAATTATACTTCAATAAAGCTGAATAAAATAAAATAAAGGAAATACATCCCTATGATTTCTTGCAGCTAGTCAGTGAGCCTTTCCAAACTAAGACTTTCCTCTGCCATACTGTCTTTCAAACTTCTACTACTAACAACTTTCACAACATTGCCTCTGAGGTGATCCAAAAACCTTTGTGAGACAGATGTCATGTAATATGAGTTTAGAATAAAATGCACATAAAAAGATATGAACTCATAATTGTGGTTTCTTCCAGGATGAGAGAAATTAGATTGAAGTTGAGAGTTGAAAGACTTTAGCTTTAGCTCTAATGTTTTAATTTCTTAAAAACACATTTTTAAAAAAACCTATGTGACAAAATACTAATGGCTAGTATCTTGAATAGTAGGAATATATATACATACTTATCATTCTTTATACTTTTCGATAGTTCAAAAAATGTTTTAATGTGAATTACATGAGAAAACTATAGTTCAGGGAGGTTAAACTACTTAATACCACTATTAAGTGATGGGCAAAAACACCTTCCATGTCTTCTTACTCCACTAAGTGGGAGTTGCAGCTCTTTAAACCGAAGTCTCAACAAAGGATACAAGGAAAAAGGCCCTACGGATGTCATCCAGATACAGCTGTCGAAACTGAGTTATATCAGTATTATAAGAGAACTGGATACTGGTAAGCTGTGAGATAATAAGAAAAATATTAATGCACAATAACAGTTGACTTATTTCTATATTTGAAGGCAAACTTACAATGGCTAGAAACATGCCCTGTGTTGACAAAAAGATAAAAAACAATAAATCTTTCCCTCGGGTTTAATTACACCTTAATAAAATCTGTCAAAAGGTAAAATAATATATAGAATACAGTTGTAGTGTTGCTATATGTGTAATAAAAGTGAGAATTAAGCTTTTTCTTATATAAATGCTTCATTTTAAAATTACTATATAAATTCTTCCCTTTTCAAAGACTAATTTCTCAGAGTGTCCTGATCATCTTAAACCTAGATATGGTATCATATTAAAAGGCACGGTAAAATTAAATGTTTGTTTATTTGTCCCTCTATTAATTCTATTTGCAGAGAAATTTTCTTTCTGTAAAAAAGCAACATATTCCTATCTTTGGTAGAACAGAAAGCCACTCAATCCAACAAGGTGAGTGCACTCTTGCTTAAACACCTTCCACAAATAGAACACTAATGGGTGAATTTAAAGATAGACTTTCCCCATTCCTACTTCCCATGTAATTTTCTATTAAGTTCTTGGGATGTTTTAATACTCTTTTCTAGAAAGAGATACATCTGCTTTCAGTTAAAAACATAGAATTTAAAAAGTAACACAATAATCCTCGGCCTGATGAAATATTTAATATTAAGGCTAATCTCTGAGTATTTACATGAATCTGCTCAAAACTGCTTTTTGTGTATTATTTTAATATTCAAGGACTAAAAGTTTAAAACCAGTAATTACTAAATATGCCTCACTAAAGTTTCTTCTTTATTGAAATTAATCATTCGGAATTATCAATAACAATCTACAAACTCAACTGGAGCCAGATAAGGATGGATCAACTATGAAGGTATTTTCTGTAATATTCATTTTATGTGACGTTAGTAAAATTGTAAATAATCTATCACCAATTTCTCAGAATTACCATCAGCTCTACATATAGACAAGAAACGTCAATTTAACTCTGTAGCCCACCATGATAAAGGTATCTTTAAAAATTGGTTGGATTTTAGCCAACTCAAAGAATTATGTGTTGCATAAACAATCTAAGATTTGGACTGAGGCCACAATCATTAAGGCAGCAGAATAAGCAATCTGGATTAGGATGACCAGAAAGAGAAAAACAACAACAGAAACTTAAATGTCACCTTATAATCAAATTCATAAATTGACTTGTGACAACATAAAAATTCTTCTAAGATAAATTGACGGAAGGAAAAATTGGATGTGAAATATGAAAAAAAAGTGAAAAGCATTCTTTTCTTTATTCCTTCACTTATATTGACATTTTTAAAAATCAATGATTCTCAAGTAATCACTAAGAAAAGCCCAACCTACACAACAACAAAATTGTGCTTTTCTGTGATAAGTAAAAAATCTTCCTTACCAATTATTAATTAATGCCAAACAACTAAAACTTTTTAACACTAAAATTTTAACTAGAAAGAATTTTTGAAATAACATTGCAACTTCCTTATAGGATAGCGACTAACAGTCTCAAATAAAAACAACAATGACTTTGAGCAGTTACCTTTTGTTTACAGCAAACACCAGATTGTTGTAGAGTTTCTTGTTCTATGTTTATCCAGACAAACATCAAACAAGACAATACTAGTGGAAAGACAGCTTCATACCTAACAGGTGGGGAAAGGTAGAAATGAAAAGAAGAAAACAGTAAAATAAGTAAAAATGCAAATTTACACTGAGGTCTTTCTCAAAATTAAAATAGTTTGATAATACTTCTAAGTCACAGTATTACAAAACTTAAATTTTCTAGGCTTTCCAGAAGAAGAAAGTAGGAAACTACTATTTAAATTTTAACCCCAACATCATCTTTTTTGAGTGACATGAAATCTTGAGATAATTATGTGTTTAAAATAATAGAAATATATAAAAGCCATTCATAAAGCAAATGACAGATACACATAAAAGAGAAAGAAGGCACGAAGACAAAGGCAAAAGATAATTCTTGAGGTAAAATTATTAACATACATAGAAGAGGAAGAGGAACACTCTAAATTTTCAAAAACATGGGTGCAACAAGAACACAGACATGAAAATTGTTTGACCTTATTGATAACATATGGAAATTAAAACAATGGTGATATCTCATATTTGCCAATATTAAAACAACAGTGTTGGCCGGGCATGGTGGCTCATACCTGTAATCCCAGCACTTTGGCAGGCCAGGGCAGGCAGATCACAAGGTCAGGAGTTCGAGACCAGTCTGGCCAGCATAGTGAAAACCCTGCCTCTACTAAAAACACAAAAAATTAGCTGGGTGTGGTTGTGTGTGCCTGTAATCCCAGCTACTCAGGAGGCTGAGGCAGGAGAATCTTCTTTGAGAAGATTCTGTCTCAAAAACAAAACAGTGTTGACAAGAGGGTGATGAAAAAGGAACTCTCATATGCTCTCTATGGGAATATACACTTTCTGGAAGACCATTTGATACTATGTATTAAGAATCTCAAAAATATTCATATACTATAATGCAATAAGGCCATTTCTAAAAGTTTACCCTGAGAAAATAATCAGACATGTGCTACCATTTCCATTATAAAGATATCTGTTGTAACACTGGTTACAGAAGGGGGAAACAAAAAACAACCTACATGTGCACAGGGGAATGATTAAATGTGTGGTACACCTACAGGCTGGAGTGTAAAATGGACACAAAAACAAAGGAGAAGTGCTCATGAGACAACACAGTGATAGAAGCCTTTTCTAAACAGTTTCTGCTTTGTCTGGGGTAAATGTTCCACCTTCATCATCCCTAAATGCTCTATTATAGTACTTACACCGTCTTAATCACATGTTTACCTGTATGCATCTATTATTACTTTATAAAATCTTTGGAAACCAAGTCTGTGTCTGTCTCATCACCACTGCTGGCCCAGTTCACAAATATTTGCTGAGTGAGTTACTTATCTAATCAGAAGTTACAAAACAAAACAAAGACTTATTTCCTTTGTGAGTCTTTCAACTACCAAACTCTACAGCATATGGCATTATTTCCTAAAGATGAGAAAGCAAAAAAAATTCCAAACACTTTAAACGCTATTACAAATTATAAAATTATAACACTGAAGACTGGGCAGAAGAAAAGATTCAGGTTTCAGAAAACATACACAAATCACTTGATATATAAGACTTAGAAGGCCCAGGGATATGAACAGATACTACACACATGAGAAAACAGCATGAGTAAAACAAGTACAGAAAACTGTACAAAGCAGTGCCATTTCTGACCTGTTAATACAACGTTTGATATTCTTATTTAAAAATGGAAATACCAAATACTGTTACATATTTGTTACAGATACGATGAAACAGTACTCCTCATATATAGTTTGTTGTAGATATTATACATTGGCACGGTTCTTAAGACAATTACAAGTTAAAAAAAGAAAGTTCATACCCAATGGCCCACATACACTATATGAGAAGTGAACAAAGGAAATAATCCAGACTATGAAAAAGCTTATGCATAAAAACATAAGTCAAAATATTATGTGTAATAATAAAAAGTTGAAATAAAATCTATATCATGAAATATTAAATATCTATTAAAATGGTGGCTAGGACGCCTATGAGCCACCTAGAAAATGCTTCTGAAATTATGTGAATTAGAAAAAAAGATCCAAAATAGAACATGTACTGCAATTAATTTTATGTTAAAAAGACAAATACGGGGGGTAACACCAGAAAGAAATATACCAGAACATTAATAAGAGTAGGGTTAATACATGCTTTTATCCCTTATCCCTACTTTCCATAATGTGATGACTCTATATGTCCAGTGATTTTTTAAAAATTGAAAAACAAATATTTAGAATGCTTACATCCCTAGCCTTTCTTTAAAGTTCAGTTCAATGTCCTTGATGGCACTAACTCAGCTTTCCTATTCAAGCTCTTTCTCTAGTCAGTCTTCGTTTCATACAATACACAACTTCATTAACTCACAGTAACTTAATTGTTTGATTTTGTAATTGCCTAACACTGTAAAATATAGTTCTTATTTTATAGCAGCTTATAACTCTATTGTATACCAGTATTACACTAATGGTTCTCTCTGTGTGTCTGCAGAGCGCTCCGGACACTGGATATATGAAAGAAAAAACAACTGTTGATTAATTGAATCAAGGTACATACTCTGAACAAAAGGGGACCATAATTTTTTTAAAGATTTGCAGTTATATATGAAGTTATTGTTTCCTAATATTTAAAAACATAAATGTCATAGTTCTACAAATAGTAGAATTTATTTATTTCCTTTTAAAAAACTATACATTATGATCACTTCCTTTTGTAAAATGTAGATGAATAAACCAGATAAAGATAATCTTCCTATGGGACTTTATCTCTTAAGACAACCAATATTTTGTATAAAGTCTGTATATCTGCATTAATAAACTGAAATATCAATGAAATGTCATCACAGGCTCAGGGAGAACATAATGAAAACTTACTAAATTAGGATCTGCTGGTTTGGTCTCTGTGCAAATTGAATAGGGCTGACAAGGCATTTAGCTTTGTATTATAGTTTGCTAAGCAAAGGAATAATGCAAAGAAAATTTCAAAGGGAAATGTTTAACCAGCGCTAACCAAGAGAACAAGCTATTTTCAAGTATTACAATAGCTCCATTTGCATAAAATAATTAAGTGCTGGTTAAAAATGAATCTTCTTCATTCATTAAATCAAGAATGCATTGTAAGAATTCAGGATTACTATTGCTGTATTTCTATGTTATAACTATATTTCTTTTAAATATTCTGTAATTCTGAATATTCAATAATTTACACAGAGAACCCTCCAGGTCATCCAAAATGGTAAGGCTGAATCATAACAGGTGGACTATGTTTTACAAAACTGATTTGACACTGAGAAAATGTACTGATTGAAATGACTGAACTGTGCTATTTCAAGATACTCTTTTCAATATTTTTTTGGCAAAGCTAGATATACTTTCTGATGTTTAATAATATATCTCTTAATGAATTCATTAATAAGGTCATATAGTGCCTTATTCTGATTTTAGGTATAGATTTTCCCTTTTTAGATTTTAAGTTATGATACTGATTATGCTTATTATGATAATTTGTTTTGACATCTCCTATGACTATTAAATTGATGATTTAAAACACTTATCCCCTATGTAAGTTACATGATTAATCATGCTACATTATGAAATAGTTTTTTCATTCAAAATTAAACTTGTTATCTTTGTTTCTTGCTCTCCTTTTCTAATCCAGCAAATCAGATCTATTTTTATACTTGTTTACATTTTTTAATCAACTACACATCCCTTTAAATCTGTTTATTGTTTTAGAATTTGAAAGTTCAAAAAAGAGAAAGGCCTATTGATTAAGAGACTATACGGAAGTTAGTACATATTTCTGGACACTTTCAAACATTTATTTCCTTAAATCAACCTCTGGGTGTAATCTCTTAATAAAATTCATGAGTCTCCCTGAAACGGTAGGTTAGAATAGAAGTTATTTTAACTTCTGCTTTCTTATATAGATTAAAAACTTGTGCATAGTCGAATTCATTTTTACTCTCACAGATTCTAATTTAACAAAATTATTTATCCTGAAATTTCACTAATAAAGGGGGAAACTGTGAAAGATTTTAAGCTCTCATGTTTATCACTCTTGAATAACAGATGCTCATAAATTTCCAGTTTTATTTTAAAGTTCTATTTCAAAGGTCTAAATCTCAAAGAAAGCCTCTCTTAAAATCTCATTAGGTAGCTGGTAAAAAGTTCCATGACATTTGTATCACATCTTCAGAGCTGTGGCCCACATCTGGTTAGGCAGGGGGAAGGGAAACAAAAGGAGATAGACAGCTTTGGTGAAAAAAAGGTTTAGGGCCCCACTGGATCATCTCTTACAAGAGACTACAAGAACTCCTGAGGTCTAGGTCACTTAGGGTGTTAGGGTCTACTGTGGGAAGACTTTGAGAACACCTCTCTAATTTTGAATTATGACAACTAAGTTTCCAAAAGGGAGAACCTGAGCCTTAGACCCCAAATGGCTTTACAAAATCATTTGAACTGTGAATAATCTTATAGCATAATGGTGAATCCCTAGGTTTAGTCTAACTTCGATCAAGATTGTGTATTTGGGCCAAAATTCAAACTGTTTATGAGTGGTGTTTATTCACTGTTTGTTCTAGTCATTGTTTGTTATAATGTGCACATTTCTTACCCTCATAAAGATTTAAGTAAGGACAAAATTCAAAAACAAGAAAAGAATTCTTCAAAGATAACAGACAGAGTATATCCCTGTCTTCACTGAGTTCTAGAAAATGCTTTGGGATTCACCCGAAGTCAAGCTGCTGATTTTTTGTTTTCTTTTGTTTTGTTTTGGTAAGAAAATTTCAATCTTAAATAAAAATCTTTAAAAGTTTTGGGAAAATATTCTGAAGGTTCTCTGAACGAAATGAATATTTGAACTGTGAGATGTGTGAGATTAAAAAAGTACTATATTCAAAGAAGAATGGATGAATCAAAGCATAATTTAAAATGGATACAAGGAATGCAATAAAAAATAAGTCAATGAGACTTAAAATTCTTCCATAATCAATCAGAATTTTCTAACATTATAGTTAAGTGATATTTTAGCAACTTCAGAAAAGAGAAACACAAAGACAGCAAGCAATACTATGAAATGGATAAAAAAAAGAAAACAGAAGATTACAGATCAAGTCAGATATAGTTCTCACTGAGAAGTAAATATTTATAATGTATCCCTCAAGATTTAGAAAATATTTTTCATTTCCAGAAGTTAAATACTAATAGAGAAAATATCAATATACCTTTTAAAACTTGCTGCTATAAAATTAAATTGTTAAAAAGTTTATACCCTGTGCTTAGAAGTAGGTAGGTTGACATCAATGAAAGAAGTATGCTGAACAATCGCTGAAAGACAGCTGGAGAACTCAGTAGTGGCACAACCAAGGAAGAGGCTGCAATGAAACAAAACAGGTCATTTGTCAGTACAAGAGACACAAAAAAATGTTAGTGTAGAGCAAGGCATGGTGGCTCACACCTGTAATCTCAGCACTTTGGGAGGCTGAGGTGGGTGGATCACCTGAGGTCAGGAGTTCGAGACCAGTCTTGCCAACATGGTAAAATCCCATCTTTACCAAAAATACAAAAATTAGCCGGGTGTGGTGGCAGGCGCCTGTAAATCCCAGCTATTCAGGAGGCTGAGGTAGGAGAATTGCTTGAACTTGGAGGCAGAGGTTGCAGTGAGCCGAGAACAAAAACAAAAAAAGTTACTGTAGAAGCCCTGAATAATCTAGTATCATTTTGGCATTTATTGCTTTGTGACCTTGAACATGAGGCTACATTTCCCCTAATTATAGTCAAGCCTCACATTTTTAATTAATACTACATTTCATTGTTTTAACTATGCTCAGATTTTCTCAATTTATATTCAGCCCAGATCACAGTAATAATATTAACTCAAAGATGAACTATTTTTTAATGAAATAAAAGTATTACTCAAGATTTAGCACCCTTTGCTTAATTAGGCATTTATATCTTAGTTCGAAGACAACTTACTCTTCAGAAACTGATTTTTTCCTAACCCCTTCCTTCTCCAAGTTTGCCCACTGTAAAGTATGCACTCACAGTTGCAGTGTGCCCCTTGGAAAAGAGAACAGGAATGAGTTCACCATGCGTTGAGAGTTGTATTAACTCTCCCCGGGGATAATAAAAGGAACTACCCAAGTGGAGGAAGGGCAGATGAAGTGGGTGGGGTGGCAAAATGTAAACTCTTCCATCCCTATTCTGGGAAGGAAATGTGTGTAACTTCCTAATCCCCCTAGTGCTCTAGAGTTTGAAGATAGACAAGATGGGTGGGATGAAATCCCGGCTGAATCACTTATTAACTGCTCAAACTATAGGGCAAGTTCATTAACTGACCTAAGCAGAAATTTACCCACCTATCAAATAGAGATGACATTAAAAAGTTGTGAAGATTAAATACAATTTCACCTATACAGTGTTCCCTGAGCATAGTGCCTAGCACATAGTGCTTAGTAACTGTTAATTGTGGTTATTATTATTAGTCAACATCTTCTAAATTAATTTACATGGAATGTCAATTTCATCTAAAGTCAAGTCACTGCAAGATTTAAGACTATGAAGTTATATTTTTAATACCCTTACATGAGTAGCTTCTTTTTTCCAGATGTGTAGTAGTTCCAATCATAATCAACTGATACATATTTTAACTGGAAGAAATAACATTTCAATATCTTTGATTTTAAAAGTCAGTTAATCTGTTGGACAAAGGGTGGTTGTTAAAAAATAAAAAATAAAAAACAAAGTAAATAACAAAAGTCTGTTCAAATGAGACTTCTTCTGTAAAACTGTACACATTTTCTGTCCTTGTTCTACTTTTGTCTAAATGCTTGATAAGATATTAAAGGGGAAATAAGAGTCTCTATTCTAAATGACATAAGTAGAACCAATTTCAAAACATACCGTCCATTTGGAGATCATAGCATATTAAGCAAAAATGCTCATTAAAGCTAGACCATGGTGTATCTGTGCCTAAAAGAGATCTTTGGAGATACTGATGACTTACCTATGAGTTAACTTTATTTCATGTCTTACATCATTTTGTAGGTATCCTCTAGAAGCTAGCTCTACCAATCCCAAGAAGGAAAGATCTTGTTTAAAATACATGCCCAGAGAAACTTTTATGTTTGGAGAACAACAGCAATACACTGATTCTAAATCTCCTCCTCACCATTCCAAAACAATAATCAAATAAACAAGGACAATAAAAAAAAAATCATACAGGATACTCCAAATAGAGAAAGAAGCACATAAAACACTGCATAATGTATAAGTGTGCTCTACTACAACATAAGAAGATTTGACAGAATCTTATTGACAGAATCTTCAATTTGTTGTAGTAGAGCACACTTACACATTATGCAGTGTTTTATATGCTTCTTGAGAACAAGCCTAAGAGTCATGTTAGTAAACATGAATGAGCTCAACTCACCTTTTTATTCAAAAGAAAAAAAACTGTGGAATTGGCACATAAAGCAAAACCTAACTCTAGGCAGAACACAGGAACTAAACTTAAAATACAGTGATTCAAAAAGGCTAAAAATAAAGGCTAATGGAAACAATACGAAATCTAGAGTTGCAATCCTGATACCAAAGTATACTTTAGACCAAAAACAATTAATAAGGCAAAAAGAACACTTTATGATGTTAAAAGTGACATTCCACAATGATAATGTAATAGTTATGAATATTTTGCTGCAAACAACATACCTAAAACAAAATTATGACATCCTTCACAGAAATAGAAAATAAAATCCTAAAATTCATATGGAACCACAAATGACTATGAATAGCTAAAGCAATCCTGAGCTTTTAAAAAGAGAACAAAGCTGGAGGCATCATGAAGTCATGCTGAAGGCATGATTTCAAAGTATACTACAAAGCTATAGTAACCCAAACAACATGGTACTGGCATAGAAACAGACACATAGGTGAATGGAACAGAATAGAGAACCCAGAAATAAATCCACACATTTATAGCCAACTCATTTAGACAAAGGCACCAAGAACATACATTGAGGAAAGGACCATCTCTCCAAATAAATAGTGCTAGGAAAATGGAATATCCATATTCAAAACAATAAAACAAGACCCTTATCTCTTACCACATAAAAAAGAAATCAACTCAAAATGGATTAAAGACTTAAATGTAAGACCTGAAACTATGAAACTACTAGAAGAAAACATTGGGAAAACACTTCAGGACAGTAGTCTGACAAAGATGTTTTGGGTAAGACCTCAAAAGCACAGGCAACAAAAGCAAAAGTAGACAAATGGGATTATATCAAGCTTAAAAGCTTCTGCATAGCAAAGGAAACCATCAACAGAGTGAAGAGACAACCTACAGAATAGGAGAAAATATTTGCAAACTACCCATCTGACAAGAATTAATAAACAAAATATAGAAAAAGTACAAACAATTCAACAGCAAAAAAACCTATTAATTCAACTAAAAAATGGGCAAATGATCTGAGTAGACATTTCTCAGAAGAAGATGTAAAAATGGCCAACAGGTATATGAAAAAATATTCACTATCGCTAATCTTCAAAGAAATGCAAATCAAAACCACAATGAGATATCATCACGCCCCAGTTAGAATTGCTATTATCAAAAAGACAAAAAATAGTAGATGCTGGCAATGATGTGGAGACGGGGGAAACTTTGTACATTGTTGGTGGGAATGTAAGTTAGTACAGCCATTCATGAGAGGTGGGCTCCCATGACCCAAACAACAAAAATCATCAAAAGATGTAAAAGTTAAAGCGTATGTCAAATTATTCACTGGCATTACAAAGTGCCTTCTCTCAACAAAAAATTTGGGCTCAAAACTTGCTCTTGTCTTCCAACTGGAAGGGAAAACCTAAGTCCTAAAATTACATGTTTGCTTCGCACATATATTTCAACATTCTCAATTAAGAGGACTACATAGAAAAACATGCTTTCAAATGTCTAACTAGCTTTAAAAAATACGTAAGATATACTAGTCGATGTTATTTTCAGGAAGGGAAACAGATAAAATTTAAACATTTCCCAGTCCCTGTGTAAGAACAGAGAATTTATGAATTGGCATGAAAATGAAACATAAGATCCTCTTCACCCTTTTCTCTTTTGGAATCACTTAGTCGAATCTTATAAGATGTTAATAAATACATAGCTTTATTATCAGGTCATAAATATTCTATCCAATTATCTTAGTAACACATGCATGCACACGAGAATTCTCTTTGTTAAATTCCAGCAAGAGATAGAAATAACAGCTCGTTATTATTTTCCTGCAACAAAATTATTTCTTTCAATAATGATACAGACATAAACAGATCATTTAAAAATAACTAAGTTGATATCAAATTACCTCACTTGGTTTGAATGGCCTCTTACCTAATGTTGCCCAGCTAATAATTTGATTCATAAGAGGCAGTCCTTGCTTCCTAAGTAGACTACTCTGGGTGCTATACACAACATACATGGAGAGCACTGTGCTCAGCACCTAAAGACAAAGATGAAATAAGTTAAAAAAAGAGAAGGTAGTGAAAGACTATAACTAGCAAGAATGTAAGACATTCTTATTTCTGAGATGTTAAAATCTGGAAAAAATGTGTATCTTGGAATCAATGAAATACAGTGGACAGTACAGGAACTGATGCAAGTTAATAAACCTAATGCAAAAATGAATTTTGTAACAGAGTTACCTAATACTCAGGGGTATGTCTAACAAAGCACATAAGAATGTTAGCATGATATTCTTGGCTACCCTAGAGAGAGATCCAGAAACATTCACTTCTGTCAAAGCACTCATTATTCTGGATACATTCTGTCAAAGCTACTATGGCTTAAGTGTAAAGCCAGTCAGAGTACCACTTAAAAAGAAACATATGTTCCAATGGCTTGACAGGATTTTTGACAAAAAATTTCTTCTCTTTTTATAAGTTCCCTGTTGCCCTCCAAGAATGAATTTAACTTGTGATGTAATCTTTCAAATGTTGTGTATTTTTATTTCAGAGTGTTCTTGGAAATACCATCTACTATCCCAGCTCTATTCTTGAGGAAATTTTTTGAGAAGACTCACATGAGTTTTGCTTTTTGTCTGTGATCTAAACGTGGTTATTTATTTATTTATTTATTCGGTTAAAAAGAAAAACAGATGTTTTCCATCCTTATCTATGGAAAAAGTTGTCATTTTATAGACTACCACATGATATGATATTCGTCACAACCCTATTAGATATTATCTCTACAGATTAAAAACAAACTGAAGTGGCTGGGTGTGGTGGCTAATGCCTGTAATCCCAGGACTTTGGGAGGCCGGGGCCGGTAGATCACCTGAGGTCAGGAGTTCAAGACCAGCCTGGCCAACATGGTGAAACCCCGAGTCTACTAAATATACAACATTAGCCAGGCATAGTGGCTCACGCCTGTAATCCCAGCTACTCAGGAAGCTGAGGCAGGAGAATCGCTTGAACTCGTAAGGCAGAGGTTGCAGTGAGCTGACATTGCACCACTGCACTCCAGCCTGGGTGACAAGAGCGAGACTCCATCTCAAACACACACACACACACACACACACACACACACACACACTGAAATCAAATTACTAAAAAGTACGCATCTAGTATGCAGCGTAACTGGGAACTGACTCAATTTTGAAACACCAAGTTGAAAGTTATTTTCACCACACCAAAGCCACCAACCATGCTGAAGTTTATTTTCACCTGGGACATTAACTGAAGTCTTAAACTGGCTATTCTTAATATAAACATACCCCAGGCTGCTTTCACTTCAAAGAAATGACCTTCCCTGACCCAAATGAGGACAAGGTAGAATCTCAATCCAGAGGAAGCCCTTTTCAGTTCAGCTTTTTATCAATACAGGTGTCCCTTCAGTTTCGGTAACCTCTGCTCTTCAGGCATCACTGGGCTGCCTATTATGGACCTTTTGCTATTCCATACCTCTTAAAGAACACATTTCCATGTAGCATTTTAAACGGAAAGCTTTCTTCTCAGCTGGCAGATACTAAGTAGCATAAAGGTAATGGCATTTTATGAACATAATTAAATACAACCATAGGACACATTTTTGGTATCATTAGTATAACATAGTATTAAAAATCTGTAACAGACCTGTAATAGATGTACCAACAGCTCTTCCTTTCTAAAGCTATCTTTTCTTTTCATGAGAGATGTTACAACACACAGGGACAGCAGAAGAACCAGCAAGCCTGCACCCATCCTGTTTTGAAATACAATTCACAAGTTTAAATTTTCTTCAGATATTTACTGAACACGTATCAGATGGAACTATGAGACATCTTATTCTAATACAGAACCTCTCAGTCATTTGGCTTAATTAAGAGGAAGCAGCAAAAAGGGTACATTTTAAGATTTTTAAGAAAACTTTTAAGTTTAAGATTTTAAGAAAACTTAAAATCTTAGGATAAAGATACTGCTGGATGGGACTATTTGCAACTTCTCCCCACAATTTTTTAAGTATGCCTACCTTACTTCTATAATTTAATTTTTAAAAATTTTAGGCATATCAAATACTATAATATTTAGCCTGAATTGGGCAAATTTACAAAAATTTACAATATAAAACACAACTAAACAAGTATATTATCAGTATCTACAACATGTATTTTGTGATTATGAAACTTACTCTTGTAAAAAGTATCTACATATATAACCCATATTATTTCTAGTAGGAGAAACAGCTCCCTTCTGTGACAGACCCTGGTATTTTCCTCAGCTGCTCCTGGCTGAGGGAAGAGGTAGGCTGTGGTCACATGGGTGGCATGCAGGTGAGGTATTTGTACAGTAATGAAACAACAAATTACACCTTTCAAGAACACCAGGTATAGTATGTTTCCTAACATCAAAGGTGACTGATACCAGGGAAATGGTGCCCTATTGTTGAGCTCTTTCTCACCTCCTTAACATCTGAATAACATAGTACAGCCAAAATGATGCTGAGGATGAAATCCGGAACCCAAATAGAACTAAGAGAAAAGGAATTGGTTGAAGAGAAAAAAGAAAGAGCAAAAAGCAGAGCTGGACACCTAAGAAGATTGCAAAGCAGGAATCGCCAGAAAAATGCTCGACGGTTGTTGCTGATGCTTCAAATACAATCTTTGAGAATCCTAAGGAGAAAGGTAATCATATATTCAACATGGATTATCATTAAAATTTAGGAAAAAATAGTCACATATGATCAAGATTCTTTGCTTTTTCTTTTTCTCTTTCTTAAGTTTTAAAATAATTTGGTATTTAAACGTATTGGCATATATGTTTTTACTTTAGAACGCTGGAGTACCGGACATTACAACTATGTTGTACACATGTTTGCTTTTTCCTTTAATTGTATCCTTAAATGTTTATAAAATGACATCTTTGTAATTTTCTGAAGAAGGGAGATGCTGTGACAGATGAAAAGGAGAGAGTAGAAGTTTCCCCATGAAGCAGGAATCAAAATAAGTAAGTTGCAAATACAGCTAGTAGGATAAACTTAAAATCACTGAGCAATTTAAATTTAGAGGGAAACAATACAATTTTCTAAAATATAAATTAGATTTCTCATATTTTAACAAGTTTATTTGCTTCCCACATTCATCCTTAATAGAATATGCAAGTGGCAAATTTATACAATTTCCTTCCCTTTTAGCATATGTTACATTCTGCTCAACTATGCCAATACTGCTTGAGCAGGACTGATAGGCAGAGACTGATGAAGGGAAGGAAAGGGGCTTTATAGAAACATTACAAGAGCTTACAGAGCAATCTGAATCAAGAAATAAATGAAAATATTTGAATTCATTTTCTCACATACTACTTGTAGGTTATGAAAGTTGCAAAATATTTTGACTTAGTAACACTCTAATGAAGTATGGCTTAGATAGTATGGTGTTAGAATTCAATACAATTATTTTGAGCTCTGCTAATAAATTGACTTCCTGGGATAATTCCTGATCTATTTCATATTGGTAGTCTCATATAAATAGGAGAAAATGTATAGAATCTCATAAATCAGCACATATTTTTACAAAATATTATTTAGCTAATCTTCCTTGATTTAAAAATATATACCCTTATCCATTACAGATTTGGTTAAAATGTTTCAAAAAATGCTTATAGCGTTCTGAAGAAAGTAACAAAAATGATTTAATTTCTAATTCCCATGATTAGAAAATAGGAGAGGAAATGTTAAATGAAATAATGATCATACACACATTCAAACAGCCCATAATTTACTTGACAATAAAGTGCAGTTAAAAGCAAAGGTAACCAGTTATTTTATAGATTTATTTAGGTCTATTGAAGAGAAATAAATATAGCAGCATAGTAGGGAATTTAGGTAAGATATGCAGAAGAATTTTCAAACAATTTGGCTAAACATGGGAAAGCTGGCAAGGTAAATAGAGTTTCCTCCCACAGAGATCTTTACATTCAATTTAGAATAGCAGAAAATTTAATTTTTACATGACATTTTAGTGTGGACATGATTGAAGCAAAGAGGGCTAACACAGTATCTTTGAGACCTTTCTGTTTTGGCAACAGAACAGTTTTTCATATGAAACTAAAACTTTTACTGATTCCTCCAAGTATAAAAGAAAGAAAACCTTCTAGACTTAAACAAACAAAAAAAATGGGGGGCATTTTAAGTTATCAGTGCCACAATTTCATTATGAAAGCCCGGAAGCACCTACTAGGAGGTTTAATGACTCTTAGAACCTAGGCTAAAATCATGACTAATGGTTTGATATTGGTATTTTAAATTCCCATTAGTTTACATGATTTTAAATTCTTGACCAAGATTAGGTTCAAATTTTACAGTGTTAATTGAGGAAAAAAAAACTGTATTGAAAAGAAAAGAAAATACAATATTATTCATACACTAGAGAGATGTCTGGCTTTCGACCTACAACCGGCATCAGTGGGAACACCGCCAGGAGCACAGAGAAGAAAGCCCAACTCAGTGAGGTCACCTAGAATCAAGAAGAAAGTTATCTTTAGACAAATAGGGTATAGAAAACTATTATCAGTGTTTCACAGACTATATGACTGTGATGGTAAAAGGAAAATGCAAAGCCTTACAGCTATTTATTATTTTATTTTTCAAATACTTTCTAGCAGAATCAACAGCTAACTACTTTAAAAAGTAATAGTTACTATTTGTGAAGGATCTGTTGCATAGCAGGTACAGTATTAGGTATAATATGAGCATTTTCTCATTTAATTCTCACAATAACCTCCAGAGGCAGGTATTATTCTTCCCAATGCATCAGATGATGAAACACAGCTCAGAGAAGTTAAAATATAAGTAGTACCAGGTCCATGACAAGTAAATAAAATAACCAGGATTTAAACCTGCATAAAGTGCGTCATTCAATTTATGTTAGACCATGTATTGATGAAGACATCTATAAAAAAGGTGGCCTACAATAATCATCAAACAATTGAGCCCAGAAGGAAAATAAGTAAAACTACTTTTGTAATTAGATTAAGATCCCTCACAAATTAAAAGATCAATAATCCCATACATTGAAGTTTTTTTAATAAATTCTCAGAGTAGAAAGAAGATATCTTCCTGCTACTTCTATCAAAAAGTATGAAAGTGGAAATAGGAGAGCATTCTTTGTAGAAGCACATTGTAATTCCCTACCTCGCTGAAGGAAGAAAATCAAGACTCAATATATTTTAATAATTTAATAATTATATATCTATAATAAATACATACTTCTCCAGAAAAAAAAAAAAAAAAAAACTGAGTGGTTCAGAGTAAGGAGGGAGATGTCTCCTGTGACTCAAGTTCAGAGTGCAGACCCGTAAGCCACTGGGCTGTGCTGCTCTGGGCGACTCCTCTCCCGGTCCATTATCAAGATATTTGAAGCGAAACAAATCCAGGAAGTGCTTCAGAGATGGACATATCAGTACAACTTATATAGCACCTCAATTACCACATAACTGGTCCATTTTGATGTGAAAGTCTAAGTGAATTACTGAAACCTTACAGGTAATGTCAGTCATCCTATCAATATGACTAGGCTCTTTTATGTAAAAACACATTCTACCCTTTTCTTTAAAAATAAACAGTTCCTTAAGTTACATACATGTCAAAACAAAGTAGTTACTAATCTGTCCTATGTCAAAATGAGTACTCATACCTTTGCTCGAGTCCACAGCCGAGTGAGAAATGGCCAAACCGCAAAGGCAGTAAGTCCAGCGGTAAGCATATAGCGGTAGAAAAAACTGAGAACCTAGTAATGCATTCCAAAGAAGGAATGAAAAATAAGGTCATTTAGTACTAGTTAAAAATATATAAAAGAAATCTGCAAATGTTGTAATCTGATAAGTTACTTACTAATACTTCAATGCCCAAGGTAAAGACTAACAGGTACCCAACAAAATGGCTCGAAGGATAGGTCAACAGTGATGTGACAAGGTCCTGAATAACTTGAAATCTGTTTCAAATAAAAAGACTGATTGAATTTTAAAGTTAAGCCATACATAGTATAAAAATACAAACTTTGCACAAAGCTAAAAAACTAGAGAATTTTCCATTTATAGATTATTCAAAAACTAAAATAAACTCTAATGATTTGTTTCAAGGGCTTTACTTACCTAATTTTTTTTTTTTAAATCTAGAAGTATTTTAGGGAAAATGTAATTTCTGAATTAATTTGAAAATGATCGGCCAGGCGCAGTGGCTAACACCTGTAATCCCAGCACTTTGGGAGGGTAAAGAGGGCGTATCACCTGAGGTCAGGAGTTTGAGACCAGCCTGGCCAACATGGTGAAACCCCATCTCTACTAAAAATACAAAATTAGCCAGGCTTGATGGCACATGCCTGTAATCCCAGCTACTCAGGAGGCTGAGACAGGAGAATTGCTTGAACCTGGGAGGTGGAGGTTGCAGTGAGCTGAGATGGTGCCATTGCACTCTACCCTGGGCAACAAGAGCAAAACTGTGTCTCAAAAAAAAAAAAGAAAAGAAAAGAAAAGAAAAAAGAAAATTATCACAAAAGTTTGCTTGGTTTTTATAAGCATTAATGACAATAAATGAATCTCGTTTGATCTTAGTTTAAATATGGGTTCATACAATTACAGATGCAACATCAGATATAAAACACAATAAATCCAAATGCATATAAACTGAAAATTTTTTTTAAATTTACCCAAGTAATCCTATATTTAAATCTTAATGAAATAAAGGTAGGGTTTCCTAATCTAGTTAGGGAAAAATCTTAATTACATTTTTTAACTCAGCTAAATAACCTTTTCCAAACCCAATTTATGATGTCACTAATTGTACACTAGTTATAATTAGGTGAACTCATCACCATCAAAAATGTATTACATACCTGAGTACTTTTTACATTTTATCACTAGCAAAAAAAAGTTAACATTTGTAGTGCATTATTAAGTAAGTAATTTTAGAAGGTCAGTATCATTTGGTTTACGACCTTTCTCTGATTGAAAGCAACGGCTACAGAATTTCATCAAAACGATGAAGGTGCCATGTAGGAAAGAAAAGCTAACACCAGTCAAAAGGGAATTTTTCTGTTATTTTTAACAATGAATAAGCACAGAGAATCAAGAGATAATTTTGTAAAATCATTTAGAAGACTGAATTTTTATGTCTTTTTCCTATATAATCTATCAAAAAGATAAAGATAGGACACAACATACTTTCAAAATCATGTTTTCCCTTAAAATTTAAATATATGTTTTCTTCACATAGGACATTTAATAATTCAGGAGAGGTTCTGTACTAGATACGATTTTCGGCAAAGACAAAACATTTTGTTCTAAAAGTTTAAAAACCAGACTAAATGACATTTTTTAAAATTTGAGGTAAATATGCATATGCAACAATCCTATTCCTTTCAAATGGAGAGGTAACAGTATGTTATTTGATCAATGTCTTTTTGTCGTATAGTTAATATTTTAAGCATTTTAATATTAATATTAATTTTTGATATTTTTAAGTTATTTTTTTTTTTTGAAACAGAGTCTCACTCTGTCACTTGGGCTGGAGTGCAGTGGTGCAATCTTGGCTCACTACAACCTCCACCTCCTGGGTTCAAGCAATTCTCATGCCTCAGCCTCCTGAGAAGGAATTACAGGTGCATACCACCACGCCCAGCTAATTTTTGTATTTTTAGTAGAAACATTTTGCCATGCTGGTCAGGCTGGTCTTGAACTCCTGACCTCAAGGGATCTGCCTGCCTCGGCCTCCCAAAGTGCTGGGATTACAGGCGTAAGCCCCCGCGTCCAGCCAACTCTGAAATATTTTTAACATGTCTTGTTTTAAAAGATGGAAGAAGTAGTCAAAGTTAAAGTTAAGAAAAATTAGAATAAAAGTATGCATAGTATCAAGATGCACGTGTTAGGCCAACCTGGGGGATACCCTTATTATATAACAGGCTCTCATTCTTTCATTGACTTCAGGGGTCTGTCTGGTTTGCTCAGAAAATATGTTGATATCCACGACTAAGTTTAAATTACAGATTACTGGGGTGTAAACACAGAAACCAGTAAGATCTGCAGCGTGACTCTGGCTGCCAGTGAGCATGAACTAGTACTCCCTTCTAGTGGTTTTATTAAAAGTGTTTGAAACTGGCCAAAGAGCCTTACTTCTAATTTTTCTACAATGTTAACAATACACTCTATTTTAAGTACAACCTGTGAGGAAGTACTTATAGGTAAAACCATAGCACATGTGAAAAATATAGACTAATTTCTGTGTGTAAATATTACCATATTAGGTTTAACTACAAAGTTTAATTTATCTATATCTATAAGATCGCTAGGAAAGGAGGAGTCAAAATGTATGGAAATAAAACATGCAAATATCTTTGTCAAATATGAAGATACATTGGAATCTGAGATGATGACACAAGTTCAAAATGCAAGTTAGTCTAGGCATAGTATGATCAATATTAATCGTTACTTCTATTCCATTTTCTCTATAAAAGATACACAAAGAAGTGAACACTGCCACTTCAGAAAAATAAAGATGAAGTCAAAAGGGAAAGGTATAACAAAAATAATGTTTATATCCTATCCAACATTTATACAGTTATAAATGAAGTGAGAGGACTGGAGATTTGAAAGTACAGCATTATAAATATCTTTGATGACTTATGGTATAGAAATCTAATGCATTTTAAATACAGATTTAACTGTCAATGAAGTAAAAAAACAAGGCAGCAAGATGTATTACTTACTCTCTTAGAACCGCATACCATATTGGCACTGGCAACAAACCATATACATAATATGTCCAGGGACACGCTTGAATCAGCAGAAAAAATGCTACTAAAATGCCAATAGCTACAAAACTACATGGCAGGAGATGGCTTGGTTTCTGAAAAATCAAACAAAACATTGAAACACTTCCAAACCAATGGTAATTGATAGGTTTTAAAAGAGATTTTATAAAGTGAAGAAAACCTATAACTTTCTTTCAATGGTTATACAACTAGATAATTAATCAAAGAGCTGCATTAAGACAAGGAAAAAATATATTATTTGAGGAGCATATTAGAAAGGAAAAACCTAGATAACCTGGAATTGTTGCAATTAGGCAATTCTCAACTTAAAAGTAACTATGGCCTTAAAGTTTGTTTGCAAGTAACTTGTTAAGAATTCTGAACATGTTTCCTTTTAGGAATAATTTTATAAATGTTGATTGAGTGCTCTGGATAACTTGCAAAAGCCTATTTAATCCATAATAAGGTATGGGACTTAATTTTCATTTGGAACAATGTCCTATCTATTCAAGCTCCAACGTGACAGGTAACCTAAGCTTCTCTCTCTATTGCCCAACAAATAGAAACTTCATTCAGTCATATGCACTATTCCCAATCATCTGCCAAAAAAGAGAATTCATCAACGTAATTCACTAGTGATAGTCTCCATGGTGTAAGGGTCAGGGACTTTAAGTACAGGAGATTATCCTAGATAATCTGGGTGGACCTGATTCAATCCGTTGAACGGCTTTAAGAGCAAAACTAAGGGTTCCCTAAAGGAGAAATTTTACCTGTTGGGTGCAGCTTCAGCTCCTGCTGGCGAGTTCAGTCTGCCTTTCCTGACAGCCTGACCTGTGAATTTAGGACTTGCCTAACTAGGCCCCACAATCACATAAGCCAATCTCTTATACTACATCTCTTAATATATATTGCCTCCTGGTTCCATTTCTCTGGTTTTTATTAATTGACATACCAACTCGTCACTAAATAAAGTATAAATGCTATAGTCCAGCATTTGAAGCCTTTGATTACTTCATCCTAATCTATATTATTTCTTATCAGTCCCTCGAACAAACCTCCCACATTCTACACAAAGTGAACTATTTATTTTGAAGGAAGCATGGCGTAGAAAGAGAAAGAATTCAAGTATCAGAAAATGTGATTTCTGTCATTTAAAACCCATGTGTCCTTGTGGAAAACATGTAATCTTTCTGAGCCTAAATCCTTCCATCTGTATTATGAGAATCATAACCACCAATATTTAGGGTAGTGTTAAGCCTAACTAAATAACTTATGTAAAGCACCCAGGGCAGTCCTGGAACAGTACGGCTCAATACATATTACTATTATGCCAGCATAATAGTACATCTTCCCAAATCTGCCTCTGTTTACATCATTCAATTTGCTTTAATTCTCAACCTCTCCCTAGATTCTGACTGTTAAACTCCCACCAAGACTTACTTTTTCCTGTTATTGTCACCCTGAAGTCAGCTCTCATATTTAAAATGTGATAGTCTTTTTATTATCCCAAACACTTAACATATCTTCAAGTTTTCTTTTGTAGTCGAGTATAGATACAGTGACCTATGCCTGGTAAGGTGGTCATATGTGTACATCTCTTACCTACTTTATTAAATTCTAAGCTCCTTGATGGCAGATTCTGAATCTTATATTTCTTTTACAGCCTATACAGCAAGCTTGTCCAGTCTGCAGCCCACAGGCCATGTGTGGCCCAGGACAGCTTTGAATGTGGTGCCAACACAAATTTATAAGCTTTCTTAGAACATTATGAGGTATTTTGTAAATTTTTTTTAAGCTCATCAGCTATTACTAGTGTATTTTACGTGTGGCCCAGGACAATTCTTTTTCCAATGTGGCTTAGGGTAGCCAAAAGATTGGACACCCTTGCCAGCATCTAGCATTGTATCATACACTCAATTAAATATTGGCTGTATTATCAGATTAATGAATAAAGAACTATCAGCTATGAAATCTTGTTAACATATCAATATAAAAACATATTTTTTCTCAATAAACTGAATATCAGGATAAACATGAAAAGGCAATCTCTGGCCCAAGACTGCTCTGGATTGAAGTCTCAGTCCCTCACATGCTAGCTGAGTGGCCTTTAATAAGTAACTTAATCCTTCTCAGCTTCAGCTTCCTTTTTTGTAAACATAAATTATGTCTACTTCTAGCACTGTTATGAGTTCTAAGAATGCCTAGATATAATTCCCATTCCAGCCAATTTCACATACACTCAAATAATTAAAATTACTTGGGGGAAATTATTTAACATACATTAAAGCACTATACAAAATTATAATAAACACTAATGGCCTTACTTCCATTACAGAATAATAAAATATAAAATTGGAAAAGTTACCACTGGAAATATCTGCAGACTATTATTAAAAATATACCACCAGGATATATTACTTTTTAAAGAACTTGAACATGGTAATAATCATTAAAGAGAATGAAGCAAAGGATATGAAAGTGGCATATTCTCCCTGGTAAATGACAGTTAGAAATATATTTTAAAAGAGTAAAGTGTTTTAACGTAGCAAAACCATATAGGTACTGTTATATTGTCTCAGCAATATGAAGTATCATTAAAGAGATTTTTTAAATTTTTATTTTTTCAATGAAAGCATAAAGTAGGAACAAATTCTTAAAATAAGAATACATGGAAAGGTCTAGAAATCTGCATTTTGAGAAACTTCAGAAAGTTAAAAGAAGGTGAGAGTAATTTAAAAATGTATACATCATTTAAGAAGAAACATTATGAGCAAATAATTTTATTGCTTTCTAGCTCCTAAACTTTTAATATCAGATAAAATTAAATACATTGTTTTGAAGTAGTTTTCTGACCACTTGTACTAGAAAGATATGGAATACTTATAAAATGCTAGTTATAAAATAAAACAGAAGATCAACACCGTTAATAACATAGGAGCACTTAAATTACTTACACCTCTATCTTTATAGCTTTCTTAAGTTACAGGATCATTATTATCAATATATCTTTTTCTCAACTGAAGAAAGAGATAACCGAGGAAAAATCCAATACAATAAAAGCAAATGAAAGATAAACAAGAGTTACCTTAGAACAAGGACTTGCACATCCTATAAACTCATTACACTGGATTCAGTACTAGTGACTTTATATCATCATCTGAATCTTCACATTTTCTAAACGTACCTTAACTTCTTTACTAACACCTTTTATAAGGTTGGAATGAGACTTGATGATCAACAAAGAAGCATAAGATATCCATCCCACAAAACCAATAACAACATTGATGCCCAAAAAGAATCTGTCATATGTGTGATAATAGGACAATCCTTTCAACGCTAGATGAATTAGCTCCTTGCAAAGGGAGACCTATGGAGAAAAAAATATATATAACTTGCTAACAGAAAGAATAAGAAAACCTACATTTTAAAGAAAGGAAACTTTTAAATTCCTAACAGCCAAACCGTTGTATTAAAATTAGTGAATAACTGTAGATGATGGATTAAGAATAGATTTTAATTGTTCGAGGATCTTCTTTTAAAGTATGAGAAAAATTCGGAATAAAGTGAACTTTTTAATCTTAATAAGAAAGGGCATTTTAAATGTAAACTATTTGTGTTGTATATGTGTGTTTGTGGAAATGGTCTTCAGATAACTCATAAAAGAAATGAAGGTCCCAAACAATGATAATGGCCATATTTATATTTTTTACTTTCTCATATGAGATTACTCAAATCAGTTATAAAACATCATTAAGTAGCTTAATATTTTACAGGAGAAGAATAGTTTATCATTTTAAAACCATCAAAGAAAAGCATTAGAAATGCACGAATTGGCAATTATTTAGGCAATTTTAGAAATGAAAACAGAATTCTTTTCTACTTTAAAATTAAATGACCATTTAAAAAGAAAAATTAATGAAAAACATAGTGAGACAGGAGTTTGGAAGAGTCCAAGTTTCAGCATGAATCATTAGACTTTTAATAATGTATAGATAATTCTGAGTGGCAAACATACAGTGTTCTAAAATATTACACATAAGTAGGGTGACAAAAACTTGGCATCTATTTTCTCATTTTAAAAAATGGTAATAGTTCATTTCTGATGCTAACCTTAAAAAAGTGGGCTGGGTGTGGTGGCTCACATCTGTAATCCCAGCACTTTGGGAAGCCAAGGCAGATGGATCACCTGATGTCAGAAGTTTGAGACCAGCCTGGCCAACATGACAAAACTCCGTCTCTACTAAATATACAAAAACTAGCTGGGCGTCGTAGCACATGCCTGTAATCCCAGCTACTCAGGAGGCTAAGGCAGGAGGATCGCTTGAACCTGGGAGGCGGAGCTTGCAGTGAGCCGAGACTGTGCCACTGCACTCCAGCCTGGGCGACAATGACTCTGTCTCAAAAAAAATTTTTTTTTACCCATAATATTAGCTGAAATAAGAGAGATATGTCCATTGATAAAGCAGCTACTCAGGAAATACAATCCTTCCTTGAGGGCTCAAGAAGGCTCCCTGGCCTGTCTACTTTGCTCTCCATTGCCATATTCTTCTCCTCCCCATCCCCAAAATGATAATCAGCTATTTATGTCTATAAGGCCAGTATACTTACCACTTCGTCAAACTTTCTGTGCTTTATATAAGATCTTGCTTTTCTTAAAATGTTGAACTGTTTGGAATCAGAAAGCAGTCTATAAAAAAAAAAAAAAAAGAATAGGTTTAAAGGGTTTCCTCATTCCAAGTAGATATTTCTTTTCTTTCCCTTAATTAAAAAAGACAGTGAAAATTACAAAACAACAAACAAAACAAAACAAAAATCAAAGAAAAAAACCCGAATTGTACTGCTGTTGGTTCTCTGAAGTCTTCCAGAAATAGTTTACAGTTAAATTTGGTTTTCTTGACTCAAAGTTTCAAATGCCAAACTACATTTATGAAAGTCAAATAATCCATCATTCTGAAGAAATGTAATACTCTGGCTAACAAAGAAATTCTGATTAAATGGAAGGAATTAACAGAACACCAAATGTATGGTATGAGCTCTGCCACTCAGTTGTCCTGTGCTCACGACAGACTTCACATGATTGAGGACAGATCCATCAATATACTTTTTATCCCTGAGCCAAACAGGGCCTGAGAATTCTCATTATCAAAGAGCTCCAGGCAGAGCCTAACCATCATTGGAAGTTAATGAATAATTTGAACCCATTTGCTGCTTTTATACTATATCATATACCTTCTTCGTTCCTCTTGCATTTCTCTTTCCACCATTTCCCTGTCCTGTTTTACCACAGCAGAAACGTTAAATACACAAGAGAAGTACTCCTAAAAAATACTGCATAACCCAAAACTACATAAAACAAAAGTCATTAAGTTTATGGAATGTGGACATTGAGGAAATATAACCAGAATTTAGTTGCCTTAATGAAATAAATCGATACATTTAAATTCAAATTTGAATATATGCTGCTTAACTAAAACCTACATGTCTAAAATGAATGCCTTTACATTTTAAAAATGCATGCAAAGTTATTTAAGGCTATATTAGGTTGGATCACATGACATTGATGTTTTATAGGCCAAAAACTACGAAATTAAATATTGGCAATTGCACACGGGTCAACATAATATAATCACTTATCTTCTTTCTACTTGGCTCAAGTAGTCTCTGAAGAGATAGGACTGAGACTTGTACAAAGTAAATCTTTTAAGCAGTAATTATTAATTTGGGAGAGGGAAGGTCAGAGACTTCTTTCAGAATCTGAAACTCTTGTCTAGAAAATGTACATAATTCAAAATTTAAAATATAATTTCAGAAAATTCATAAACCCAGAAGCTTATCTATGAACTCCCTCAGAGTTCTATGGGATACTCTGATTAAGCATCTGTGCTTTGGCTTGGGACAGTGGCTCACGCTTGTAGTCCCAGCACTTCGGGGGACTGAGGTAGGAGGATCACTAGAGGTCAGGCGTTCGAGACCAGCTTGGGCAACAAAGTAAGACCTCATTTCTACAAAAAATAAAAAAAAGGATCTGTGCCTACTCTCAGAGCTCCCAGATATTCCAACTTATGGGAACCCAACCACACTAGATTCTCATGTTGCAGACTGCAGAAAAATTCCCCACCACTGGACTCACTGGGATTTAGAGGGAAAAGGTGCCAGGAGGCAAAAACACATGAAAAAAAAACCAAGTTACTTTAAAATGTTGCTTTGATCCAGTTCTCTGTCCCTTCAGACACCATACATTTTGAAGTGTTTTTCCCAGAAGCCTTAGTATAGCAATTACTGTGCCAAAGTGCACAGGCATTTTTTTGGAAGGCTATATCTAAGTTGAGTTTTCCAAATTTCCATAAAAGCTTTCCAGTTGACCTCCTTCCTCTTGCTCTGATCCACTCAGCTTCCTAAAATACTGATTGCATCCTCTCACTTACAATTGATATGGGCATCTCACGGTCTGCTTCACCAATTCTAATCTTCCTGGACTACTGATGACCCTCTGCTGCTATTTCACTTAATTTCCCATTATCGCAAATGTGTACCCTCAGCTGCATAATGGTGAAACTCTTCAAGCTTCACCTATCTGGAATCATACAGATCTTCCCCTCTTTGCTTTCCAAAATCAAATATTCACCATCCTTTATGGTCCACTCCAAATCTCACTTCACATCATTAGCACTTCAGTTAGTGGTCTAATGATCAGTTTATTTCTCTTCAATTAAATTTTAACCTCCATGTGGGCCAAGATAATGTCTTATATTCCATTAATACCCACAATAATACTTAGCAAAGTGCTAAAGCACATAAAATGAATCAATAAATCTTGATTATAATGCTATCAAAATATTGTAGACCTAAAAAAGGAAGAAAAATAAGAGACTAACATACATTGCCATTTGTAAGGTACCTAAAATTTTAAATAAAAAGAAAGAAAAAAAGCTTGTTTGAAGCTAAATTACTAAACTAATTTAACAGATATTCTGTTAAGTGAAGTCTTATGAAGAATGAGAGAAAAAAAATCTTAAGGAGAAATATTTACATTACATATTATGCTATGTTATATTATATTGGAAGTACTAAGGAAAAGGAACAGGAGTCAGGGTAATTTATAATTTTTCCTAAATGCACTATTTATAAACCTTGGGACATGCCAAAGGTAGACATATCAAAGATTTGCAATACATCTGGAATTCACCAAAATGTTTTACACAAGCCTCACTGTATCACCATTACATTAAAGACTCTCATACACTTGTCCCCAAATATAAGTTTTGTGTTTAGTTTTCCATCAAATTGAGAGGGGATATAAAGTAAATTTTCTTGGTATCACATACTTTAAATATAAAGAGGTTTTGTAAGAAACATAAAATCTGGAATATAGAGTACAATACGTTCAGATTTATATAAGCAAAACCAAGTAACAACAAAATAAATGGGGGTTGGCAGGGGAGTAATTTAAAGAATGCCATATATGAACTAAAATGAACAAGGGAGATCTACACATATAAACATGGATAAATCCTGAAAACCAAACCAAATAGAAAAAAGAATTGCTAAATAAAATAGATTTTTAAAATAGGGATTCGAGCGTATTACATCATTTTATTCCCCCCCCCCGAAAAAAAGAATCTAAATATAGTAAAATGTTAGCATTTTCTTAAACCTGAGTTGTGGGTACAAAAATTTTTATTATATCCTCTATTCTTTTGAGCATACTTGAAATATTTTATAAATAAAACTTGAAATATAACAAGGATATACATATATCATGTATACTTTTGTATTCTTATCTACTTCATCAATTCTATCAATTCTTATCTACTTCATCAAAGCTATGTTTTTTAGCTCCCACATATGAGTGAGAACATGTAAAATTTGTCTTTCTGTGTTGCTCTTATTTCACTTAACATAATGATCTCCAGTTCCTCCCATGTTGCTGCAAATGACAGGATTTCATTCTTTTTTATGAATGAATAATACTGCATTATGTATATATACCATATTTTCTTTATCCCTTCATCCACTGACGGGCACTTGGATTGATTCCATATTTTAGCTACTGTGAGTAGTACTGCAATCAACATGGAAGTGCAGATTATCTTTTCAGTATATAGATTTCCTTTCTTTTGGATATTATTGGATATTATTTAGATTGTATTCTTGTCCATATGTATACATGATATATATAGATACATAATAAACTGCAATTTTGCCTCCAAAGGAAAAGACTGTAAGACTGGAACACAGGAGGAAAAGTGACTTTTTATTATTGTTTGTATAAATTTTATTGTGTTCATGCATTACTTGTTTATTAACACTTTGAAATAAAATGACTAAAACACTAAGATTTAACCATAGCTTCTGGTTATGCCAGAGAAGCTTTGGGCACAGCAATGCTCCCACCAAGAACAACTAGAAAGCCCAATAAAATAAATGTGAAGGTACCAAAACAATCAAGTAATGAAAGGCTAAGATCCTAGAGAGAAGGAAACCACAGGGAAGTAATCCAGAATTCTCCAAACTGCAACTCTGAGGGAATCTACCATTCTTATTGTTGGCACAAAGCAAAAAGCTGAGAATCTGGGGATATAGCTGCTGCCAGGAAGTAGAGAATCCAAGAGTCTTTGGCAATCTTGGAGGACTGGAGAGATAAAAAATAAAGTTTTTAGCTGCCAATGCAGCCAGAACTTGAGGACCTAAAAAGGAAGAAAAATAAGAAAATAATATACATTTTCATTGTGGATTTTTTAAAAAAGACATTTTAAAAGTGCATCTGGAATTTTAAACTGACACATATTCTGAGGTGAAATCTTTAGAAGAGTGAGAGAAAGAGCTTTTATAAGAAAGAAATACTATGTTATACTATATTATTTGGAGAACTCAGGTAAAGAAAGAAAGGCCAAGTCTTGGTGAGAAAAAGAGGTGGAAAAAAAGGTAAATCTGACACTCATTTATGTAGAACAAGAGGACAAGAAGCTAAGAAGAATGCTCCTGAAAAGCAGACAGAAGTTTTGGTAGTCTCAAGATGTACAAGAGACAAAAATTGGTATTCAGTGACCACCAGAGAGGAAAGGTTCTAGATAATACAAGGTCTGTATTGGGATCCCTGAGATACTACACTCTAAGAACAGAGATAAACCAGAGATCAAAGGAGGCTTAAAATTGCAGCACAGCCTTGAGTCAGCCACTACTCTTTCTGGTCATCAGAGGATAAGGTAAAACCTCTCTGGAGAAAAATGAAATAATCCAGAGATTCTAAAACTTTTAATATATAAAGATACATTATATCTTTAAAACTACCAGACTTAATAAACAAGACCAACTGAAAACTACCAGACTTAATAAACAAGACCAACTGAAAAAAAAAGAATAGAAACAAAGTCCCAAATGATTTAGTTATTGGCATTATCAGGTACAGATGCTAAAATAATTATGGTTACTATGTCAAGAAGACAAGACAGAAAATTGTACCAAAGAATAGAATCTATTTTTTTTTATAATCAAAATGGAAGTTCTAGAATTTAAAAACATGTAATGACTGAAATTAAGAACTCAATAACAGCAATCTAGACACAGCAGAAGAGAAATCTGGTGTAACTGATGACAGAATCAGTAGAAAATATCTTGCCTGGGCTGGGCGCGGTAGCTGACACCTGTAATCCCAACACTTTGGGAAGCCAAGGTGGGTGGATCACTTGAGGTCAGCAGTTTGAGACCAGCTTGGCCAACATGGTGAAACCTAGTTTCTACCAAAAGTACAAAAATTAGCCGGGTGTGGTGGTGCATGCCTTTAAACCCAGCTACTCAGGAGGTTGAGGCAGGAGAATCGATTGAACCTGAGAGGCACAGGTTGCAGTGAGACAAGATCGTGCCACTGCACTCCAGCCTGGGCAACAAAGTGAGACTCTGTCTCAAAAACAAAAAAAAGAAAAGAAAATATCTTGCCTGAAGCTTGAAGAGCAAAAAGACAGAAGAATACTAAAAAGATTATACAAATAGAATGCGAGTCATGATGAAACAGGTCTAATATGAATATAATTGGAATCCCAGAGAGGGAGAGATGGAATATGGCAGAAGCAATATCTGATAAGATAAAGGCCAAGAATTTTACAAAACTAATGAAAGATACTAATCCACAGATTTAAGAACATCTACAAACTCCAAGCAAAATAACTACAAAGAAAACCTTGTATATGGACAGGGCAGTAACACTGCTGAAAACCAGTCAAAGAGAAAATCTTAAAAGCAGCTGGGGGAAGGGGACAAATTGCCTTCAAACAAATGACAATAAAACAGTTGGTCACTGAACAGGAATGATGGAATGACACCCTTAAGTTGCTGAAAGAAAATAATTGACAATCTATAATTCCACTTGAAAAGATGTTTCTTTTTTTTTTTTTTTTTTTTGAGGCAGAGTCTCGCTCTGTCGCCCGGACTGGAGGCAGTGGCAGGATCTCAGCTCACTGCAAGCTCCGCCTCCCGGGTTTACGCCATTCTCCTGCCTCAGCCTCCGGAGTAGCTGGGACTACAGGCGCCCGCCACCTCACCTGGCTAGTTTTTGTATTTTTAGAAGAGACGGGGTTTCACCATGTTAGCCAGGATGGTCTCGATCTCCTGACCTCGTGATCCGCCCGTCTCGGCCTCCCAAAGTGCTGGGATTACAGGCTTGAGCCACTGCGCCCGGCCTGAAAAGATGTTTCAAAAGTAAAGGTAAAATAATGAATCTTCAGACAAATAACAACAGAAAAATATCTTTCATTGGCAAATGCCCTTGAAAAGAAATGTCATATCACAGATAAGAAATACAGAAATGTGGAAAGGAATGAAGAGCAAAAGGCACAGTGAATATATGAGTAAATCTAAATAAATGTTGATAATACAAGGCAATAATAAGTTGAAATGTGGCAATATACTTATAACTGAAATATATAATAACAATAACATCAAAGGTATGAAAGAAAGTTATTTAAAGTATTCTAAAGTCCTAGCAATGACTGGGAAGGGGCAGAGTACTAATTTACATTAATTTAATTTATATTAAACTAACAATGAGCCCAAAATGCTTGTTATAATCTTTAACATAACCATTAAAAGGATGTATAAATAACAAGCCAATATGTGGGCAGGGGAGGGCTGGAAAATTAAAATAATTTAAAATAGTTAATTAATCTGCAGAAAACAAAATAAAACAGAAAAAGGAACATAAAACAGATGAGATAAATGGAAAACAAACCCAAATATGTCAGTTATTATAGTAAGTATAAATGGTCAGAAAACACTAACTAAAAAAAAAAAGTAGAATACTGGATTAAAAAAACAAGAACAACAAAGTCAATTATGGGCTACTTACGGAAGACATACCTTAAATATTAGAACATCAAAATGTTAAATGTGAAAGGATATAAGAAAAGACATAAGATACAAATACAAACAATGCTGTTGTCGTTATACTCATATAAGTCAAGGCACTGACTTTGAGGCAAAAGTCTTAAGGTAGGGTTAGGGCATTGGCAAGGGCATTTGCCAATGACACACTAGAATGCAAAGACGAAGGTAATGCTGAGACATGCAAGGCACAATAGAAAGCCAAGGATATTTCTGAAGAAGAAAAGGCTACAACAGCAGCCAGCAGTGTCATTTTAGTCTTAGGAAAAGTTGTTCTAGTAAGTCACATAGAGAGTTGGCACCACACTTCCTGTGCCAAGACCTCAGAATTCACCCATCAAACCACAGAAGTAAAAAATTCCCATTCTAAACCTTATTCAGGCAATAAATCCAAGCACTTTACACATTTTTATCACTAAAAGCTGATTATTTATTGAATGTTATTCAATAAATATTGAATATTGTATTGTTATACATGAATTAACACATAAATTACTTATTCCATGATACAGAAAAGTTTCTACTTCTGAAAGGCAAAACCTTTTGCAGGGAATTCTATTTATCTGAATGGATGGTAAGAACATTTCCTACCTGTTTTTTTTAGCTCCCACATATGAGTGAGAACATGTAAAATTTGTCTTTCTGTGTTGCTCTTATTTCACTTAACATAATGATCTCCAGTTCCACCCATGTTGCTGCTAATGACAGGATTTCATTCTTTTTTTATGAATGAATAATACTGCATCATGTATATACCATATTTTCTTTATCCCTTAATCCACTGATGGGCACTTAGATTCCATATTTTAGCTACTGTGAGTAGTACTGCAACCAACATGGAAGTGCAGATTATCTCTTCAATATATTGATTTTCTTTCTTTTAGATATATATACCTAGTAGTGGAATTGTTAGATCATATGGTAGATCTATATTTAGTTTTTTGAGGAACCTCCACACTGTCTTCCATGGTGGTTGTACTAATTTACATTCCCACCAGTAGTATACAAGGAGTAGAGAGTAGACTGATGGTTACCAGAGGCTAGAAGAGTAGAGGGGAGAAGGCAATGAAGAGGGTGGATTAATGGGTATAAATAATACAGTTTGATAGAAGAAATAACACCTGGTGTTCAATAGAGCAGTAGGATGACTATGGTTAACATTAATCTATTACACATTTCAAAATAGCTGAAAAAGAATAATTAAAAAGTTCCTGGTGTACAGAAAAGATAACTATTTAAGGTAATGGACATCCAAATTTCCCTGATTTGATTATATGAATGTATCATGTACCCCTAAAACATGTACATAATGTATCAATTTTACAAAGAAACTTTTCAAACTAAAATTCCTAGATTACTCATATAAGATAAATTTCTACTTAACTTCCTTATATTATTTTTATTTTGATTAATACTTCCTTTATAATATTCAGAATCCAATAGCACATTTTTATCAGTTCCCTCTTAATGAATGCATATGCCTAGCACTTCCTTGCTTCTAGGTTGATGGCACAAACAGTGACAAAGACATCTGGAGTGGATTCAGAATAGCAGCAAGATCAAATACAAAGTTGAAAATTAACTTTCCCTAAGGGAAGGCTGAAGAAACTACATAATTTAATATGGTGAAGAGAAGATTTCTGGAATGAAAATATGTTCTCAGATGCTAATAAAAAAGACCCTGATTAGTTATTCTTACTCGTGAAAAGTAAATTGATTTACTTGGTACAAGAATCTTTGTTCAGAGAACAGGCTTTCTTTTCAAGAAAGAAGTTTAAACATTGACACCAAAGAGTTTAGATTCTTTCCAGTTCCCTCTAGACCTATCTTTCTTCTTTTCCCAAAATAATACAAGTTTTAGATATAATATAATAAAGATAAATTATTCATCTATAAAGTCTCCGGGATATTTGCAATGTTAATTAACTCTCATGCCCTTATAAAGAATAAGCCAGCAATGGAATATAAATTTTTGATTAACATAAATGACCATAACAGAGGCTGGGTGCAGTGACTCAGGCACTTAGTACTTTGGGAGGCCATGACAGGAGGATTGCTTGAGGTCAGGAGCTCAAGACTAGTCTCGGCAACATTAGCCAAGCATGGTGTTGCTCACCTGTAGTCCTATCTACGCAGGAGGCTGAGGCAGGAGGACAGCTAAGGCTCCAGTGAGCCATGACTGGGCCACTATATTGCAGCCTGGGCAACAGAGTGAGACCCTCTTTCTAAAAATGAAATTAAAAAAAATTAAAGACTATAATAGAAAAAAATCCTTAAAGCCTTAATAATTGCTGAAAAGTCACATAAGTGATCAAATCTGCACTTAAATGCCTACAAGATGGTGGAAAATGAGGATAATAAAAACATAAAAAGGAGGGACACTGTTCTACTGATGAGAAAAAACAAAGTACGTCGAGTGAAAAAGAAGGCACGTTAAGAACTAAATGGCTGGAAAAAACCTATCATGATATTAATTTGCTGATAAGAACTTTCAAAGAATATCATCATTTATTCCATAGACCAAATGGACTTCCTAAAATCAGGATGAAAGCAAGAGTGAGGAAACTGAAAGATATTAGAAAGCAGTTGTACCATGAATACCCAATTCATTTCAGCTTTTGAATTAAGATAATGAGAGTCTGAGAGCAAGTTAGTTTAACAAGAAAATATGGTATTATCCAAATCTATTCAGTTTTTGAATTTTAGATATTAAGGGAGAGTTTGAATAGTAAGGGGCATCTAAAATATTAACTGAATGTTTGGTTCCTATGTGAGGAATATTCGTTGGCATAGTGAGATTTCAGATAGGAAAGGATACTTGAATGCAGACAATGGGAAACTTAGAAGGCCACAGAAAAAGGAGATCCACTAATTCTGTTGCATGTTATAGCTCATTATATCTTTTGTGACTATAAAAATGAAAAAAAAAAGTGAGATAAAACTGTATAGAAAAGATTTCTTAAAATTCTATTTTTATGAACTAATTATGAACCCTAATGCATGAAGGAAGCATCATATAGAGAGACTGAAACACTCAAATTTTCACAAAGGTGTTATGACATGAAACTTGTTGGCTTACCTCCCTGACAACTCCTTATTCAGAAATGGAATAACTTCTTAAGAATAAAAACTTACTATGTCTATATAATGAGCTGCCAGTAAGATCAGACTTTGAGAAAAATGATTAAATAAACCATAGCAACATTAGCAGACCAAGCAATCCACACAAATATCATTATTTACTATATTACTGAACTATACATGTGATCTAAATCTGCTTAAAAGAATACTTACCAATTTCACTAAATTTACTAATTTACCAAAAGATCTGATGGCATTCCCTTTAAAAACATAAAGATACTAAATTACATAGCATTTGAGGCAGAAGGAATGGCAAAAAAAGACACCAGATTAGGAGAGAGACTGTCCAGATTCAAGTTTTAGCTGTAAATCTCACTAGCAAGGTAACGAAGGACTTGGGAGTTTCAGGTTTTTTATCTATAAAGTGGAGGAAAACCTGCTTCCCACAACTCACAGGTACCTGTGAATGATAAGTGTAAAATGCAAATCTAACCATGCCTTAAAATCCACTACTTTGAGGACAAAGTACAAATGCTAAACCTGCCTATGAGGAGAGATACGGTCTCTGCCCATTCCTCTTTTGCTCTTTCCTGCACTTCTTCAAATACCAGACATCATATGCCTTAGGGCTTTCTCCAACATGCTTTTAAATTTTTGTTGTGTTTTCTTTCAATGTGTGTGCATGGGAAAACAGGTAAAATTTATTTTGCATTTTGCCTATTTTTCTTTGCTAAAAATCTTTATGTCTCTTTATGTGCCTTTATGTAAACCTATTTCAGAAAACTATAAACTACAGAAATACTTCTCTTATAAAAATATTTTTCTCATCAAAAAACATGTAATTATTTTTAATAAATACAAAAAAGAACGAGTAAAAAATAAAAATCACTGCCAGAACACAGATCTTACTAATGTTAGCATTTTTGGTTACATTTCCTTTATATATCTATATTATTATTATATAGATATTACATTATTATATATATTATATTATATACACACACACACGAATTTTTAATGTAGTTGTAATCATACCAAAAGTGTAACTGTAAGCTGCATTTTGTTGATGATTATATTAAAACATTATTCTAAAACATATCAGAACCTGAAAACAGAACATTTAATAGTTGCATAGTCCATCTAGCAGACATGTTGTTATTGTTCAATTATGTGGTTTTCCATCTTTTTGATTATAAGCAATCCTAGGATGAATACCTCGGGGCAAATAGTTTTTCACATTCACTTCCTGAAGTTCTGTATCATACGATGGAATTACTTGGTTAAAGATTTTAAATACTTTAAGGTTCTTGATAGAGTGGAATTTACTCTCCAAAAGAGTGATTATATACATGTATACTACAACAGCAATTTGTGTCCATTTAGCGACATAATCATATAAAAATCTTTTTTGCTAATTTCAAAAATGGAAAAAAGTATTTCTAACTTGAATTTGTTTTTCTTTGATAAATACTATGGTTGTATTTGGTATGTATTCTATTACAAAAATACTTTTTTAAGTCTTGCTTTAAACTGGGATGCTAAATAAAGCTATAAAACTAAACTATCTTTAAATATTTTAAAATATGAATGAAAAACATGAAAATTAATGTTTTCATGACATCATACATAACTCACAAAGGATAATTTGGAAAATCTGAATAACAATTCTGAAATACAATAAAATTATAAAAATTTTATGACTTACTAGTTGGTGATTACTAGAACCCACAAAGGGTTTTAGTAACCGAATTTTGTAACAGTTTACAATTAAAACAGCATGAGAAAAAAATCTGAAAACAAGAATATCTGGGTCAGTCATTGTATTTGTTTTTGTCCACGCAATTTCTATTTTTATTAACAAACAACAGCAGTTTCAAAAATATTATGATATATATCACAAAATCCCCTAAGACTTCACCTGTTTGTCCTAAGATTCTTTCAACATATATAACATTTAAGTAACAATTAATTTATCATACTTTCTAGTGATCAATGCATTTTTCTACATTCTCCCAGACAAACTAAATATTGATGCCACAAATTCATGGTAAACACTATAGTGTTTGCAAACTGACAAGTTTATGTCATTTTTCTAAAATTTTACCACAGAAAATATCATTTTATATTACAGGTGCTGAGTGATTTATTAGGCTGGAACAAAAGAACTAGTGTAAACTATGATCAAGGAACATAAAAATCATTGTAATGAAATGCTTACATGTCCTTAAAAGATTCATGTGAACTTTTTAAAGTCTCTGCATCCCAATTTCATCATGCATTGAAAATCCATTTTATGAAATGTAAAAATAGGGAAAAACAATACTAGCACTTCTTATGCTTTTTCCCTGTCCTTGCCCAGTATTCCAGTCTCTAGTATCCTTGACTGAGGGATTGCACCCAGCCTCACAGCATCAATTAATACTAGTGTATGGATAATTTCCAAAAGCTATATTGAGAGCCTGATTCCTGCTCCTGAGCCTTAGACTCAGATTTCCAACTGTCTATACAGTCAGTATCTGCATTCCAACTGTCTATACAATACCATGATGCTATTCTACAGACAGCTCAAACTCAGCAGATCCACAACTGAACTTGGCCCTCTTCCTATGAGCAGCAGTTTAGTAAATCATAATGTATGTCCAACATCTCCCAAAATAGGAAGTTTCACACTTCAACCCTTCCCCTTTCCCTTACACCTGGCCATTGCCTAGCGCTTAATGATTCAACTTCCGTTATACCTTAAATCCCTAACTTCTTTCCATTCCTATCTTGTCAGTCCTAAAGCAGTATTTCTCAAGGAGGACACTGGGAAGGATAAATCTTACTCTGGTTAGTGGTAGATTCTGTGCCAGACAGCCTGGGTTCCATCCCAGCTTCAATGTTTACTAATTCTGTTATTTGGGGGAAGTATCTTTCTGATTCAATTTCCTCATGTGAAAATGAGATACAGGTGCTCCTCAACTTAAGATGAGGCTACATCCCAATAAACCCATCATAAGTTGAAAATATCTTAAGTCAATGTCCATTTACACCTAACCTACCGAACATCATAGCTTAACCTAGCCTATCTTAAATGTACTCAGAATATCTACATCAGGTTACAGTTTGACAAAATTATCTAACACAAAGCCTGTTTTATAATAAAGTGCTGAATATCTCATGTAATTTACTGAATACTGTTGCTGAAGTATGGTTTCTATTGAACGTGTATAGCTTTCACACCATCATAAAGTTGAAAAATCCTAAGTCAAACCACTGTAGCCGAAGTATCTATAATAAGAGTACCCACCATATCTGGCTGTTTTAAGAATTAAGTGAGAGAACACTGATACATTATTTAAAACAGTGCCTTGCATACACTAAGTACATAATAACTGTGAGCAGGCAGTCATGAGGAAAGTAATGGTGCAAGACCTCATCATTTGCTTGAATAACTGCAACAGTCTGGGTTTTTTATTGTTGTTGTTTTTTGTTTTTCTTTTTGAGACAAGGTATTGCTTGTTCACCCAGACTCATGCAGACCCAGAATCATGCAGTGGCGTGATTGAGGTTCACTGGAGCCTTGACCTCCTTGGCTCAAGTGATCCTCCCACATCGGCCTCCTAAGTAGCTGGGACCTATATTCTGTGGCATTTTGCTTACTCCAAGTATCCAGGCCCTAACAAACATACATAATAGTGGAAGGAGAAGATGGGAAATGGCAATTAAAAATACATGGCGCTATTTTCCCAACAAGAAAATGCATGGGAAACTACACACGGAAAACATACCAACAAACTTATAAAAAATCCCTATGAAATTTTCTAACTCTTGATTTAGGATATTTACCTTCTAAAATACTTTTTATTCCCACTTTTATAATGTCAAAAACATCTTATTATTCCCACAGGAATTATTCCTAAATTTAAAAATATCATATATAAAACTACTATACATCAAAAAATCACTATTCATGACATTACAAAAATATATATATAAGATTCCTGAATTTCAAACTTGGGGAAAAAGATTTGATTATTTTCTTCCCCTCCTTTCAGACACTTGTGACTGGTGTGGCAAACTGAGGGCTTTCAGAGAAATCATCTTTGGAGATGATGAGATGTGCTTGTGGTAAAAAGTATAAACAAAGAAATGGCTAGAGGCCAGCCAGGAGGAATGCCAGAGAAACTCCTAAATGATCAGACCACAGAGCTAGTAACATAATTAAAACCACTAGGCCACAGAAGGTATTTTACATTTAAACAAGGAACTTTCGAACAGATGGGGTCCATAAGAGATTAGGAGGAAAAAGTACCCAACTCCAGAATCAGTGCATAGATAACAGTGTTAGCTCAGGACACAGCTGGATACTCACATGCAGCCACAGAGAACAAGACAAAAAGAAAAAAAAGGTAGAAGAGTTCATTTAGGTTGATATGAGGAAAAAATTCTCCTTTGTTTTCACATTAGCAAAGTGGGTTTTGAGTCATTAAAATATTTTAATAAAATGTTTAAAATATTCATTAAATTCTATAAGCCCATTATTTCTAGAGGGCTATCATATTTTAATATTGCATTTGCATCTGCTGTCCCTTAGCTAAAATACATTTTCTTTAATATATTTAACACAAAAAATATAAGGCAAAAAAAAAACTATTAAATTTCTTCTACTTGGCTTTAATGTAAGAGTCATCATAAAAAAACATTAAAATATAAGTATACAAAGATGTCTCCCTCCCTCAGTGGTGTGCTGAGTGCTGCGCACACCAGCTCCCAAGAGCAGATGGTGTACAACTCTTCCCTTTCTCTAGTCGCATCATCCTTGGTAGCTTGAAATTGATCATAGTGAGCGTATTTATACCAATGAAATTGGCAAAGGCTATTAATGGGAGTCTTTCCCTCTCTCAGAGAGCTGAGCCTCTTGCTAGCACATCACTGCCATACTTTCCCACCTTAAGTCCACGTTCTTAGCTGTCTTAGATGACTGCAGCCTATAGCAATTAGTGTCAGTTAATGAAAGCTGGTATATTGGCTGTTATTACCTCAGAAGTGTGATGAGCTGCAGATTTCTTGCGTCTCTATCTCAGCTGCTCTCTGAGGTATCAGCAAATCAAAAGTCCTCTTCCCAACACTGCCTTCACTGAAGTTGTCTTGTTTAACTTCCCTGCTTCCTATAAATTTGCATCCCTCATCTGTGGGTTTGGTGCTCCTCAATTGTTCTTACAAAAACAGTCACTTATAATACATTGAGCTATCCCTTATCACACTGTATCATTTGCTATACTGTCTGTATGCTCCCATTAGACTTAAGAGTCCAACAAGGGCAGGCACTATGTCTATCTTTTTCAACATCCAATATAGTGCCTGGAACACAGTAGGAAAACAATAAATATTGGTTAAGTGAATCAATGAAGCATTGTAAGATAATTACTCTGCAATGGCTGAAATGATGACAAATGTAAACTATTAATTTCTGTTGAGAGTTAAATTGTGTCCCCCAAAAATATCCTAACCTCTGGTATCTGGGAATGTGACCTGATTTTGAAATAGTGTCTTTATAGACATCATCAAGTTAAAGCACATTAATACTAAATTAGGGTGAACCATAAATCTAGTGACTGGTGTCCTTGAGAGGGAGATCTGGAGACAGAGACACAAGGAAGAAGATCACTGATAACAGAGATAGAGAGTGGAATGATAAAGCTACAAGCCAAGGAAACCGAGGATTGCTTGCAGCCCCTAGAAGCTAGGTAGAGGCAAGGGAAGATTCTTCTCTAGAGCCTTTGGAGGGAGCATGGTTCTGGTGATACTTGATTTTGGACTTCTAGCCTTAATTTTGGACTTTAGTCTCTAGAACTATGAAAGAATATATTTCTGTTATGCTAAGCCATGTAGGTTGTGGTAGTTTGTTATGGCAAACTACCTAGAAAACTAATATATCTTCCTAACGACTGCCCAAATTCAGATTGCCCACAAGGAAAAGTGATGGTTTTACCATCTATTGTTCATTTTCCCTTTAATCGATGCACAGTTACAGATACGAATAAACTACTGAAGTATTAACTTAAAAAGCAACATGTTTGAAATACAACATTCTACATAGAAATTTGTGAGGAAAAATTTCCTTTATTGACTAAATCATTTTTATTGAAAATATCAAGTTTTAAAGAATCTATAAACATGTTATGCTTAAGTTAAAGAGAAAAATGAGTTGTCTTAATCTGTGCACATTACTTTGCTGTAATTATTACTATTCATTTTCTTCATGGTTACTTGAATACTATAGAATAAAGTAAACCACATTTTAGGATTATCAAGAATTTTATCAATTATTCAGGGTCAACTAGTGTTTAGAAGACAAGATCTCCTAAAATGCTGCCCTTTACTTACTCTGATTTTTGTTACAAAATTTTTTTGCTTTCATCTACATATGACCTAATATTTTAGTGATACTTATCTACTCCTTTTTAGAATGTCTATTTAAAGGGAAAAACATTTTTAAGAGTATAAAGACAGAGAAAGCAGGATAAAAATGTATTTCTAGAATAATTTTCATTCCTTCATGTCATAAGTGAATAAGTGAATAATATTTTTCTATGGAAGTATGTGATGCACAGAAGATTTTTTAAAGATAAATTTCAGTTTTGAAGCATAAAATTACTTTTCTTATAAATAATTAGTAAATCAGATAGGTAAACTGGTAGAAAGGTTCACATACAAGCTAGTATTTAAAATGGTCTAAGAGAAGGGCCTTTATCAGCTAAAAGAAAAAAAATTTATTAGAGAAACCAAGTATTTGTTGTCATTTTAGTAGAAAATACAATTTTTTGTTAAAATTTCTTTAAGTTTCTCAAATTTGTATGATAATTTTCAAATGAAAAAGTAACAAATATTTTTGCTTCTATTGGCAAGGTACATATCTCCTTCCCAATTCCATGTTTTTCCCCCTAAGACATCTCTTAAGAGATCTTTTCTGCTTTCTTCTTATTCTGTGGCATTTTTTCTTTTAAATTATTTCTTGTCGTACTCCAGCCTCTACAATACACAGTTTTAAACGTAAAGTGTTTTTCCGCCTTTTGCAGTTGGGCGAGCCTTATATGCTTCGCCTGGTCATGTAGCTCCACCTGCTGGTCATCCTTCAGTATACCATCACCAGGGTCTACTGGACCCAATTTCAGCTTTAGGGTTTTTTTTAGTTTTTTTTTTTGTTTTTTTTTGTTTTGTTTTGTTTTGTTTTGTTTTAGCAATTCTATTTCTCAGAATGGATGTTTTATTACTTTTATTCTTTTTAGAGGTCTTTAAAATATCAAAGAGAAAATTTACTTACTTTTGCAAAAAAATAGTATATGGAATTACCACATGGCCCTTTTAGACCCTTTCACAAGCCTAAGAATCTTGGCAATTTTATTTTTCCTATGTTCTGAAACATTTGCTATTTCATTATCCTAGGAATTATTTTATTATTCACCAATTACTCATAACTATGCTAGAAAAGGCTGAACAAGACAATGGAAAAATGGTGAAGATACTACAAAATCTAATAATGCTGGTGAAATTAATCATGTCAGGAAAATTTCAATATTATGAATTTTCAGATGCCAATGTCCTAGATGAATTTTCTCAAATTAAGAACAGACAAGTGAACAATATATTTCTAAGAACAAAAAATGATACTTATACAAAAAGAAAGACTTTATTACACAATAGTTTGTGAAAAGAACCTGGGTTACCTTTTTTGCTAAAAGCATATGTGACAACAGTATTCTTTGATCTTTTATGTTTATAGGACAACATTTACTTGATACGGTTTCTAAGAAGACATGCTGACCTTATGTGCATATATAAAAGTGATTAAAAAGAAACATATGATGTTAATGTGAAAAAAACCCACTGGACTAAAGAAATAAAGGGTCGATGGTACTCAGTAAATGGTGATAACTGTTTTTTCTGATAACACCAAACACGAAAGACTTGTAATGCAGAGCTAACAATTAGTCAATGCCCTCAAATATATCTATTTCAAAATACCTCAAAGGAGGAATGAAACTTTTTAATGGGAAATAAATACCCTTAAAAAAATTTAACACATAATTTCTGTGGTTCACATCTCCCTAAATGATTAAAAAATAATTTTCAATTTAGTATTCCACCTGGTTCTGGTATATTTTCCAATTTCATATAACTAATATAATTAATAAATTCTGATTACAGTCAGGCACAGTAGCTCAAGCCTGCAATCCCAGCACTTTGGGAGGCCAAGGCAGGCGGATCACTTGAGCCCAGGAGTTCAAGATAAGCTTGGGCAACATAGGAAGATCCCATCTCTATAAAAAATAATAATAATGATAAAATAAAATTCTGATTATGATGCTAATATCTTTTTCATATGACTGCTAAATTTTATGTTTTATAGACCTCACACTTTTAATTATTTTCCAATATTTAGTTCTTTAATCAATGTAGAACTTAGTTTTGTGAATAAAATGAAGTTACAAGAGCTAGCCTTATTTTTTCCAAATGAATAGTTAATTTTCTTAGTACAAATCTTTCTCCTACTGATTTGAAACACCACCTTTAGTCAAAACCAAATCCCATATACTTAAGATAGTACCAAACTTATGAGAGTTTGACTTAGGATTTTTCAGCTAGCATAGAAGTGATATTCATTCAGTAGAAAGCATACTTTGAGTACCCATACAATGATTTTGTTTTTCACTTTCAATACAGTATTCAATAAATTACATGAGATATTCAATACCTTATTATACAATCGGCTTTATCTTAGATGATTCTGACCAACTGTAAGCTAATGTAAGTGTTCTCAGCACATTTAAGGTAGGCTAGACTAAGCCATGATGTTCAGTAGGTTAGGTGTATTAAATCCATTTTGCACTTACAATATTTTCAACTTAGGGACGTACCCCATCATAAGTCAAGGTGTATTAAATCCATTTTGCACTTACACTATTTTCAACTTAGGGACGTACCCCATCATAAGTCAAGGTGCATGTTGTAGACAAGTGAATCTTGTCTTTTATGTACTCACGAATCAGTTCCACTAAATCTATATGTTCAGCCTGCATCAATATCACATTTTTTAGAGTTACAATAGTTTTAGAATGTGTTTTGTTATCTAGCAGAGCAAATCTCTTGTTCTTCTTTCTCAAAACTAATTAAGCTATTCTTGAGTATTTTTGTTATAAATTTTAAAATTATGTTTTTGAGTTATATAAAAATTCTTTTGTTATGATACCATATTCAGTAAGTGACTTGGAGAGGACTGACATTTTTACAATATTGAACAGCACTATCCAACATTTGTTTATTTATATTGTCTGTTATGTCCTTAATAAAATTTGATAGTTTTCTTTACAATATACATTTCTCATCACTTTATTGCTGGGTATTTTATTTCTATTATGAATCCTTTTCCAATTACATATTCTACTGAATTTGTGCCAATGATTAGAATATCTATTTATTTTGATAAACATACTTTTAAAAATACATTTTATCAAAGCAAGATATGCACATATTTTTAAAAAATCAAACAGTACACAAGGGCATAATAATTCTTTTTCATTTCTCAGTTCACCAACCCAGACCAAAAATTTTTACATGTGTTTGTTTTTAGTTATTCCGGTAGTTGCCTACATTTTTAAAAAACATGTTTTTCTTACTTTTTCTTGACTTGATGACTGGAGATACTTTTTGTTGATTCTCTGTTGTCTCTGGCTTTCCTCCCCACTCAATTTGGCTATATCACATTTTTACCTCCTTTTTTGGTGACCTTGGTTACTTTCATAATCTAATACCTAAGGCTGGGCCTAGTGGCTCATGCCTATAATCCCAGCACTTTGGGAGGCCGAGGCGGGCGGATCACGAGGTCAGGAGTTCAAGACCAGCCTAGCCAACATGG
>NW_012117032.1:2072845-2077855 GCF_000951035.1 Colobus angolensis palliatus | reverse complement strand
CAGGATGGTCTCGATCTCCTGACCTCGTGATCCACCCGTCTCGGCCTCCCAAAGTGCTGGGATTACAGGCTTGAGCCACCGCGCCCGGCCTCATTTGGACCATTCTTATGCAAATTGTCTTTCTTTAAGTTTTTTGTTGCATTCTTCTTATGAAATATTTATTTTATTAAATGTAAGAGGTATTTTTAATGCATCTAGTACCTACCTACATTTTGCAAAGTTAATGCTGCTTTTGTTTTATGGATGCAATAGTTTCTTAAATATTTCTGAGAATTTTAATGTTTTTAGGTTTGGTTCTGTTCCTTGAATTTCATACAACCTCAAGAGTCTATTTCTCATGTTATCTTAGATCTTTCTGGTCATATTGCAGGCTTTTAGCAAGTGGTGATTTTTAGCCAGACAGGTCTACAGGCAGGACTGGTCACTACACTCCAGGGTGGGTAAGCCAGTACATGGGAATCAGCCATCTTGCCAGACCCCCAGAGGACACAAAGGTAGTAGTGGCTCTAAATATGTATGTGTAGACAGACACTGAACATCAAAGTAGGGGACGTCTATGATCAGTTACCATGCCACATAGAAAAAGGGGGAGCAGTGTGCACCTGAACCCTTGCTGAACAGTCCTTCCCTAACCAGCCTTTCTTTCTTTTCTTTTCTTTTTTTTTTTTTTTCCAGACAGGGGCTCACTCTGTTGCCCAGGCTGGAGTGTAGTGGTGGGATCTTGGCTCACTGCTGCAACCTCCGCCTCCCGGGTTCAAGTGATTCTCATGCCTCAGCCTCCCGAGTAACTGGGATTACAGGCAGGCGTCACCATGCCTGGCTCATTTTTATATTTTTTGGTAGAGACAGGGTTTCACCGCATTGGCCAGGCTCCTAACCAGCCTTTCTAAAGTGGCTGGTCTAAAGTAACCTTCACTTATTCTCACTCTCAACAGCCCTTATATTTTCTTCATACAAGGAATTGATAATGTATTTCTTATTCACTTCTTCATTTGGTTATAGTTTGCCTGTGACACTACTGTACAAATAAACTCTATGAATGCAAAGCCTTTGTCTATCCTGTTCACTGCTATATCCACAAAACACATACTAGTCAATCAGTATTTCTTGAAAAAGGTATGAACACTTACATATTCCTCAGAACCAATTCCACTAACAAATCTCAAAGCATAAGAGATGTAAATAACATAATATCCTAATGATATATTTAGGGTAATCAATTTTATATGATTGTAACTTGCAAAATGCTAATTTCATTTTATTTTTACTGTCATTTACTATTTTTACACATATATACACACAAACAAAGTCAAGTATACAACCACATTATTCAGAGGGTAATACAATATTTATGCCTTTCTTTTTTGTTTTTGAGATGGAGTCTCGCTCTGTTGCCCAGGCTGGAGTACAGTGGCATGATCTCAGCCCACTGCAACCTCCGCCTCCTGGGTTCAAGCGATTCTCCTGCCTCAGCCTCCTGAGTAGCTGGGATTACAAGCATGCGCCACCACGCCCAGGTAATTTTCGTATTTTCAGTAGAGACAGGGTATCACCATGTTGGCCAGGCTGGTCTCAAACTCCCGGCCTTGTGATCCACCCGCCTCAGCCTCCCAAAGTGCTGGGATTATAGGCGTGAGCCACTGCGCCTGGCCGCTTTTCTAATTTATGAATATCACACTAGTGCAACAGAAGTTGTCACAAATAATTCCAGTGAAGTCATTCAATCACATCCTTAAGATTCATAGATAAAACAATTTCTATTTAATTGGTCAACAGCAAATCCTTGCTAATTGAATGTGAACCTCAAAGATGCAAGCCCAACACAGTCAGTAGTGCAGAGCCAGGTCTGTGATCTAGATCTTCCCTTTCCTGATTCAAGGAAAACACATCTTCCTGGACCTGGGATAGCAAAAATCTGCTGTTCACCAAAGTCGGCTCTCCTCTTTGCCTACTGTGATGGCTAATATTGAGTGTCAACTTGATTGAAGGTTGTAAAGTATTGTTCTTGGGTGTGTCTGTGACATTGCTGCCAAAGGAGATTAACCTTTTGAGTCAGTGGAGTGGGAGAAGCAGACCCACCCTCAATCGGGTAGGCATCATCTAATCAGCTGTCAGCACAGCTAGAATAAAGCAGGCAGAAGAACGTGCAATGAGCAGACTTGCTGAGTTTTCCAATCTCATATTTCTCCTGTGCTGGATGCTGCCTGCCCTTGAACATGAAACTCGGAATTCCTCAGCTTTTGGACTCTTGGACTTACACCAGTGGTTTGCTAGGGGCTCTCCGGTCTTTGGCCACAGACTGAAGGTTACACTGTCAGCTTCCCTACTTTTGAGGTTTTGGGACTCAGACTGGCTTCCTTGCTCCTCATATTGCAGACGGCCTATTCTGGATGTCACCTTGTGATTATGTGAGTCAATGCCCCTTAATAAACTCCCCTTCACATATACATCTCTCCTATTAGTTCTGTCCCTCTAGAGAACCCTAATACACTCACCCAGTAGGAGCTGATGTCTCCTAGAATTCTAGAGCCTCCTACCTGTAGAGCAATTCTCCAGGCTCAGCAACCCAAGTAGCTGGGACTACAGGCATGCGCCACTATGCGCGGCTAATTTTTGTACTTTTAGTAGACACAGGGTTTCACCATGTTGCCCAGGCTGGTCTCGATCTCCTGAGCTCCAGAAATCTGCCCACCTCAGCCTCCCAAAGTGCTGGGACTACAGGCAAGAGCCACTGCGCCCAGCCTATCTTTTTCTTATGGCTTCAAAACCTTCACAAGCAACATACATCTTCTGAGATCCAAGCCCCTCTTTCTAATTAATTAACTGATATCTTCAAATGTAAGTTGAACTTAGTAACATTCATCTTTGTCTCCCAAACTAGTTCTTCTTTCAATAAGCCATATGGAACCAGCATCTTCCTAATCAACCAAGCCAAGTGCCAGGAAGTCACACTCTTTCCTGCCCCCACACCTTCCTAACCAACTAGTCAAGCCCTGTGGAGTCCATCTCCTTAATATTTCTCATGTATCTCTCCATTCCCCCATCCCTCTTCCAGCCATTCAAAGTTATCTAGCACCTGGCTCACTATTTAACAACAGTAATAGAAGAGGATTTCAATTTGGAGTTTACACTAATGTATATAAAATGGCAAACTGTATAAGTAAACTAATCCTATCACTCAGTGAAAAACTGCAAACTCAGTGGAAAATTCTTTCCTTCAAGTTAATAAAAAAAATGTAAGTGACTTACTTAAATGGTGTAAACAAAAATGGTAAAGTAACTTCTTTTTTCTGAGTCATTTTCACCTGGGAACCAAGTATGAAAATATTACAAATGAGAAAAAAATGAATTTCATTTTGAAATATAAACATCCATTAAAATGATTCTTTAGGGATGGTTAACCACTTTGAAAATAAATGGAATTTTATGTTACTATATTGTTTCATAAATATTTAAAGAAAAATTTAACATTTTCTTACTATCTCAATAAGCTGAGAATTAAACATATCAATCTTGCAAAATAACATACTGTAATTAAAACTGTACTTCCTTAACTCTGAAAATAAAACAAGCCAAACTGCTTATTCTTAAAAGCGTTAAGAATAACAGAAGGTTTCGGTCAAAGAGTCACCTCTTTTAACTCTTAAGGAATCTCATAACGTACATGGAATGATAAGAAATGTTGCAATCTCTAATAAGACTTCTATGGGGCAAATTCTAATAGTTAAAGAATTGACTTGCAGTCGTTGTAAGCATATGTGGTAATCTTACATTCAGTCATACTCCTCAAAGACAATCTGATGCCCTCAGACTGAGCCATAGAACCTGCACTTCAGAAATGTGAAACATAAGTCAAATACGTAAAATTTAAGGGTAAATTTACAGGGAAATAGTTAAAAGACAAAATCAAGTATTTTCCCTTAATATATTCAATATTTAAATTGTAGTACTATCCATTTTTGTGCGTGCCTTTTTAAATTTTTTTTACCTTGAACTGTTCAAGAATCTGTACTGCATTTGTAAACATGCTCTCTGCTTTGAAGAGATCAGTGTTGTTAAGATAATCCACAGGAAGGATTCCCTGCAAATAACAAACACCAGCTTATTGATAGTATTCAGACAGCTCAGGCTATTCTTATAAAACAAAACAGACTGAAAAGCAATAAAGATAAGACATATGGACAAATAAATAATTGAAATACTTAAATGAAAAATCTTTTTAAAACTATAACTGAAAAATGTTCTATTATTTTTCTCATAAAGTAGATGTATTAAGATAAGCAAAGCAAGAGATGAATTAAATTCACTAACACCTGGCATTGGCTGAGAGATAACTATGTTCTAGGCAGTGAATTGAGTGCTTCACACACAAAAAACAATTACTATGGTAGGCCACAGCCAGCATACTTAAAATGAAAGACTTCAGACATATCAGACTGTACTGTACATAATAAGAGTAAGGACTATTCTGTTAAACTTTTGTTTTGTTATACATATACACAAACACTATGACTGTTGGGGTCATATTACTCAGCATTCTGGGTTAAATAACATTATTTTTTAAGAGTACATTTGATTTTGAAGAGCTAATAAGAGTGGCTGGTTGAAATAGTTATTTTCGGCATTTCGGTATCCAGGGCCCATTCTTAACAGCATTACTATTTTCTGTTGAGAAATCTTGCCAATTAGATACAGCATGTTAGGTTTATAATCCAGGGATCTGCTGATTACAACTCAGACTAGACCATCTGGAATTTGACTCCTGATAGTCAAGGGATAGAAACTAAGGTATAATGCTACTCTACCCTCATGTCAGTGCCCTGAGAACAGCTCTGCCATGGGATCATGGCTGTGGTTCCTTCTTCCAAGTCTCCAGATATCCTGGTTCCAGGTTATTCCAAGCCTGGTTTTCAAGCACCACTTTGTTTCAGCAAATCACCAATATCTTTTCAATAACTTTCCTGGCCGGGCGCGGTGGCTCAAGCCTGTAATCCCAGCACTTTGGGAGGC
>NW_012117032.1:2063719-2072210 GCF_000951035.1 Colobus angolensis palliatus | reverse complement strand
CCAGCCTGGGCAACACAGCAAGACCCCGCCTAAAAAAAAAAAACAACAAAAAAAAAGACTCCCAGATTATTCAGAAACACATAAAAAAGAGTAAATTTTACTGCGCAATAGTTTTTTTTTATACTGAGAGTTGATAATAAAATTTTATTCCTTACCACTGAGTTAAGAGGAAAGGGAACTCCAATAAGGGAAGTCATCAATGGTGCAATATCAGCCTACAAATAAAAAAGCTCAATTCTAAGAAGTCTATGGACATCAACAAAGAAATTAAATAATGTAATACAACCATATTTTGGAATATAACCAGCATATTTGTTATACTCAGTTACCTTCAAACATGTATTTAATATAAAAAGATATTAATCTCTAAAAGTGTCATTTGCTAGACATATATGAACCTACAAAAAAATTTTGAAAAGAAACCAGTAAAAGCCCTAAATGTAAAACATACTAAAACAAAAAATTACTTATCCTATTAGCTAAGAATTTGACCATTTTATGTAACAGTTTTTCAGTATTATACAAGGATGCCTTATTTAGACATAAAATGAATATCAAGAGTAGACTTTAACTGGAGAAATGTATATATTAACTAGAAAAACAAAGTATCAGAAGGAGATGTGACCAGCCAGTGATGTCCAGAAAAGACATAAACCAGAGAAGAGGCTCTTTAGTCAAAAGATCCCAAATACCATTTTGGATATCTCCTCTTCAAGGTCATTTTCTCGGAAGACTTGTTCATCTTTTTTCTATCTTCACTTCCTCACCTTCCCATCACTCTTCTGCCCACCGTGGCTCACTCTGACCTTTTATCATTCCATAGACTGCTCTCTCTAAGAGAGTTAACCACCCATTTTCTAAATCTAATTGACTATGTTTATATAAGTCCTTATCATTTTTCAGGCAATGAAGTACTCGGAATTGAGAATGCCCAGCTTCAAATTTTCAGGCAGGTTTTTTAACCCTCCAATTGCTCGATTTCTTTATCAGTTAAAAAAAAAATACAAGTTTTTCCCTTGTATTTATGACAGGAGGTATGACAGGATTAAATGAGATAAAACTTATAAAGTACTTGGCACATAATAAGCCTGTGATAATGATAGCTACAAGTGCTGCTGGCATTACTAGACCTTTCAGCAGTATGGCATAGGCCACTCCTTTCTTGGCCTCAACACCACACAGCAGAGTTTCTTCTATCTCACTGGCTCCTCCTTTTCAGATACCTTCACTACTCTCTCACTTAAAGTTGGAATTCATCAAGTTTGTTCCTAGGCTCTCAATCTTTCTCACTTGCTACTATTTAGACTGTCCTCCAAGTACCATCCTGCAGAAAACTGGAAATCTCCAAAGTCTTTCTAGTCGCCTTTTCCTTTTCCCTCAGAATCCACTGTCAGCCACCTCTTATCTCTTCTCCACGCTGCAGCCAGGGAAATTCTCTCACACACAAAAAACCACATCGTGTCACTCTCTAGGCTTCAAACTCTTCAAGGATTCTTTGAACTTTCAGAATTAAGTTCACAAGGCCCATGAGACCCTGAAGGGTCTGTGCCTCCCTTCTTCTGCCTCACACCACCCCATGGCTTCTATTGCTGTATAACGGCTTTCTTCAAGACCCTTTAATACACCATGTGACCTCTCACCAGAACTTAGTGTATGCATTTCCTCTGCCTGAAAAGCCCTCCTCCTACTGCCTTGGCCTGCTAATTCCTGCTTATTCATGAATCTTAGCTCAATCCTCGACTTCTCAGGAAGCCTTTGCTGACCACAGTCTATCACATACATCCACTCTACAGTCTCACTGCTGCACAAATCTCTTTTGTAGTAGTTACCGCAGCTTCAAGTTTACATGTATTTGTACAACAGACTGATGAGTATCTGTTCTTACCCCTAAGGTATAAATTTCCCAGGACAGGGATTAAGTCTGCCTTTACTCACCACTAAATACTTACACTTAGTACAAAGTTGAAACACACCACAGACACATCACAGTGTTAGTAGAAGGAATGAATAGAAGAAGAGATTCTCATTTGATGGAGATCTGAAGCAGGAATGTTCGCCAACAGACTGACAATTCAGAGAGCAGTGACTGAATCTATGTTCAATTGCTGATTATGATCTGGTCTGGCTATGAATAAGAGATGTTCTTGTTTTGTGATCTTCAAGTCATTCCTGTCTTTTTGACAGTGATTTTTAATTGCAAATTAATAAATTGCTATTCTGACTTAATATGTTCATGTTCATATACTTGGGTAGTATGCATCTATCCTGGGAGAAGACTATTCTTATTATGCTGGGAAGAAACAAGTTTCTACAACCACAGGTCTGAAAGTGAGACCCTAGACCTTGGTTTGTCCACCACAGTAAGTAATCTCAGCTTGTGTGGTGACCTGGAAGGCAAGATACTCCTGCCACTTTGGAAGCCATATCCCAATGATGCTATACCTTCTATAAATAGCGAAAATGACTATTCAAGTAGCATGTTTTTAACAATGACAATTCTGTGCTTCATATTTACAGACAATGCTACTAGTCTAACTTTATCAGACTGGCTATACATTTTCCTCTAACAGAAGGTTTCTAGCTGAGTAATTTATAATCTCATCACTTTTTTCCCATTGCATTTGTAAGGCTGCTGGTTAGAAGTAAAGGTAAAATGTGTGTTAACAAAAAGAAAATGTAACTGACATACTATAGGAAAGAAACCCATAACAGGAATTTTAATAGATCTGTGCTTAAATTAAGCAATACAATCATGAAAAGCAATCACAGAAATTTAGCAGGCATGCAAACTTCAATTTACATAACAAATAACTATCCAGTGTTATTTGGAAGAAGTCTTTTATTTTCACTTGAAGTTTTGTTTGTTTTGCCACAAGAGAGATTAGTTGAGCTAAAATATTTGCACTAAAAGAATTCCCCTTAGTAACTGAAATGTTTTGAAAAAGAATTTGTCAATATTATCTACTTTTTATAGTTTTTGACTAACCTCCTTATAGAAGATAAAATTAAATTTGAATGTAATAAAATCGAAATGGATACCTGATTGACATCTAGCCTCTTCCAGTTCTCCAATCTCCACTCTGAAAGATAAAATCAGACACAAGATCTGATGTTAAGATTTAAAAAAGAATAAATCCTTTGATTTTTAGGAGTGCCCAATACTTACGGAAAACATAGGTATTAGAAATGTCTATTTTAAGCCAAGTATGAATAAAAATCATGCTTAAAGGTAAAGGTGTATTTTTTAAAATAATTTTTTAAAAAGTAAATATTTGGTGTTTCCTGTGATGATTTATTAAGCTTCTTAAATGCTCTTTGGGAGATAATTGTTTCAAAATATCAGAGGCTGAGGAAGGAAAGATGGAAGTGAAAAAGCACAATGGTAACAACTGTCAGCATTGACAACTCATTAAAATCCTGTTCGAGAGAGTTATTAAAGCAACTGATAGGAAGTTAATTAATTCAAGCTTCTCTTTTTTTCTGTGATGGCAGTTGCTCCCAAAACACTTAAAACTGTAGTTGTGATATTCCTGTAGTCACTAATCACAAATGTTAACATTGTATATTGAGTTATTACTAAAATTGCCTTCAAAGATAGGCTCATTCTTCCATTTTGCTACACATAAATTCAGAAATTGCATCAAACAGAAATCGAAACAAGTGATTATGAGAGACCAAGTTTTGATTTAATGGCTTTAGGATATACTGCCAAAAGAGTGATAAGATATTGTATAATAAAATTTCATTTGATAAGCTAATTAAAGTTTAAAAATATGTTTCTGACTCTACTAGTCAACTGCCAAAAATTCACAACAATCAGCTGATGAAAAAGTGCACATTCCTTTTCTCTAAAATGTATATTTAATATTCATATGAGAAAAAAGGCATTTATTTTGTGAAAATTCTTGAAATCATGTGATTCTAAATCATCAATTCAGTGAGAAATCAAATGCCAAAATAAAGTTAAATCTCATAAATACAAACATACTATTTACCTTACTTTCTATTTTGATCCAATCTAATCCATTTATCACAGAGCAGTCAGAAAGGTAGCTCCTATGGCAAACTGGAATGTTGGCAATGCTCTAACAGGTTTTAATGATAAAGCATTGTACTCAGAACATACTTCGTGCTCTCCTTACCCAGGGTTTGGTACGTCAAATGATCTACCTCTTGTTTACCTCTCCAACCTCTCAACTCATTATACTCTGCTTCTAGCTGATAGTGCTCAGCCACAATCAGCCTTCCAATTCTGTTCCTCGAACAAGCTAAGCTCTTTGTATTTTTTGCCTCTTCATTTGCTATTCCCTCTGCCTGCAACATTCCTACCCTAACTTCATATGAATGGCTCCCTCTTATCCTAACTGTGAAGAGATGTACTATTAGCCCACTCTATAAAATGTATCCTGCTCCATAAGGGAAAATTCTAGGGTACTGCAAATGTATAGCGAATCTGGGTGGAGATTACATGGTACATATATATGCAGGTAAAATTCATAAAGCTATACATTTAAAACTAATCCATTTTGCCTCCTTTGCTAAATATCTTAATAAAAACATGGGAGACTGAGTCAGGCATGGTACACACCTGTGGTTCCAGCTACTTGGGAGGCTGGAGCAGGAAGATTGCTTGAGCCCAGGAGTTCCAGTCTGTAGTGAGCTACGATTGGCCTGTGAACCTGTTAACAGTTACTACATTCCAGCCCATTCCATTCCTTTAGAGACACAGCAAGAACCTGTCTCTAAAGAAACTGTGGGGCACAGGGTGGAGAAAGAAACCTGGGCCTACCTCCTCTTTTATCATATCACCCTGATTTTCTTCATAAAATTATCATAACGTGTAAGTTTTGTTTATAATCGCTTTAATTCTCCTACTAGAATGTTAAGTTCTGAGAAAGCAGGAGCTATCTCAAAGATATACAGTAGATGAAAAAAAGAGTCCTCTAGCTTCTTTTTCTTTCATACCTAAATAAATCTGGAAATAATAATGACAGTGTACTGGTTGCACTGTTCTGGCCCTTTGTCAATGTCTCCTCTGTGGACCTGTGATTTGGCATGATGCTCTCCATCAGCACTTACAAATATATAAGAAATCGCCCTCTGAAAAATGCACCATTACTTACTGAAGACATGCTATTGAGTGCATTATTCACTGTGCTCTTCTGACTTCATTAGGGCCTAGGGTTGAAATAGCTCAGTACTACCTCTTGCTTTTTATCTAATAGAGATATCTTGTAGGTAGTGTGATTTTGTAACTGATAGTATGTACTTTGCTTGAGTTGAAAAATCTCAATCAAACTGATAATTTACCTCTATGAAACCTTAAATTTCCTCTTATTTAATTTTTATTTACTCTACCTCACATTCAAATTAATTAATAAATGAATAAAAGAACATCGAAAGTTCAGTGTATCAGCTGAGACATTCAGAAAGGTCTAGTTATTAGCAGTGGTGTGCTGGGAAGGGTTCAACAAATGGCTCTTTGAGAAGAGAAAACCAACAATCCCTTGTAGTGTTTGCATAGAAACAGTAACGGCACAAATGTCAAAATGAGGGATTTACAACTAAAATTTGAAAAGTGATTTCTTAAAAAATTAAACTTTGTTCTTATTTTAAGAGGCTGTATTTATAAACACAGTAAAGAAATGCTTGTACCTTTCAAAAATGAATCATCAAATTGCTGAGCTGATACTCTTTGGGGATAATTGATTCCGGCTCCCCAAGTGACTAAAGGAGTTAAAGTCTCTGAGGGATGGCCAGCCCCATGGGAACCTACAAACAAGATACCAAGAATAATAAGACAAATATAGAAGAACTAACTTACAACTAAATATTTTTTAAACAGTTTGTTTTGAAGAGTTGATCCATATATCATTAATTATGGTGACTACATTACCAAATGGTTACAATCTTTTATGACAATTAGTTTGGCAATATTCCTATAAAGCAAGTTAGAGAAACAACAACAAACAGGCAAAAACTAAAACAAAAAAACCAGAATGCCTGCTGAGTAACTATGTTTGAAAGAATAGAAATAATAACAATAAGACATGGAAGAAATGTTGCTGCTGCCAGAGTAGCACTGCAGACAGGAAGAACAGAGAGCTCCCTTGGGCAGTAACCACCCAAGCTTGGGGCAAGCAGTAGAGACTTAGTCTGTTCTGGAGAAGATGGCAAGGTCTCCAGGTCTTTTTCTTCCAGGCCACTCTGGCAGGTAGAGCCAAAAGAAGTCCTTTATAAAGTGGAATTCAAATCACTAGAAATTCATATTGTGATTTGCTTTTGAAAAAAAAAATGTCATCTTTGCTTTATTTTGTTCTCTGCGCACACATTGCATTTGCCTTGGGAATCTCACAAGGTGCACAGGCTTATCCGGGACAGAATTTCAGCAGCCATCAGTCCCTCAGTAACACCATCTTAACACCACTCCCTCTGCCAACATATACACTTAATTCTCTGTAGATAAATAATAGTTACTTTTTATTTTCTTCTCCACTTTCCTCTAGTTTCTCATTTGTAAATGAGAATATATTCGTTTTTTAGTTAGAGAAAATACTTTTTATATAAGATCAGTTGTTTTTTAGGCTAACATTTTAAGCACAAATTTATGTGCTAGACACTTTGTATACACCAAGACATCTAATCCTCTCAATATTATAAAATATTTGCCAGCTACATTTATCACTACTTTAATTGTAAGGTACATATCAATTAAAGACACACTAACCCCAGTCTGTCATTCCATGGTCAGAGGTAAAGATAAATGTTGTTTTCCCATCATTTCCATAGAAATGGTTAAACATAGACACGATTTCTTTAACTCCATCATCAACTTTTTTAATATTATCCTTGTAGTCTCTATGTTATTATAAAGAAACAGAGGAACAAATTAAATTAATTTGGAGAAATCAAATGTATTCAATGTGGATTTATTACATTCAAAATCAGTAACTTCTGAAATGCTTTTAGATTTCATCTTTAATATTTTAAAATCAGAGCACTCTAGATTGCTGAAATAATTTTTTTCTCCTTTTAATGAAGCAAAATAACCCAAAATAGTTTTCAAAAATGATTTAAAAGGAGGGGACTGATTAACAAATATATTTTAATAAACCCTTTTAAGTCCTAAATGAGATAGATGACTTTCATGTCTCTCACTCTCACTACATAAACTATACTCTTCTGGCCACATTAAAAGTATCATTTCAAGTATAGAATATTTTCATTCCCTAAAGTGCTTGTGATATAAAATATAATAGCACGCTTTGAACACATTATATTTGAGGTTGCCATACTGAACAAGGTTCTTTCGATACGAATATTCCATCAATTACAACAGTGCCTCACGTTTAAGAAGGGGATTGTGAGGTATTCATTACTGGTAGCTAACCCAATAGGTTTTACAGCTACTGTTAGGCTAATCTAAACCAAATGCAAAATAAGAAATAAGAGTATAACATGGTATCTTCCTTTTACTTATGGTCTTCAAAAGTGAGAAAAATATTTGCTGTTATATATAAGGAGTGTTACTGAATTATGGTATACAAAAATTTATACAATTTATTTGCTAGATACAATACTAATTAAATGGAATACACAAGGAATAGATAATTACATCTTTTGGTGATATAAAAGTTAATACCCATAGAATGCTTTTATTTTCAAGATTCACTGAAAATATTTCTAAAATATATAGATATTTTAGATAATTTTTTTCCCTGCTTCAGTAAATGAAGATTATGGAATATGTACAGGATATATTTTACTTATATTGATGTGTCATCTGGACACAGCACATATAATTTAAACCACTACATCAGAAATCTCATATAATCAAGAACTTAATATACATTACAGTAGTTATTTAAAATATTAGCTCTGTTGTTATAATTCCAAAGAAAACATTATAATAATTTAAAAGTTCAATAGAATAGATGTTTCCCCTAAAAAATACAATTAAACATAGCATGCATTAAATTACCTCGAGGATGGTCGATGAGCATGTCCGTTTGTATCTATTCCTAATAAATGTAAGAAAAAAACTATTTTCTCTTCATTTATTTTAGAAAACAAAGACTGGTTGTTCCTGGCATGATGAAAGAAGTCCTACACATAAAAAATGAGTTAAAAATATTTAGTTCATTTGTTTTATTTTAAAAATAATACTGATGAAAACATTTAAATTTATGCATAAGTACAAAATTAAATTATCTCACGTTATTTAAATCTGTGACCTACCAACACAACGTCTTTGCTATCAGCTCAGACATCTATGTTCAATGAGTTAGCTGTTTGTTATAAGAAGGCCAAAAAAAGGTGTTAGAAAGGGGATCATAATTTCATAGAGATCTCATAATGTTGTTAATCTCACATCTAACTTAATAAAATACAGCAGATTGAAGACATATTTTGGCAAGAGCCAAAAATAAAATAGTAATAGTGTTACCAGTTTAAGAATCATTTGTTATTTTTTTTTTTTCTTTTTTTTTTT
>NW_012117032.1:2053025-2062619 GCF_000951035.1 Colobus angolensis palliatus | reverse complement strand
AACTAGTTCAACCATTATGGAAAACAGTATGGCGATTCCTCAAGGATCTAGAACTAGATGTACCATATGACCCAGCCATCCCACTACTGGGTATCATTTGTTATTTTTAAATATTTCAGAACTGGACCACTTCTCATTGTCCTGTGTACTACCAACCTAGTCCAACCGTAATCTCCAATTTAGAATATTGCAAATAGCCTCCTCATTACTTCCTTTTGCCCCAACTAGAATGTGTTCTTCAAATCATGTAACAGAAAAGCATCAAATTCATAAAATAGCACTTGGCAGGGTGAGGCTGGGAATAATTAATTAAAATAAAATTTGAAGATTATTATGCTAATTTAATAATGATAAACTAGATTCGTAAACCCTTCTAAGGCAAATGATTCACCCTGCATTCATATATGCATGAATATGGGTTCAAAACTATGAAGACTACTTTTCAATTATTTTAAAATAAGTTAACAGGCTATCTAAGATACATCTTTGTTGTTCACATAAATGCCTTTAACTGTAGAAGATGTTAACTTTTAACAAGAGATATTTAATTTTTCAACAAAAGTCTGAAGTATTTAAGTATTTTTTTCAAATAATTCTTCATTACTATGTTAAAAAATACAAATGGTGCAATTAGAGAACTAGCTATTCAAGAACAGAAATAAATTAATATAATATGTAACCTGCTATCATCTGTCTCAAAAGTATAAAATCGCCCCCTAACTTTCATATACATTCTAATTAACCCCTAAGAAAATTTAAAAACTAGATAAAAATGATAAGTTCTTTAAGAGAAAAGAATTAAAAGTTAAACACATAATTGAAAGCTGACAAAAACAAAAAACTGAGCAAATGACTTGAATTATATCTATAATTTGTTCTATGGCTGGTACAATATATTCAGCTACGTAATCCTTTCTTGGAGCTAGATGTGCTCATCCTATCCTTTCTTGCAGCTAGATGTGCCTTTGTGGTTTTGGCCAATAAGATTTAAGTCAAATATTTCAGTCTTAAAGCTATGTGGGTCTAAGGCTCTTTGAAATAAATACAATTCAGTAGGAAAGAAGATCCTTTTTTCTTCTTCATATTGTTGACCTAAAACACTAACATAAGGGCAGGAACTCCAAGGGTATCTTGAGTCATGACATAACCTTGAAGATAAAACTCACGCTCTGAGGTTAGAGGAAAACTTCAGGAGACTGAGTGACCTCGTGATTCACCCACCTCGGCCTCCCAAAGTGCTGGGATTACAGGCGTGAGCCACTGCCCCCGCCCAGAGTTATTGTTCAATGGGTACAGAGTTTGTTTTGCAAGATGAAATATTCTAGAGATTAGTTCACAACAATATGAATATACTTAACATTACTAAATTACAGATGCTCCTCACTTACAATGGGGTTATATCCCAATAAACCCATCCTAAATTGAAACTATTGTAAGTCAAAAATGCATGTAATATACCTGTTACAGGTAGTTAGACAGGCATGAGTGGGGCAAGAGAGAGGACTTCCCTAACCCACCAGGAATGTCAGGTGATGATTCAGCAATTATCACACTGCCTCTCTAAAAGTAGTAGATTGGCAGCTGGCACCAGGGAGAGGCCATTTCCTGATGGTCCACACTTGCTGCACTAAAGTGTTAACTGAATGCAAGCAGCAGAGAGATGCATTCTCGGGCATGTGCATTAAGAGACCAAATGGTGTAGTATGCTCGTCAGGGGGCACTCCACCAGAAAAGGAAAGAAAGCCTCGGATGGGTGTGTGTACAACTTTCTAAACACACTGCATGCTCACCTTCCAACGTTAAGGAGGGCACTGCGCATGCGGGCGCCCCACCCTAAGGGAAGAATCATGGAAAGGGGCCAGCCTATAAAGTCCTAGGATCAAGATTAAACACTGCACTTGACCTCAGTGCTCACTTCTAGGCATACTTCCCATTCTTTCCTGTTCTAAAGCTTTTGTAAATAAAATTCCACTCCTGCCTTGGTCTCTCCTTCTACCTTATGGCCCTAGTCAAAGTTTTTCTTCTGGGGAGGTAAGAATTGAGGTTGCTGCAGATCCTTACAGATTTGTTGCCAGTAATTCAGATACCTTCCGCCAGTAACATACCTAACCTACCAAACATCATAGCTTAGTCTGGCCTACTGTCCACAAAGAGTCAAACTCTATAAAATACTTGAAGAGATTTATTCTGAGCCAAATATGAGTGACCATGGCCCATGACACAGCACTCAGGAGATCCTGAGAATATGTGCTCAAGGTGGTTGGGGTGCAGCTTGGTTTTATACATTTTTGGGAGACATGAGACTTCAACCAAATATATTTAAGAAATACATTGGTTTGGTTCAGAAAGGTGGGACAACTCAAAGTGGGGATTGGGGGGAAATTTAAAAACTTTCTGGTTGGCAATTGGTTGAGTTTCTCTAAAGACTTGAGATCAAAACAAAGGAATGTCTGGGTTAAGATAAGAGACTGTGGAATCCAAAGTTCTTATTTGCAGAAGGACCCTTCAGATAGTAGGTTTCAGAGAGAATAGGTTGTAAAATGTTTCTTATTAGACTTTAAGGTCTGTGTTGAGGTTAATGCCAGAGAGGTATAATGAGGCATGTCCGACACCCACCTCCCCTCATGACCTGAATCAGCCTCTCAGGATGCATTTTAAAAGCTTTTAAAAGCACCCTGGCTGAGAAAGTTCATTGAGATGCTTGGGGGGTGGTGCTTAGAATTTTATTTTTGGTTTACACTACCTTCAACATGCTCAAAACATTTACATTAGCCTACGATTGGGCAAAATCATCTAACATAAAGACCATTTTTTGATAAAGTGTTGATAATGTGAGATTAAGTGAGATAATAATTACTATTTCATGTAATTTTTGAATACTATACTGAAAGTAAAAAACAAAATGGTTGTATGGGTATTCAATGTATGGTTTATACTAAATATGTATGGCTTTTGCACTGGCAGAAAGTCAAAAGAATCGAAAGTTAAACCACTGTTAAGCTGGGGACTGTCTGCAAACACTTAAAATGCTTAAGACAGTAAATTTTGTATTTTGCATTTGTATTTTTTTACCACAATTACAAAAAACAGGTGAGTAGAAAACTGCATGGATCTGGAAACTGTTTGGCTTGAATTAAGCATGAGTCTCTAGCCAGGATATGCAGTTCAAAAGTAAAACCCTTAACTCACTCTCTAGCCTCTTCTGAGACCTGGTTCCCAGGCAGTCCTCCTGCCACACTAACCTCCCTTCTTTCACTTCCTCAAATCCATTATGCTGACTCTTGACCAAGATTTACATAATGCTGCTGGCCTGCAATACCTTTCCATACCAATCATCCCTATCCATTTCTTTGTCTCCTATACCTGTTCTGAGATGATCTCAAACCTCTTAGCCTTCCTTTTCTGAAGATACATTCTTGGTCTGTATTTTTCCTTCACATCACTTACCAATGCTGATGACTTCATATTTTCATTATAACTTGGTTAGTATATATCTACCATATTTTATGAAGAAGTCATGTGCAAATCTTTTTTTCTGTTCACTACCGTGTCAAGACTAGTAGTGTTGAAATAAAGAAAGGAAGAAAGACATGAAAATCAGGCCAGCTACCAGCTAAATATGTACATTCGCAAGGAATCAATTCCATGATTTTGGAGGGATTTTAGCTACACATATGAAATTAGAAGCCAAAGGCTTTCATGCAGATATTAATATTAGTACATTATGTTAAGAAGTGATGATTAGCAAAATAATTGGCTAATCATTTTCTTAAAGAGATTTTATTTAAGGTGAAAGTTTTCCCTGTTGACAAAAGTATATATTAAAAGTAAAAAGAAAATTTCAAGGGAAAAGATCCTTGGAAAAAAGTAGGGTTTAGTCATGAATTTTAGAGCACTCAATTTCTGCTAAGCAAATACAAAAAAAAAGGCAGATATATACTGAGGAGTACATTTACAAACAAAAATGGCTATATCATGGAGAAGTCCACAAAGTCAGTTCAAAAGACACTATTAGAAAAAAGAAGTGTCAATCAAAGCTTCTTATAATGGATGAATTATGAGTTGTTACTTGGAGATGAGGAATAATGCAGTGGTAAAAGAAGAGAGACATTGTCCACAATTGAGATTTTTCACACAATTTTTGAGAATATAAATTATATTGTATTCCTCATGAAACTATGATAATTATTACTATAAAATGTTCAAAAAACTCTAGTACTTAAAGAAACCATAGATTTTTATTATGATCAATTTGCTAATTTTGTTTTTGCCTATATAATCTGCTTATCTAATTTTTCTTTAAAGTATAATTTTTTAAAAAAATCATATACTTTGTTATTATAAATGTATTATATTTGAACAGCATTTTCCCAAAGGCTTTCATATATCTCACATGGTCCATTACTACAAGAGACTGATTCCAAGGTCAATGAAAGATCAAAATTTACCCAGAAATCACAAACTAGAAATGAAAAACAGGTTTCCTAAATCCTAATCTAGGGCTCATTTTACTAATAGAAACAAAGAAGTTTAAAACTTCTCTTGTTTGAGAATGTGCAATTTTTTATAATTAAATCTTAGAATTCAGAACAGTGTGCTACAATATAAAACTTTTAAAGCTCATGCAAACAGAAAAAACTTGAAATACAGTCTCCAATACTTCAGATAAAAACATGCTTTTTGTATATTAACCACTCAATAGCACAAACCTTAACATTATCAAAAACCCACGTATCCAGTTTTGTTGCATCTTGAGCACCAAAATCCTCTCTTTTAGCATCATAACTGTATGTATAAACGTGGTCTCCACTAGCACCTGAAAAGGAAATTTGGAAAAAATAATTTTTTTACAAAATCTTTTAAACTATCATAAAATATGAGATAGTCATTCACAGATTTTTGTGAGTAACCAGAATTTTCACAAAGCATTGTTCATTATGATGGGGAAGAGAAAGATGGGAGGAATAATTAACATTTATGTATATTATGTCCTATGGATCATGCTACATACTTTAATGTATTCTATTGCTTTTTGTCCTCAAAAATAACATATTTTAATTTCACAGATTCACTATATGTTAATTAACACACCAAAATCACAACTCTAATAAGCAATATAACAAAAATAAGCACAACAGTTGTCTCCCTTTAAGGATTAAACCATTCAAAACATGTGTGCCCCTTAGAATGCTACAATCTAAAATAGATGAAGATGTGTAGTGTACAAACCTTCTTAACATAAGAAGAAAATTCAAATATTTCACTTCTCTTATTCATAAACTATGCGTATTTTCTCAACTTATAAGAGAATAAATATTGCTTATTGCCAAAGAGTTTGAAGGGGTCAACAGATATAATAATCTCATACATTTGCAAGACTGTATTAAGAATCTAATCAGTTTAGTGAATTTCTGAGTTTGATAGGCTCTTGCAGGTAATAAGAAAGAGATATGACTAGCGTGATGGCTCACACCTGTAATTCCTGTATCTTGGGAGGCCGAGGCAGGTGGATCACCTGAGGTCAGGAGTTCAAGACCAGCCTGGTCAACATGATGAAACCCCATCTCTATTAAAAATAGATGTGGTGTGTGGTGTATGTGCGCCTGTAATCTCAGCTACTCAGGGGGCTGAGGCAGGAGAATCACTTGAACCAAGGAGGCGGAGGTTGCAATGAGCTGAGACTGTTCCACTGTGCTCCAGCCTAGGCAACAAGGGCAAAACTCCATCTCAGAAAAAGAAAAACAAAAACAAAAAGAAAGAGATATAATAAAGTAATACAATCTTTATAGCGCCAGTTCAGCTCTAATGACCCTATTCCACAGCTCAGCCATTCTACTTGCAACATCGCAAATAAAAAGGTCTGACTGGGTTTGTTGTTTACTATACGATATGGAACATTCCGATTAGACTATCTCTAATTCAATTATTGGTCCTGTCCCATCCACTGTAGCCAGAAACAAGAATGCTAGTTTGATAAGCCATAGCAACTTAATCTACCCTTACCACCACCAGCTCCCAAAAAAAACTAAACTGCTTTCCAAAGAAAGGCAATATATAAATGGCAAACAGTTTGAGGCTTTTTGATCCGCCCAGTATAATAATGTTCTGTGACTATCATCTGTAAATTCTCAATATATATTTTGCTTCCTGGACATGTAATAATCTTCAATAGTTCCCATTATTTTAATTACACTCATGACTAAGTATGTTACAAATCCTTTCTGATAAGTGAAATGATCAATCATTCTGTTCCCACTTAAAAGCATTTAATGACATGAAATTCATCCAACTGATTTTAGAAAATAATATAAATGAATTTTCTAATTAAGAGACATCCCAATGTTTGCAGAATCATGCATATAAACAACAAATCTAAATGCTATATTCAATATATTAAATATCAATTTAAATAAATTATATGTTAAATGCCATCTATATTAAATGCCAAAATATATGGCATATTCAACATATTAAAATAGGAATTATAACTATACATTTTAACACTTAAATCTTTTGTTTCTTTTTTGAGACACGGTGTTGCTCTGTTGCCCAGTGCAGTGGCATAATCATGGCTCACTGCAGCCTCAACATCCCAGGCTCTCAAGCACTCTTCCCACCTCAGCCACCTGAGTAGTTGGGACTACAGGCACATGCCACCACACTCAGCCAATTTCTTGTTTGTTGTAGAGATGTGGGTCTCACCTTGTTGCCCAGACTGGTCTCCAACTTCTGGAGCTCAAGTGATCCACCTGCCTCAGCCTCCCAAAGTGCTGAGATTACAGGTGTGAGCCACTGTGCCTGGCTAATGTTTAAATCCTCATATGAATATCTACTAACTTTTAAAATGATTTACCAAAGTATAATAAACCACACCTCAACACCACCATTTATAATGAAGTTGTATGAAAAGTGCTATGCTAAATATTTCACATGAGTTACATAATTTAATTCTAAAAATAAACCTATGAGATGGAAACTAATATTATCACATTTTACAAAAAGGAAATTGAAGCTCAGAGAGGTTATATAAATTGCTCAAGATTATATAGCTGTTAAGTGATAGAGACATATACCATTTAAATGAATCCAAAATATTATCTAACTGTATGATATACCAATATTTCAAGTATAACTAAGAAGGAAAAAAACAATGCCAATTAAACAGACACATCTATCACTGTAATTAAATATCCCTATTTCAGAAATGTTAAAAATGTAAAAATATGTGTAAAAATCAACAAATACAGTATGTATATAAAAACAGAAAACTACCATATTGACTTATTCCCTATTTACTACCAGAGGAAATATAATCAGTGACTCTTACCTTTGGCAAACATAGGCAGGATATCTGGGCTTCCCCAGCTCCATGTGTATTTACTTTCATTAAAAAGAGAATCAAATTCTACAGGATTTTCCTTCCATCCTTCAGAAAGCAAGCAAGCAGTAATAGTAATATATACATGGTACAATAAGCCCCTAAAGAACTATTCTTCAAATAATAACAATTAGTCAGTGAACAAATGCAAAACTAATAGTAGATTTTATGTATATTATACCACTATTTAAAAAAAACTAACAATAGATAATTTACTTCTTAATGAAATATAAAATTATTTTTGAACTTTCAAGAATAATATCTAGGAAAATTATGCTTCCATCCAACCCAAATTCTTTCAATAACACAGGATAATGAAATACTAAAGCTTCATTCTAGAGTTAATACCCGTGGGTGTTCATGTCAGTAAGGCATGCTAAAACATTTCCAAAGTATCTCAAAACATACCTTCACTTTGTGACATAATTAAGTGGTAAAGGACTAATATTTATTTGACAAATGTTTCATTTAATAAGATTATCCAAATACACAATACCTTTGGCAACTGCGCTGACATCTTCATAAAACCCAGCTATCAGAGCTACATGACCTGGCCGAGATTCTGTCGGCACACGTGTATGAGATACGCCCCAGCTGCCTTCATGCATTATGATATTCCTAAAAGATATTAAAGACACATAGTTAACACAGACTATGATTAGATACTCTCACATAAAGCTTTAGAAACGTAAGATTATTAGAGAAGGAATCAAAAGCAAAAAAGCAAGTCAAAACTTAAGAAGGAAAGGAATCTTTCAAATTCCAGCTGAGCTCATTCCAAGCATCTACCAGTTGAATGAAGCAGCATGAATTTGCTGACGTAAGACCAAACAAAGAACCACTCAACCACAGCACAGAATCATGAAACAAAATACATGATTGCTGTTTTAAGCCACAAAATAGAGATGGCTTGTTATATAGAGATAAAACATATATTATGATATCAATGTTAAATTGCATTAGGTGTGATAATAGTATTGTGGTTATTTAAGAGATATAGGCTGAACTGTTTGGGGTAAAGTTTCTTGCTTTCAAACTGTTAAGGAAAAAATAATTAAAACTAGGTACATATACATGGGCACCGCTGTGGTGTGGGTGGCAGAGGGGCCAGGAGAGGGTGAATACAATTATGAAAAAAGGTTAAAATTGTCATACCAGGTAAAGGGCATACAGATGTTCATCACATAATCCTTTCAACTTTTGTTTAGTTGAAAAATTCTTAAAATAAAAACTAAGAGGAGGGAAAATGGCTACACTCCTAATTAGGAGTTAAATTATATCCCCAAATTTGAGACTAAAACAGGCAGAAAGATTATTTTGCTAAAACGTGTCAACATTATTTAAGTTGTATCACAGTGATTTGCAAAATTTGGGGAAGAAAGCAAAACTACAAGTGATGCTACTACAGGTGAAAGGCCAGCAGAGCAGTAAGTTATAAAATAGTAAACTCATCAATAACATTTTTCAAGACAAATATCTGCCTCTCAATACATTCTGAAGTAAAATATTTATAACTACTGGTGTCAGTTCTTTTACTACTGACTTACCTAATAATAAAAGCAGTTTTGGTGAAATACACACATAATAAGTAAACAGTTTCAAAACCACTGGACCAAATATTAACAGAGAAATATTCTTCAACTTCTTGAGTTATATAATGAAAACTGGACTTAAACAAAAAGGGGAGGTATAAAGAAATGTGGATACTCTATTTAAAAGCATTAGTTTAGATACTGTATTTTAAAACATTAGTTTAGATCACATTTTTAAAAAACAAATTTTGAGCCAGGCTTGGTGGCTCACACCTGTAATCCCAGCACTTTGGGAAGCCGAGCCAGGTGGAGGTCAGGAGTTCAAAACCAGCCTGGCCAACATGGTGAAACCCCATCTCTACTAAAGATACAAATATCAGCCAGGCGTGGTGGCATGGACCTGTAATCCCAGCTACTCAGGAGGCTGAGGCAGGAGAATTGCTTGAACCTGTGAGGCAGTGGTTGCAGTGAGCCAAGATCGCACCATTGCACTCCAGCCTGGGTGACAGAGTGAGACTCCGTCTCAAAACAAACAACAATAACAAAAAAAAAAAAAACCTTTCAAAAACAGGCTTAGAAGAAGCTAGAAGATTCCTGACATTGTAAATATACAATGGCACACAACACAAAACATCAAGTGTTTGAGCCCACAGAGTTTCCGCAAGATCCAAAGGAGAAACAAGT
>NW_012117032.1:2044744-2052070 GCF_000951035.1 Colobus angolensis palliatus | reverse complement strand
TATATTCTTTTACGGAAGGTTGTGTTTTTAATGTGAAGTCTATATTTTCTACTTAAACATCGTTGAAATTAGTAATTCATTAATATTTATGCTTGTCTTTATTTTGTAAAATCTGCAGATTTTTCTTTTTTTGGTTTTCTTTTTTTTGTTCGTTTGTTTGAGATGGAGTTTGGCTCTTGTTGCTCAAGCTGGAGTGCAATGGTGCCATCTCGGTTCACTGCAACCTCTGCCTCCTAGGTTCTCCTGCCTCAGCCTCCTGAATACCTAGGATTACAGGCATGCGCAACCACGCCCAGCTAATTTTTTGTATTTTTAGTAGAAACTGGGTTTCTCCATGTTGGTCAGGCTGGTTTCAAACTCCCAACCTCAGGTGATCCACGCGCCTTGGCCTCCCAAAGTGCTGGGATTATAGGCGTGAGCCACCGTGCCCGGCCAGCAGATTTATTTTTTAAGAAAAAAATAATATAGTGAGTCCTGCACCACGTTTGGGAAAATTAGGACAAGTTAGCTTAAGCAGCTAAGCCTATCCATTTCAATTCGCCATTATCAGCTTCCACAATACCAGAAATAACACCTAGGAGGAAATAAAGTGGCATCTAGTGCTGATCTATAAGACAAAGGCAAATGTACAAGTGCCCTATTCTCTTTCTCATCATCACCCCTGTGCCCAGTATGTGATAAACAGCAAGATATTCTGCAGTTTACTTAACTCAGAATAACATTTTAAGAGATGTCTCTTATGAGTTTACATGCTTACCTAATAAACGGTGCTCTAGAGGTTCCATTTTCATCTAATTCATAAAGTGTGTCTGCTCGAAGGCCATCAGCAACAAACAACACTAATCTTCTTGCTGGAGGAGGCAATGGTGTAAACTGAGGAGTCATTCCATGAACCAAAGGAGATGTAAAATAAATGTCAAAGATGGAGGCGAAGAACACAAAATGTATAAGCAATCCCAAAGTAAAGAACAGCAGCATATCCAGTGTAACTAATTAGTCTTCAAGAACAGCTGAAAGAAGGAACAAAATTAAATTGGGGTAAATCTTAATGCAATCATATGTATTTTCACATATTTTGATGATTACAAGTAGATTAAACATATATTTTTAATTATTATATAACTCACAACTTTCATTTGTGGCGGTAACAATAAGCACTATTTAATAATGTGACATAATACTGAAATCAAATACATAATAAAGTACATCCAAGCAAAAAGAAAAAGTTCAAGTATAATAAGTAATTGGGACAAATAAACTATAATGAATTTAAGTCCATAATAAGCTCATAAAAATTAACACAGGACCAAAGAACAAATAAATAATTAAATCAGTCCTAAAAAGAGTTAGCATTCAGCCAAGTCAAATCATACAAAAAGAAAATATAATTCGTGCAACTCTTGGTTGTCCATATGACAATCATTGTCAATAAGGGATTTTTAATTATTTAAATCAGTTATAATTATTTAGATGTTTGTACATTGATTTAAATTATTCAAATGTTTGTGATTTTTTTTTCTTCTTATTTTGGTAATCAGCTCAGGGGTATTCTGGCTCTCTTGACTATTACCACATTGAGCAGGAAACATGCATTTTATCACATTTGACAGAATCATATGAGGTTAAATTTCATCTGTACTTCAGAAAATCTGTACTTATTAAAGAAACATTTTATTTTAGTTCCCTGAATCAATCAAAAAGGTTACATTTTGTCCACTCAATAAAAATGTTTTGTGCATACATCACATGCATAATTGGATGCTGGGGTACCATAGAGAATATCGAGTTCTCTGTAAGTTCATCACAGAGCTGATGAACTTACAAATACTTAAGGAAGAAAAACGAAGCAATATGAAACATTTAAATAATACTGTAAAAGAAGATACCATTAAACTGCCAAGATCAAATGGAACATGGGAGTGTTTTCCAAGCCAGTCTGTAATTTGCTATTGTTGGTGAATCTCTGCAGGTCAAGGAGAAAAAAAAAAAAAAAGTACTAGAACTTGTCTTACTTGTAATGTAACGGCATTAGTTACATATAGTGATCCCAGGTTGAAAAACACCAAGGATGAGGTAATTTTAACTACAGATACATCTTTTTCTTCTTGGCCTGAAGAATCACATCATGGAAGGAAAGGATGGCAAAATACCTTGCAAAAACAAATGAAACATTGGAAAAACACTCATCAAAGTCAAGCAGATTATAAAAAAGAAAATATGATAGAGCAAAGGTCAAATTACAAGTCACTTATTTTCTGAGAACCAAGGGTCAACTAAATATCAAAGATATTCTACAAAGTACAAAAGTTCTTTAGTGAATAGATGCTATTTTGCATCTCATAGCTAACCGACAAAGAGAATCTTTACGTGTTACATAGCATATTCCCTCCCCTCTTTGGTGCTACTACAAATCAACTTTCTATTTTCTGACGCAGTTTAGAATAATAATCACTGTACTTAATTTTTTTAAAAAGTAAACTTTATGTATTTTTACTAAACAACCTAATGAACATTAAATGCTAAACTATCAATGTGAATGTAAAATAATTCTGAATATATTTGTGTTATTTTCTAAAATATATTCTCAATGTAGAATTAAAGATTCAATGATTGTGAAAAATTCTTCAAATTACCAAACCAATTTAAAATTCCATTTAAAATGTATAAATAACTATTTACCCAAATCTGAAAGTTCTGAACATTGACAGTAATCTTTTTAGTGCATCAGTCATATTACGGTACTTTAAATTTATATCCGTTTTTATTTGCTTGCCTGCTAGCCAGTAAGGGTGTGTACTGATTTCCTAGTTACAGTTTTTCATGGCTTGCTCTTTTGTTTTGATTATTATAGTAGAGTTCTTTTAGACATTAGACCTTTTCTACTCTAGAGACAACACAGAGGTCCCAGTGAAAAAAGGACTATGGTACACCTAATAATAAACCTGACCCAGTTGTATTTTCCTGTTGGAGATAAACTTTATTACGTTATTTTCAAAGCTAATATTTGCAGGGTGCTGTGGTCCCTGAAGAAACCTAGATTAGTTACCTTTGTGGCACATGGTATTTTTTGTTTTCAATTTTGTTTCAAGAGCATTTTGTTGACCAACTACTTAAAATTCCCTCCGAGAATACGAAGAAGAAATGCAAAAGTATCTATATCTAAATTTACCCTCCAGGTTTATCATCATATGTTTAAAAAGATTTAGCTTTTAAGGAACATCCATGTTCAAAACTATAGGTCTCCAAAGGCTATAACTCACCTCACTTTGCCCAGAACTGAGACATAATACTGTTTCTAGAACATAAAATATTTTTAAAAATTGTTTAAAAATTCACATAACATTTACCATTTTAGACATTTTAAAGCACAGAGTTCTGTAGTGTTAAATATATTCACAGTGTTGTACAACCAATCTCCAGAACTTTTCATCTTTCAAAACTGCAACTCTATACCCATTAAACAACTCTCCATTCCCTCCTGCCCTAACGCTGAGGAACCACTGTTCTACTTTCTATTTCCATAAGTATAACTATTCTTGCTACTGCATACAAGTGAAATTACACAGTATTTGTTCTTTTTTGATTAGCTTCTTTTACTTAGCATAATGTCCTCAAGTTTCATCCATCTTGTAGCATATCAGAATTTCCTTCCTTTTTAAGACCGAAATCAGACCATTGCATGTATATACCACGTTTTGGTTATCTAGTCACTTATTCATAGACATTTGAGTTGCCTGCACCTTTTGGTGACTGTGAATGATACTATGAACATGGGTACACAATCAGTTTTGTTTTAAAATAAACATTGGATATTGACCAGAGGCAGTCATGTAGATCACTTAATTACAAGAAGCTGGAAAACATGGAAAACTGAGGAAATATATAGTAAATGTCACTGTCTCTGCTGCAGACATATTTTTACACATATTTAATACTATAATATATAACATAATGCATTAGTCCATTTTCACATTTGTATGAAGAACCACCTGAAACCGGCAATTTATGAAGAAAAGTGGTTTAATTGACTCACAGTTCCACGGGCTTAACAGGAAGCATGACTTCGAGGCCTCAGGAAACTTACAATCATGGCAGAAGACAAAGGAGAAGCAAGCACACCTTACCATGGCAGAGCAAAAGAGAGGGTGAGCAAAGTGGGAAGTGCCACAGACTTTCAAACACCCAGATCTCATGAGAACTCACTCACTATCAGGAGAACAGGTGGAAATCCACTCCATGATTCAATCGCTTCTCACCAGGTCCCTCCCCCAACGCGTGGGGATTACATTTCGAGATGGGATTTGGGTGGGAATGCAGAGCCAAACCATATCACACAGTAACACGTACATCATGTTGATTATTATCACATATAATCATTATTATGTATATGTTAATATGTATATTAATTACACTGACTGAATGTAGAGAGCAGATTGTAGTAGGTAAAGAAATGAATCAAGGAGACTGTTGGAAAGCTAGTTAGTATGTAAAATAGGTCAAGAAAGAGATTATTGTTGATTAGTATAAATTAGTGCAGTGGAAGTTAACAGAAGGAAGTTGATGACTGAGTTATACTTTGGAGGGAGATGAGGAAGGCTGCTATGGTTTGCGCTTTTCCCCACCAAAAGGCATGTTGATATTTGACCCCATTGTGGCTGTGATGGGAGGTGGGGCCTAGTGAGAGATGTTTAGGTCACACGGTTGGATCCCACATGAATGGGTTGGTGCTATTCTCACAGCACTGAGTTCTCACTCTGGAGCAGAGGGATTAGTTCTCCAGGAATGGATTAACTCATGTTCTCACAAGTGGGTTGTTGTAAAGTGAGGTTCCTCCTCCTGCTCAGTCCCTCTTCCCACATGTTCACATCCCCTTTGTTCTTCTCTGCAATGTTATAACAAAGCACAGAAGCCCTCACCAGAAGCCAGGTCCATGCCCTTTAACTTCCTTGCCTATAGAACTGTGAACTAAATAAACCTCTTTTCTTTATATATTACCCAGTTTCAGGTATTCTGTTATAGCAACACAAAACAAAGACCTGGGGCTTCAATAAAAGAATATGGGTAAAGAGGTAAAAAATGACTTCCAGATTTCTGGTTTGAGCATGTGAATGGTCTTCAACTTAGAGAAGGAAAAGATTTCCTTACAGGACATGGCGAGACATAAAGCTGAGGGAGAAAGTATTGAGCATTTTCTTTTTGATATATTAAATTTAAGCTCAAGATGTCATAATAAAAAGGCAGACAGCTGCTGTGAAACTCAAGAGAGGAGTTCTTAACTACAAGAATGACCTAGAGAAAGCCACTACTAGAGACAGAAAAAAATTACCCAGTGAAGTAGAAGGAAAGCCAGGAGAGGGGCCCTTGAAGTTAAAAGAACAGTGATTCAAGTGTGAAGGGTGTGGTTAACTGTCAGATCCGCTTAAAGGCTGGAGTAAGGACAGTAATGAGTAATCTGGGAGCTTGGAGTTCTTGTTAACTTTACTGAGAAGTTTAAACAGTCGTGTGAGCTGAGTCCCATTAAAGTGGTTGCTTGAAAAGTAAATGGGAGGTGAGGGAGTGAGAGTGGAATGAGCGCAACTCTTTGGGAGAATACTAACTTTGAAGAAAAGAAGAAAAATAAAAATTGATGTAGGGTCAGTAAAGGGTTTTCCTAAGCTATTAGAGACTAGAAGATTTGTGCGCCGAGGAATAATTTAGAATATAGAAGGATATGAATGATGCAGTAGAAAGCTGGAGTTAAATTCTCAGGATAGCAAGAGGGGATGGAATGGAGAGCACAAGTGGAGGAGCTGGGCTACTCTGAGTTTGCGGAGGACCTTTTTGCATTTAGCACTGAAAGTCTAGCAGCCAGGGAAACGAAACGTATTGGTTGCAGGCAAACTATTATTGGGCTCTGGTTGGCTCTACCCTGCAGCAGGCTTCTTCTCATCTTTCACGCACCTTCTCAAATGTCATCAACTAAAGTTTCCTCTGATCACTCTGAAGTAGGCCCCTCCTCCATCTTCTTTGATCCAAACAATCATACATTCTGTAGCTATTGTTAATATTTATTTAGTGGCAAGGCTGTGGAGAAATAGGAGCACTTTTACACTGTTGGTGGGAGTGTAAATTAGTTCAACCATTGTGGCAGACAGTGTGGCAATTCCTCAAGGATCTAGAACCAGAAATACCATCTGACCCAGCAATCCCATTACTGGGTATATGCCCAAAGGATTATAAATCATTCTATATAAAGCCACATGTACACATATGTTTACTGCAGCACTAATTACAACAGCAAAGACTTGAACCAACCCAAACACCCATTAATGATAGACTGGATAAAGAAAATGTGGCACATATACACCGTGGAATATTATGCAGCCATAAAAAAGAATGAGATCATGTCGTTTGCAGGGACATAGATGAAACAAGAAGCCATCATTCTCAGCAAACTAACACAGGAACACAAAACCAAATACCACGTGTTCTCACTCGTGAGAGTTAAACAATGAGAACACATGGATACAGAGAAGGGAACAAACACCAGGGCCTCTCGGGGGGGTGGGGGACAAAAGAAGGAACAGCATTAGGGCAAATACCTAATGCATGCGGGGCTTGAAACCTAGATGACAGGTTGATAGGTGCAGTAAACCAACATGGCACATGTATACCTATGTAACAAACCTGCACATTCTGCACATGAATCTCAGAACTTAAAGTAAAAAATAAAATAAAATAAATATTTATTTAGTGTATCTCTTCCACTAGAATGTAAGCTCCTTAAGAACACAGATTGACACCTTATTCTCTCCCATATGCCTTGTTATTGACAGAGAGCAGGAGCGCTCTCCAGATAGATAGATAGATAGATAGATAGATAGATAGATAGATAGATAGATAGATAGATAGATAGAGATATATTCTGTATATGTATACACACACATATATAGATATATCTATCTATATATATCTATATATACAGATATAGATGTGTATGTGTGTGTGTGTATTCAAAGTTGGCCAGGTGTGGTGGCTCATGCCTGTAATCCCAGCACTTCGGGAGGCCGAGGTGGGTGGATCTCTTGAGGTCAGGAGTTCAAAACCAGCCTAGCCCAGGTGTGGTGGCTCATGCCTGTAATCCCAGCACTTTGGGAGGCCGAGGTGGGTGGATCTCTTGAGGTCAGGAGTTCAAAACCAGCCTAGCCAATGTGATGAAACCCCATCTCTACTAAAAATACAAATATTAGCCAGGCATGGTGGTGCACACTTGTGGTCTCAGCTACTCGGGAGGCTGAGGCAGGAGAATCGCTTGAACCTGGGAGGCAGAGGCTGCAGTGAGCCAAG
>NW_012117032.1:2041157-2043304 GCF_000951035.1 Colobus angolensis palliatus | reverse complement strand
GGTCTTGGAACTTCTGACTTCAAGTGATCTGCCCACCTTGGCCTCCCAAAGTGCTGGAATTATAGGTGTACCGTGCCCAGCCCACTAATGTATTTTCTACCACTATAGATTTGTTTACATTTCTGAATTTTATAAAAATCTATTTCTGCATCATGTACTCTCTTCCATCTGAATTCTTCCACTGAGCATAAATACTTTTAGAATCATACATGTTTGTTCTTTTTTATTATTGAGCATTATTCCATTGCATGGATACAGCACAATTTGTTTACTCACGTTCATGTTAACAGACACTTGTGTTGTTTCTAAAAGTTTTTGGCTATTTCAAATAAAGCTGCTATGAAGAATCATGTAACAGCTTATGTGTGGGCATGTGCTTTCATTTCTTCTTCTTTTTTTTTGAAACTCCTGGGCTCAAGCAGTCCTCCTGCCTTGGCCTCCCAAAGTGTTGAGGAGACAGGCATGAGTCACTGCTTTCATTTCTCTTCAGTGAACACTTGGGAATAAAATGGCTAGGTCAAATTGTAAATACATGTTTAACTTTTTTTTTTCCCTTGAGACAAAGTCTTGCTCTGTTGCCCAGGCTGCAAGTTAAAAAGCCATGTTTAACTTTTTCAGAAACTGACAAACTAGTTGTTTTCCAAAATTGTTGTACAACTTTACATTTCCACCAGCAATATATGAGAGTTTCAGTGGCTCTAATCCTCAGCAATACCTGGCATTGTCAATCTTTTAAACTTCATCTGAAGTGGGTGTGTACTGGTAGCTTGTTGTGATTTTAATATAATTTCCCTAATGACTAATGTTATTGAGTATCTATAATTTCCCTAATGACTATGGAAATATTGAGTATCATTCCATAGGCTTACTGATCTACCATTTGTATGGATTTAATTTTTTAATTAGACTGTCTTCTTGTTACAGAATCATAATGGTTCTTAATATATTCTAGATGCAGGCATACCACATCTTATTGTGCTTTACTTGATTGCTCTTTGCAGATTTATTTTTGCAAATTGACAAGTTTGAGGCAACCCAGCATTGAGCAAGTATATTGGTGCTATTTTTCCAACAATATGTGCTCACTTCATGTCTCTGTGTCATATTTTGTAATTCTTGCAATTATTTCAAACATTTTCATTACTATTGTCAGTTATGTTGATCTGTGATCAGTGATCTTTGATGTTATGATTGTAACTATTTTGAGACAATTACATATAAGACAGCAAACTTAATAAATGTTGTGTGTGTTCTGACTGTTCCACCAACTGGCCATCCTCCATCTCTCCCCCTCTCCTTGGGCCTTGCTATTCCAAAACACAACTAAATTGAAATTAGGACACTTAATAACCCTACAATGGCCTCTTAAGTGTTCATGTGAAAGGAATACTCATGTGTCTCCCATTTTAACTCAAAAGTTAGAGATGATTAAGCTTAGCGAAGAAGGCATTTTGAAAGCCAAGATAGGCTGAAAGCTAGGCCTCTGGTTTTAAACAGTTACCCAGTTTATAGATGCAAAGGAAAAGCTCTTGAAGAAAATTAAAAGTGTTACTCCAGTGAATACATGAATGATAATAAAGTGAAACAGTCTTATTGCTGATATGAAGAAAATTTGAGTGGTCTGGATAGAAGATCAAACCAGCCACAATATTTCCTCAAGCCAAAGCCTAATTCAGAGTAAGACCCTAACTCTCTTCAATCTATGAAGGCTGAGAGAGGTAAGGAAGCTGCAGAAGCAAAGTCAGTATCTATAAAAAAGCATGATGACATTCTGTTTGGAACAGAGTTAAATCCATAGACCAACTGGGGAAGAATTGATAACAATATTTAGTCTCTCTGTCCAGGAATACAGTATAACTCTCCATTTATTCAGGTCTTCTTCAATTTCCCTCAGCAATGTTCTGTAGTTTCAAATGTATAGGTCTTGTACATCATTTTTAAATCCCATCTTTACAAATTTCATATTTTTGGTACTATTGTACTGTTATTTTTTATTTCAATTTCTCCTTGTTAATTCTTAAATCAACATTGATTTTTATATAATGACCCTGTACCTTGCAGCACTGATCAACTGTTATGGTGGCTTTTGTGTATATGCTTTTTAACTTTCTGGAGATAATCAGGTTATCTATGAATAAAGACAATTG
>NW_012117032.1:2035332-2040137 GCF_000951035.1 Colobus angolensis palliatus | reverse complement strand
ATTCACCAATGAAACCACTGGCTTGGGGTTTTCTTTGTGACAAGGTTATTAACCATAAATCCAATGTTTTCATATATATAGATATAAACACACATAGATATTCAGATTATATATTACTTCTTAAGTAAGCTTTTGTAGTTTTCAAGGAATTTATCCATTTGTCCATTTCATCTTCATTGTCAAATTTATTGACTAAAATTGTCCATAATATTTGCCTATTATCCCTTTTTCCTGTCCTGCAGTACAGGATCCAGTCTAAGGCCAAGTATCACATTTATTTATTCAAAATAAGTCATTTTTCAAGTACTTAATTCCTTTCAGTTAGATCTTAAATTCTATCCAGAGCTAAAGTACATATGGCATATTTAGATTTACAGATGTTCACTTTGATTTAAACACCTCCTCTTTATCATGGAAATAAATCTTAGTACTCTTCCTAACATACTTATAAGTTAAGTACATTATGATGTATTTGTAAATGCAAATGTATATTTGCATTTAGGCAAACACCACAGTAATTATTGCCACTAAGATCCATTGATAAATGCTAATTTATCAATGACAAATATACATTTGCATTTACAAATAACTCCCTGGGCTCATGTTCTTTCTTGCCCCATTTACCACTGCACTGCTATGCTAAGGTAAGGATCAAAGTTTATGTGTTAAAAGGTAATATAAATTTTCCAAGGTTTATTGAAGTAACAAAACATTTTATTTGAGAACTTTGACCATCTTAAAGTTATAATAGTCAACATAAAAATCTAGCTCTGTTATGTAATAAGAGTGTATTCTAGTAAAGTCCCTGTTACTGTTTCCTTATCCATAAAAAAGACACCATCAGCCCTACTCCATTACAGAAGTTTTGTGGGAAATAAGCACACTCCACAACGACACCATACAAACACAAAATATTAGCAATACTAAAAATAACTAGATTGTGAAGCAACCCAACTCACATTTTTAAAATCAAACTGTAAATAGTTGATTTACATTATGCTGAAGAAAGCAATAGAAGAGACAAAGACATATTTTCCTGCCAAATTGGGAATTAATATTGGGACTTCTTATTGGTGATCCAAATCATGCAAATAAACTCTGTAAATAATAAGGATTTTGACAATAACCCCATTCAGCCATTTATTAGGTTATGGTCTACAAAATTTTAAAAGACAACTTGGTGTCTATTTTGTTTATTTATTTTTGAGACAGTGGTCTCACTCTGCCACCCAGGCTGCAGTGCAGCAGTACAAATTCCAAGGCTCAGACAATCCTTCCACCTCAGCCTCCCAAGTAGCTGGGACCACAGGGTGTGCCACTACACCTAGCTAATTTTATTTTACTTTTTGTAGAGACTGGGTCTCACGATGTCACCCAGGCTGGTCTTGAACTCCTGGGCTGAAGCAATCCTCTCACCTCGGCCTCTCAAAAAGTGCTGGTATTACATGTGTAAGCCATTAGGTACATTACTAAAATTACCCAAACTTCGTATTTCTCACCTTTTAAAATGCAGATAATACCAATGAACTATAAAAATGGTGGTGAGGATTAAAATAAATGTACGTCAAGTACCTAGCCCAACACTTGGCACCTAGCCTAAAACTGATAACACTTCAGTTTTGCTTCACAAAGATAAAGTAAACATTATGAAACAAGAATAGTCATATGGTCACTAAATTCTGCCAATTCAACCACCTAATTAATTCTCTCCCTTCATCCTTTCCAATTGGAACACAAGGAAGAGCAACAAATAGGCGGCAAAAGCTAAAAAGCCTTCCATACTTTCACTATTAAAACTGATCATTTCTTGGCCGGGCACAGTGGCTCACGCCTGTAATCCCAGCACTTTGGGAGGCCGAGGCGGGCAGGTCACGAGGTCAGGAGTTCGAGACCAGCCTGACCAATGTGGTGAAACCCCATCTCTACTAAAAATACAAAAATTAGCTGAGCGTGGTGGCGGGCACCTGTAATCCCAGCTACTCAGGAGGTTGCGGCAGGAAAATAGCTTGAATCTGGGAGGCGGAGTTTACAGTGAACCAAGATCATGCCACTGCACTCCAGCCTGGGTAACAGAGCAAGACTTCATCTCAAAAAAAAAAAAAAAAAACCTGATCATTTCTCATCTTCTCATCATCTACCTTAGAAACACTTCCACAGCAGCTCCTAGTTCACTGCTGTAATTATTTACTTCTTCAAGTTTACATACTAAATTATATGATCTTTTAGATACACTCCCAGTTGCTTCTATATTCACAACATTCTTCCACCTGTGACTGATCCATTAATAGCTCCTTAGTAAATGTTTATTGCCTATATGAAGAAATGGCATATTAGAAAACAAAGGCAATTGAGTCAAACTTTGATTTCACAAGAGAACAAGTTGAAGGCCAGAGACATGAAGTGAGGTCTCAGCTTATACTGTTATTTAATACGCAGCAGTAAAAATCTAATTAGGGGAGATGAACGAGTAAACAATTATAAAGACTTAACTACCATCATAGACACATTTACTTGTAAGGATTGCATTACGCAATAGAGGCTTATATTATTCATATGTTCTCTGATCCTATTAAATTCCCAATATTATTAATTAAATCAGTTAAATTAATGCTAACACATTATTTTTAAAAGCGCTTTAGGTAAGTATTCACAATATTTTTAAAAACATATATAGCAACTAGATGGACAGAAAAATGAATGTCCTATATAATTACTTAGTTCCTATAAAAATCATGGCTATGAGACAATGAGACCATTTTTAAACTGTCATGCAATTCAATCCCCTCCTCCTCAAAAAAACTTTTACGAGGATCTGAAAACAACTTCCCTAATCAAATTAATATAACATTTTCTTGATTACAGACTCGCAGTGTTCACTACTAAACATGAATGACATAAACATTATGTATTTAATATTTCTCAGTGTCCAGTTGAGTTTTGCTTTCAAAAGAATTCATGTTTTCACTTCTCCACATTCACTGCCATCAGGTAAGTCCACTATTTTTCACCTGGACCTCTTCAACAACTTACAAATGGTTTCCCTACCAAACTGCAGAAAACTACACAATGTAAGTTTCTCCCTTCGTCTAAAGTAATTATATATTTTACTTTACAAATTGTAGTACATTTCATTTGTTCACTATACTTCATTCTAATTGTCCTTCAGGAATTTTATACACAGGTACTGACCCCAAAACTCAGATTAAAGGTTAAAACTGTTTAACCCATTCCCCATAAAATTTCTACTTTCTTCCCTTTCAATGTAAATTAGATTACATCTTTTCCCTTCTTAAAATCTGTGAGTGGCTTTCCATTGTTCCAAGAGTAATATCCTATGTTCTTCCACTATCTCCATGGCCCTGCATACCTCTCTCACCTCATTATGGCATCCTATCACCTCCCACCTTGGGCTCCCAAAGTGCTGGGATTACAGGTGTAAGCCACCACACCCGGCCAAATGTATGTTTCTAATATATATCCTCAGACTAGAATATAAGCTAGAATGAAGGCAATGACTGTGTTTCTGTTCACTCATGCTCACCACCTAATGGCATAGTGCAGTCACTTTATGATTCATTGGTGGAACGAGTGTATATTTGAACTTTATTTATTTATTTTCCCCCAGTTCACTGAAAAGTATAGTTAATGCAGCATCAAGTCAAAGAGAAATTTTACCTATTTTGGGGAAGATGGCAGGAAGAGAGCCATTCTCCCGCCTCAGCCTCTGGAGTAGCTGGGACTACAGGCACCCGCCACTATGCCCGGCTAATTTTTTGTATTTTTTAGTAGAGACGGGGTTTCACTGTGTTAGCCAGGATGGTCTTGATCTCCTGACCTGGTGATCCATCCGCCTCGGCCTCCCAGAGTGCTGGGATTACAGGCATGAGCCACCACACCCAGCCAATATTTGCAGTGTTAAAGAAACTTCTCCAAATATTTACTCCTTGTACAGGGAAAAATACTAACAATGGAGAAAACAGTCAGACACCATTTAACGAAGTGGTCATGGTTAACATAACCAATAGTAAGACATACTAACATCATGTAACCCTGACCAGATGCACTGAGAAAGGCAAAACATGGTAGTCTTGGCAAAAGAACATGTGGTATTCTTGTTAAAAAGGCATAATCTCAATCTAATAATGGTAATATATCAGATAGACCCAAATTGAGACAGTCTACAAAATAATGCACAAGTACTCTATAAAAGAATTAAGTAGGTTCAAGAGACTTACCTAAACACAACAAGGGAAACTGGATGAGAAAATAGACAATAGTGGGAAAACTAGTTAAGTTCAACTAAGATCTGTAGTTACTAGTATTACACAAATACTAGTATAGTGGTTTTGATAATTATATGATATTTACGTAAGATGTTCACATTAGGTGAAGTTGAGGAAAGAGTGTACTGGAACTCTGTACTGTTTTTGCAGCTTTTCAACAGATCTAAAAATTATTTTTAAATAAAAAGTAAAAAAAATAAAAATAAAAATCGGAGCCTGAATCTTACTCAGAAAATACACTGTTATAATTATAAACCACCAAAAGTTTTATGGATAGCTCTGATTTCAGGTAATCTTTGTTCTTGTCAAACATTACTTGCTAAACTTATAGACTATCAGTGATTTAATGTTCACATTGGCATAAACCATACTAAAAAGCTTATGAATAAAAGATGGTGTCCCATAGGTCCTTCTGGCTTTGTTCACTTTTCTTCATTCCTTTTTCTTTCTGCTTCTATAATTGCAATTGCCCCATCTTCAAGTTCACTGATTCTTTCTTCCACTTGTTCAAATTTGCTGCTG
>NW_012117032.1:2031777-2033731 GCF_000951035.1 Colobus angolensis palliatus | reverse complement strand
GTGCGTATAGCATACCTGGTAGACCACTGAATATTTTGATCTAGGGTTCAAGAAAGGTTTTTAATTAGTACAGGACTTTTTAAAGTGTGGTGCACAGACCAGGGGTATTCCCTGATACCCTTTCGAGAAACTCCTGAGGTCAAAACTATTTAAATAAAATCACTAAGATGTGAACATATTTGCCTTTTTCATTGTGTTGGTATTTGCACTGTTGATGTGAAAAGAATGGTGGATAATACTACTGGTGCCTTAGCACATGTATAGGCAGTAGCATCTACTACGGGGAGCCTGGCAGCTTTCAAACACTTTAAGACTTCTCCGAGAAGACAGGTGATGATGTTTCAAATGTGATTGGTTGGCTTGTTTTGATGTTGTACAATAAAAGCTGTCAACATTCGGAAAATGTGTAACCCAAGAAATCAATATTTTTCCAAATAACAAATACATGATGTTATAATATCCTGCCTGGTTAAAAGATCCTTTCAAAGTGCAAGGTAGACCAGTGGATTTTAATGCAATAAAGTATGAGAAGTTATTTACTACAAAAAACAAAAAAAAATTTGCTGCTGAATCCCTCTTGTGAATGGTTTGTTTCAATTATTGTACTGTCAAGCTCCAGTATTTCTATTTGGTTCATTTTAATAATTTCTATCTCTTTTGATGCTCTTATCTTGTTCATACATCACTTTCCTGACTTCCTTTAGTTCTTTGTCTGTGGTTTCCCACAGCATTTTGACATATTTAAGACAGATGATTAACGTCTTTGTCTACTAAGTCCAATGTCAGGACTTCCTCAAGGGTGGCTTCCATCCATTTATTTTTTTCTGTGAATATGCCATCCTTTCCTGAGACTTTGTATGCCTTTTTGTTACTTTCCATTGAAATTTATATTTTGAATATTATAATGCAGTAATTCTAGAAATCAGATTCCAGAATTCTGGCATTTTCTTTTGATTTTTGAGGGGTTCAGCCTTTCATTTAGTAACTTTTCCAAACTATTTTTGCAAATACTTTATTCCTTTTGTTTATGGTCATTAAAGTCTCTGTTTTGTTATCTTACTAATCAGTCAATGGCAGATTTAGATTTCCTTAAATGCCTAAAACAAAAACAAATAGTACTCTCCCAAGTTTTTATAGTCTAGCTCTCAGCTGAACTACTCTCACGCTAAGCTTGGCCACCTACACTTCTGCCTTAGCCTTCACCTTCTGCTTGTCTAGTGCTCACAGATCTCCCAAAGGTAGAAGCCTAGGGACCTCTCAGGATCTTTCTGGGCGTGCATTACATGTAATTTTTGCAGGGGATAAGGATGGGACAAAATTCAGCCTCTACAATGGTCACTCAGGAAACCACCAGACAGGTCAAAATGCACAACCACAGTATTTTAAGAACAAAGTCCATACTAAATACAAGCAAGTCACACCAGGAATGTGGGCCATAGTCTCCACAGCTGCTACCATTGCCACAGTGGTGAAAGAGGATGGTGATCCAGTGGATTAAATGCCACAGCACTCTGAAATTCAGCTGCCCTCTTCTTCATTATTCAGTCTCCTAGTTGCTGTAAATGTCAGACCAGATTTTAGAATCCCAAAAGGGCTGATCCTGTCACTCTGCCCTCTTATGCTTGTTTCAGTAGAGGAACTAACCCTTAAAATAAACCATCATACTCTGCCATTTTCTGTAATGTCACCTAGAGATTGTGTTCTTAACCACTTCAACATTTACTAAAAATACACAAACCTGCAATGTGAAGTAAAACCAGCCAAAACTGTAAGATAGAGCTGGTAGTCCCAGCTACTTAGGAGGGTGAGGCGGGAGGATTGCTCGAGCCTAGGAATTCAAGGCTAGCCTGGGAACATAGCAAGACCCACAAAAAAAAAAAAAGAAGAAGAAGAAGAAGAAGAAAGAGGAAAGACGAAGGAAGAAGGAAGAAGGAAAGAAGGAAGGAAGGAAGGA
>NW_012117032.1:1976199-2031727 GCF_000951035.1 Colobus angolensis palliatus | reverse complement strand
AGGAAGGAAGGAAGGAAGGAAGGAAGGAAGGAAGAAGAGAAAGTAAGATAGCACTTGGAGCCTGCACACAAGATTATCAGATAAACTATTAAGCCATATAATTAGCACTAGTTCATTTGCTTATTATTCTGGGGTATATATTTTTTCATCATGATTTATGTCATTTTTAATTGTAAAATCTATGTGACTTTACAAAATCCCATATAAGAACTAATTTTCAAATTTTCTCATGGCAGGTAGAATAGAGATTATTAGTTCTTTAGATAATTCATGCCTACTTGAGTTCAAAATCTTTTATCTATATCTCATACCCTTTTTCTATTCCAGAAATTACCAGGATACCACAGGGCAGCCAGTCACCATGTCTCCTTAGGCTTCTCTTGGCTGTGATAATTTCTCAGACTTTGCTTGTTTTGATGACCTTGTGAGTTGTGAGGAGTACTGGTCAGAGATTTCGTATAATGTCTTGCTATTGGGATTTATCTGATGTTTTTCTCATGGTAAGTGTGGGGTTATGGGTTCGGGAGAGCAAACATACATACATAAAGTACCATTTCTTCACATCATATTAAGGGTACTATCAACATGACTTACTAAACTGTTAATATAAAACTTGACCACTTGGCTGAGGCAGTTTGTTCAGTTTCTCCACTTTTAAGTTTCTCCATGTAAATGTTCTCCCATTTCAAACTATAATTTTTGGTAGGAAGTCACTACGTGCAGCCAACACTTAAAGACTGAGGAATTATACTCCACCTCCTGAGAACACAAGGCATCTACATAAATTGATATTTTTTCTATATGAAGAGCATATATGTTAAACCTAGTCAATTGTGTAATTAAAAGCCATCTGTCAGCCAGGCCTGATGGCTCACACCTGTAATCCTAGCATGTTATGAGGCCCAGGCAGGTGGATCACTTGAGCTCAGGAACTCGAGAACAGCCTGGGCAACGTGGTGAAACTTCATTTCTACAAAAAACGCACAAAAATTAGTCGGGCATGGTGGCGCATGCCTGTTGTCCCAGCTACTTGTGGGGCTGAGGCAGGAGGATTGCGTGAACTCCGAAGATCGAGGTTGCTGGTGAGCCGAGATCGGGCCACTGCACTCCAGCCTGAGCGACAAAGTGAGACCTCGTCTCAAAATAAATAAATACATAAATAAAAGCCATCTATCATTCTACAAGATTACATTAATATTATAATCACCATTTCCACTCCTGCTTTCCCCACCTTACTCGAAATTAATTTTTACCAGTATAGATGCAAAGCCATTATTTCTTTTATAAGCTTATTCTAATTGGTACTACCAAAAAAGCCTTATAAATGATCCCAAACATTCAAGACATATATTCTGTGATATGACTCTATTACATTTTATTTGAACATTATCCTGCTGATCAACATTGCTCGCAATTGTCATGATTACAAATAATATGGCAATTAAGCTGCTCTCTTATGGTAAAGTTGGAGATTTTTAGAATGTTTACAAACTGTAGAGTAGTAACCCATAACAAAATAATTTAATGGACTGCACTTAGCCTTCTTTCCTTTTTTTTTTTTTAAATGAAATAGAATACAGTACAATAGAATAGGATAAAATAGAGACTATATCACATCATGAAGTACTTCAGAAGTAGTACATGATTTTGAAAAAGTGTGTTTTTTTCCTGTGTATCCAAACATCTATATTCTTAAATGTATATAACCTGTACTGAAAGTTTTATTTCAAATTATTCTATGGACAAATAAGATTGAAAGCCACCTCTATAAGTGGAATTGCTCTAATAAACAAAAATTTCAACGTTACAAGTGACTGGCAAAGTGTCCATACTAATTTAGATACCCTCCAGCAATGTACGAAAGCTCCTATATCTCTAAATACCCACAACTGCTTGATACTGTCATATTTACCTTAAGACAATTTGAACAGGCCAAATTGGCATCCTGTTATTTGACTATGTATTTGCCTGATTACTAGTGAGTATGAACTTTTTTTCACGTTTTTATTGGCCAGTTGGGTCTCTCTTCCTTTCAAATGCCTATTCACATCCTTTGATCAGATAGGGTTAGGGTTATTGACCTTTTCTTTGACTTGTACATTAAAATTATATGTGTGTGTATGTTTATATAGTGTATGTATGTTTATACATAGCTAGATACACACATTTGTATATAAATTCTATTCATAGGGCCTTTTGTTAAAATGAAATTTTCAACTTTAATACAGTAAAATTCATCAAATATTTATCTTATCTGGTGTAAGTTTTTTGTGTCTTGTATTATAGAAGAAAACGTCCCTGGTTCTTATGTCACATATATTCTTTTAATCGTTTTAGATTTTTGCTTTTTACCTTTCATTATTTAAAATTTATTTGTGTCGGTTTGTGTCCTCTGAGACAAAAATAATTATTAGTATATGGCATGAGGTAGACATCAGCTTATGTTTTTAACCAGCTCACAAGTGTTAGTACTGCTACTAGTGTAGAATTTACTAAGATAAAATTACACACCAGAAAGAAACAGGTTTTAAAAACCTTTACATTCAAATCTTGGCTTTTGTTATTTGTAATAATAAAAAATTGGAAACAATATCTAACCACAGGGAACAGATAAATTGTTTATTCATAATGAAATATTATATTTCTGAAAAGGATACATCTCATAAATATCAGTATTAATAAAAAAAAAAGTTAAACATCTATTGCCCTTTTCTCCCCCACACAGTCAAACTTCTTGAAAAGACTGAATGTGACCTCTTTTATTTCCTGACCACCTAAATTTCAAACAACTTAAACCTTATTTTCATTATTTCATAAGAAAGTAAAGACAATTAACAGTATAAAATCTAATAGCTATTTTTTAGTCTTCATTTTCTAAGCAACCTAAGCTTCCTGGGCTCAAGTGATCCTCCCACCTCAGCTTCCCAAGTAGCTGGGACCACAGGTACATGTTCACCACATTCAGCTAATTTTTGCACTTTTTGTCGAGAGGGGGTCTTGCCATGTTGCCCAGGCTGGTCTTGAACTCCTGGGCTCAAGTCATCTACTCACCTCAGCCTCCTAAAGTGCTGGGATTACAGGTGTGAGTCGCCAGGCCCAGTCGCCATCTCCTTTTTATTTTTATTTCTTTTCAGACAGAGTCTCGCCCTATCTATCGCCCAAGTTGGAGTGCAGTGGCACGATCTCGGCTCACTACAACCTCCACCTCCCAGGTTCAAGCAATTCTCCTGCCTCAGCCTCCCGAGTAGCTGGGCTTACAGGTGTGTGCCCTCACGCCTGGCTAATTTTTGTATTTTTAGTAGAGATGGGGTTTCACCATGTTGGCCAGGCTGGTCTCAAACTCCTGACCTCAGGTGATCCACCCACCTCATCCTCCCAAAGTGGTGGGATTACAGGCGTGAGCCACCACGCCTGGCTGCCTTCTCCTTTTTAATAGGCTCTTATCACTTGGCTTCTGGGAACATTACTGCTTTCATTTTTCACCTACACTTCTGGCCAATGTTGAACAGTCTCTATCTGGTCATTGAATTTTAGAGTTACTCAAAACTTCGTCCTCAGCTATCTTTTCTTCTCAATCTATACTTTTATCCTGGCATGTTTCATCATATCCGTGACTTCAGTTATCACTTATGCAAAAGTCTCAACAAATTATAGCTCCAAATCCACATACGTAACTTCAACCTTTATAAATCTACATGGACATTTCAAAGACAATCAAACTGAGTAGGTTTAAAACCAAATTCATAATATTTCCCATGAGCCTTGTCTACTACCTACTAAATCCTTAGTGTTCACAATCTCAGGAGGTGGCACGACCTTCCCACCAAGTATGTAAGTCTGAGAAATAGGCATCGTTCTTTACACCCTATTCTTCCCCTTTATTTAATCCAACAATTGTCCACTTTGTGTTTCTTGAATCTGTTCATTTGTTTTCATCTCCACTGACACCTCTGTAATTTAAGATGTACACCATATCCTATGTGAACTACTGCAATGCAGGAATAGGTCACCCCTATACACTCTGACCCTTCTCTGATCCGCTTCTTGCCATGTAGCCAGAGTATTACTTGCTTTTCTTTTTTCAAAAGAAAATCTGAACATCTTACCCCTTGTATAAAACTCTCCAGTGCCTTTTCACATACTAATCAAGACTAAAATCCTTAATGTGACTAATAAGGTCTTTCATAGACTAGCCTCTGCCTTCTTTCCTAACCCCGTCTCATAGCACTCCCCTTTACTTTGTAACATCTCACGTCCCTGGCCCCTTCTTTTCTTCAAGTAACTCACTGCTATAAGACTTTCATAGGCTCAATTCCTCTCTGTAGAATGCACTTGCAGTGTATCTTCCACTCTCTCCTAACATTCCATTTCAAGCATCACTTCCTCAGGGACAACGCAGGTTAAGTCAGAAACGAAAACTTTTACTTCAGTTTGTAATTACATAGCTCTGTCTATGACTATTTGAATTAATGTCTGCTCTGTCACTTCACCACAATTCCATGACAGCAGGATGGGGCATCTCCAACACCCATCGGAGTCCTATGCACTTAGTAAGGACTCAAATGTTTGCTGAATTAATTATTTAGAATGACCATTTCAAGGGTAAATGCAATATGCACTATAGCCACTAGAGGATGCCCTGCTTCTGTTTTTGTTCCTCCAGAACAAGATGTGAAGATTGAAACTACTTAAAAAAAAAAAAAAACCAAAAAAACGAAACCTTTTATGATAAATTATTTACTATTAATGAAAATAAAATTGCAGTGATTGCAAAACATCAGCATTCACAAACTACTTATCTTAATTAGTTTAATTGCTTAATACTAAACAATATTACTTAATATTTCTCTTTAAAGAAAATCACAATTTATTCAGATTTATTGAAAAAGAAATACCTCCAAAACAAACACATAACTATTAAAATTTTTAAAAGATATATTCATGTACCAATATAAGTTATCTAGTTTACATCTGTGGATGTTTACCACATTCTGAGAAACAATAAAACATGAGTTATTACTAAAACCTCAAGGCAACCAAAATTTCTATTCAGAACATTACTTGTGGTTCTTGTAAGACTATTAAAGCCTAAAATACTTTTTAAATACTAAAATGATTGATGTGCTTTGAAAAAAGCCATCTTTTACATCTTCATTGCTAAGGTACAACCTTTAATAACTATCATTAGTCAGATGAAACATTAGTTGTAAGGGCCTCTATTAATGAAAATCTTACTAAGTAGAAAGGAAATTTCCCAACACTATTAATAATAAATTATTATAAGTGGTGATCGGTAATTATTAATATTCCAGTTTGTGTTACTTATACATTATTCATGAATAACCAAACCTCTGTGTATTGTGGAAAAGAAAAGTACCTACTGGGAAGACTGGGCAGTTGATTTGTTATGGGCTTACAAGATCACAAGTTCAAGGTTATAGGATAGGAAGCAGAAACAGAAGCAGAAAACTACAGATTTGTATAGGAAGAACTTCTGTACATGCAAGTTCTTACAACTCTCTAAGGAAACATTTTAAATCTATTTTCAACTTGTGTTTTAGAACTTAGACTCCAAATTAAAGATACTCCCTTCAGCCCTACTGACTCAATTGCTTTTTCAATGCACTGCCAAAACAACTGATATTAGTTTTATTTTTAAAAATTTGTCAAATGTTCTCAACATATACTAATATTTCATTAATTAATAAGTGACCACAGTAACAGTTATTGTGTAGCACGTACCAGGCACTGGGACAAGAACATTCTCAATTCTGTGTACTTTCCTTATCCCCTTTGATAGATGAATGCAAGTGAGGCTGAGAAGTTAGGTAACTTTTTCAAGGTCTCATAATAAATAATGAGTAGAACTGGGATCTGAACTTAAGCTTTTCTATCTCACAAGCATAATCCTCTTCAGGAATCCTAAATGCAGGCGATTTCTCAATTTCCCAATCATGGAGATGGAAATATTGTACATAAACAATCCATTTCTAATCACGCCCTTCGCATGCCATTCACTAATCCTCTATTCCTGCATTCCAAAAATTGGTTCCATTTTAATCTCTCTGGAAAACCCAATTAAAATACGGATCAGTAATCCCTTTTGCTAAGAAATCTCTAACAGGATACAGTATTTGCCATTTCGATTCCATTTGGGGGGATTTTTTCCCCATGTTTTACTTTTAACACATGGCACAGAAAACTACTTATCATTAAAACATTGGGAACTAATGTCCTATAAAAATACTTTAAATTCTTGGTATGTTTTTTTAAAAACTTCCAGCCAAAATAAAATTTTAAAAACCCAAATTCCCATTCAAATGAAAATTTCAGTTTACTGAGACTGGATAAATTGAAATTAAAGCCTACTCTTAACTATTGGCATACTTTTACATGTAAACCAATAACCTGACCTAAGGTTATATAAGAATCCTCTATTTTAATTTTTCTATGGAGCTAACGGGAGATACTTTACTGTGGAATGTTTACTACACACTGAATGTAATATGTCACTTACCTGATAGCACTAATTACTACTGCCTATGCATTTCGGCATTTACTGGAAGCTATACACTAAGAAAGGAAATTTAAAACCTGCGAAAGTGGTCGTTTGCGTGCGAAAAAAACAGAAGCCATAAGAAATAGTAGTCTAATTGTATTGACTGGAAAATCCTTTACCTTTTCAAATCATAATCAAGGAATAACATAAAAGATAAAAGTTGATCTTCTCAACTTAGGATATGTACTTTATATGCTAACGTTCCATTAAAAAAAATCGAAACTCTCTGAAGTATTCAACTTTTAAAATAGTTCTAAGTTCCAAAACCTTGATTCCAGCCTGAATGAACAAGTCAGAAATGTTGCAGGAGACAGTGGATAACGAATCGTTTGGGATATAAGAGAAATGATGTTAATTCCTTTGACTCCTTATTAGTGGAATTGATTTTTTTTTTTCTTTTTTTGAGACAGAGTCTCCCTCTGTCGCCCAGGCTGGAGTGCAGTGGCGCGACCTCGGCTCACTGCAATCTCCGCCCCCGGGGTTCAAGCGATTCTCCTGCCTCAGCCTCCTGAGTAGCTGGCATTACAGGCGTGCGCACCACGCCCAGCTAATTTTTGTATTATTAGTAGAGACGGGGGTTTCGCCCTGTTGGTCAGGCTGGTCTCGAACTCCTGACCTCGTAATCCGCCCGGCTCGGCCTCCCGAAGTGCTGGGATTACAGGCGTGAGCCACCGCGCCCCGCGCGGAGTTGATTTTATATCCACCACTCTTGGCTTAAGTTTATTTATCTGTCTACTGGTGAGAAAGCATCTGATATTCTGAAGGGTCCCTGTCGTGTAAATCGTGTATTAAATCCTAAGGGTTTATTGAGCACCTAACAATTTGTTTGTTTGCCAACTCGAGGACGTTCCCAGATCCAGGCAAATGCCAATCTCAGCGTCCCCTTTTCCGTTTAGTCTCTCCAGCCCCCGTCCCCACCCACAGGCAGGACCAATTCCGGGGCGGAGAAGTCGAGCTGTCGCTAGGCCTCCGGAGTGTGCAAGCATGTGGCAGAGAAGGGAAAAGAGGGGAAGTCACATTCTGACTACAGGCCTGGGCACTTGCTATCCGTGGGGACAAAATGTCACCAGTGGCAGCAAATAGCGAGAAAAAGTGCAGCGCACTAGGGAAAAAGCGCGTCCGCCGGCGCTACACCACAGTTTAGGCGCCGACACCCTCCGCGCCCTGGTCCCTGAACTTTACCTGGAGCTTATCCCGGTCAGGCCTGGTCTCGAAAACGAGGGCTCCTCAGCGCGAAGGCAGGACCCAGCTCCATTAAAGCTCTCGGGCAGGGGTCCCCTCTACCCACTGGAGCGATAGCTAGTACGGTATCCCTAAGCCACCACCACAACCACCCCTCAATCTCGGAACGCCCCCAACACCTGCCCGGCCGCTGCTACTCTCGCGATAATTCTCGGGCCAGTCACCCGTCAGTCCTCTCCACGCCTTCCTTCTCTGACCAATCATGGAGGAATGGTGGGTGGAGTTTTGCTTTTGAGCGGAGAGCGGGGCCTTCAATCTTTGCTACTTGGCGCCTGGAATGGGCGGGGCTGAAGTGGGCTGGGGCGGGGCTGGGGCGGGGCTAGATCGGGGAGAGGGGCAGGGCACGCTCCAGTTCTCGCGATACTGGAGACCAGGAAGACGCCTGCAGAGCCGGGCTGCTGGTGCAGCAGAGGCTGAGGCATCAGGTGCAGCTGCGTCCGGATCTCCTGCCTTGGCGCCTACTCCTTCTCTTCAAGTCGGGAGGCAGGAGGTGGTCAGGCCGGGGCTGTGGAGGTGCGCTGTGTCCCCTGAGGCCTAGAAGATTCGGGCTGCGGCCTGTCGGAGCCAGTCAGGGAGGCGCCCACACTCCTGACAGGATAAGATGGCGGCGATGGCGCCTGGAGGTAGTGGCAGCGGTGGCGGCGTGAATCCATTTCTCAGCGATTCGGATGAGGACGATGACGAGGTAGCGGCAACAGAGGAACGGCGGGCAGTACTTCGGCTGGGTGCCGGAAGTGGCCTAGATCCTGGCTCTGCGGGCTCGCTGTCGCCACAGGATCCCGTGGCCTTAGGAAACAGTGCGCGGCCAGGGCTCCCTGGGGAGGCGTCGGCGGCTGCAGTGGCCCTGGGGGGCACCGGGGAGACCCCGGCCCGATTGTCAATTGATGCGATCGCTGCTCAGTTGTTGCGCGATCAATACTTGCTGACCGCCCTGGAGCTGCATACCGAGCTGTTAGAGAGTGGCCGGGAGTTGCCTCGGCTGCGCGACTACTTCTCCAATCCAGGCAACTTCGAGAGGCAAAGTGGAACCCCGCCGGGGATGGGGGCGCCAGGGGTCCCAGGAGCAGCCGGCGTTGGGGGCGCTGGAGGTCGGGAACCGAGTACAACGTCGGGCGGGGGACAGCTCAGTAAGTGGACGCAGCCTGTCACACTCCGGCAGGGTTGTTGGGATTGTAAGGAGTTACTGTAGGGGAGTGGGGTATTTCTGCGTGGGTCCCGAGGATAGGGACATTTTAAGAAACGAGAGTATTGGGGTGGGGGCGCTCTTTTGCGGTGGAAGCAAAAGGATCAGGCAGTGACTGTTCTCTCTTCCTGCCTCCAACCCTTGGCTGGTGTTGCACTTGGCTCCTGGGTCCCCTATTGGTGTCAATATCTATAAAATACCAAGAGTTTCTAGTTCACTGGTTATTACGGGACTCCAGAAGGTTCTCTTTTATACTAGTTTATTGCTTTAAGCATTTTTCCTTTTTCTCCAGTTACCTGAATCACACTACCAGGAAATAGTGTTACTTGAATTGCCTGCAGTAGTTCTTTGAGTCTGAGCCAGGAGAGAAAGAATAGGACACATTGCTGCTGTCTCCGAAAAGTCAGATGTACTTAAGACCCTTTGTCTTTGGGACGACTTTTTCACTGCCAAAATTGGGTTTTCTGCTGCACAAAATTTGTTCTGTTGAAATAAAGTTGATGTAATTCAGTTTCAATGCCTTAATTTCAGTAACGTTCAAAATTACAGGAAATCCAAGGAGCAAGGCAGACAGGTTCTACCAGCAGTCTTTCTCACCATCCCACCACCTTGCAGGCTTTTCTCTCTGCATTACATAGGAGTTGACCTTTTTCCCTGGTTGGAATCATTTTTAGCAACATAGAGTAATCGTTTACCCCATATATTTCTAAGCATCTCTTATGGCTTGAAAACTTATTGTCAAAGATGTACTGTACTGTATATAGGATTCCCAGTGTCTCCCTTTTGGGAGGTTATCTTAAAATATTCCCTTACTAATGTATGGTGATGTTTTAGTATGAGGCCGAATATTAATTCTCTATTAACAAGTATTCATATAGTATTTTTAAACTGCAGCCTAATTGATTTCTTTTTTTTTAATCACTGTGCTTTTGAATAGTGCCAGAGACTTAAATTGCCAAATGTAGATGTGGTGGAAGCTTAGGGAGTGCATTTTCTATCAAGGTGAATCTTAAATATATTTCCCCCTTGGATATGGGATGTAATTTCCTTACTCAATATGTAGGATAATCTTCTTTTTCCGGAAAAGATTTTCTCATTGCTGACCTTTAAGACTAAAAATCAGACAGCAGTGTAACAAAATTGTTATGTGTGGTGGTGGTGTTTGTTTTTATTTATTTATTTATTGGTTTTTGTGTTATTTCTAAGATTTCTAAATTATCTCGTGATTTTTCACCAGACAAGGTCTAGCTAAGATGTCACCTTTGGAAATGCTCCCTCCAGGTAGTTGCTTGCTTCTTTCATTGTACCACTTTCAAACCTCCATCATAGCCTTTAGCCCGTTTGTGTGTGATTTGTTGGCAATGCCATTTTTCTCCATTGGTCAGTTCTTCGGAGACATTTTTATAGTAAATTCCTCATGCTTTGCTCAGTCCCTGGCCTGTTGATGAACATAACTGAATTGTATCTACTATGTTTTCAACCGTATTAATACAGTGAAATGGATTATTCCTTACTTGATAACTTTATTCATTTAATTTTAAAGAATTTCTTGACCTTTTCACCCTGTCTTATTAGGGCTATCATAGCATTGTTTCTAGTGAAAATTCATCCTTGCAAACTTTTGTATTGAAAGAATTATAATTGAGCTCAGCAAATAATAGTTTAGCAGTGTTTTAGAGTAAAACTTTACTTCCAAGTGCCTTTGCATTACACATTTTTATAGTTTCCTGAAATAACTAGAGTCTTATGATCAAAATCACAATTAAATATTCATGTGCACCTGTGCTTTTCTATGATCCTCATTCATTTGTACCTGTTTTAGGTACTGGATATATATGTGTGTGTGTCTGTCTGTGTGTGTGTACACATAAAGGTTATTAAATTTTTAGTTAATACTAAGCAAATGAACAACAGGGCAAAAAATTCAAAATTATCCATAATCCCACAAATGGTATTGGTTTTTCCTGTCTTTAATGGTAGTTGCCTTACCAGTCTTTTCTGTGCATGTATTTTAAAAAACAAAAAATGGATTAAACTGTTTAACATAGTTTTATACAGGCACTATAGTTTTTAGCATCAACTTGGATGTAAAATTTGCATACAGTAAAATTTACATGTTTTAAGTATATGCAGTTTGGTGAGTTTTGACAAGTCAGTCACTACCACAATTAAAATACAGAACATCAGCAGGGTGCGGTGGCTCACGCCTGTAATCCTAACCCTTTGGGAGGCCTAGGCAGGCAGATCACGAGGTCAGGAGTTCGAGGCCAGCCTGGCCAACATGGTGAAATACCTTCTCTACTAAAATTACTAAAATCAGCCAGGCGTGGTGGTGGGCACCTGTAATGCCAGCTACACGGGAGGCTGAGGCAGGAGAATTGCTTGAACCCAGACGGCAGAGGCTGCAGTGAGCCGAGATCGTGCCACTGCACTCCAGCCTGGGCAACAGAGCGAGACTCCATCTCAAAAATAAATAAATAAAAATAAAATAAAATGCAGAGCATTTTTATTATCCCCAGAATTCCTTCATTCAATATCCTTACTTCCATCTAAACCACCACTGATCACTTAGAACAGAATTTCTCAACCTGGGCCTGGGCACTCTCAACATTTTGGGCCTGGTAATGCTTTGCCGTGGCTGCTGGCCTGTGTATTATAGAATGTTTAACAGCATCCTGGACCTCTACCCACCAGATCCCTGTAGCAACCACCCCCATACCTATGCCACCCCAGTTATGACAACCAAAAATGTCTCCAGCATTGCCCAGGGAAGGGGAGGGCATAATTTCCCCAGTTGAGAACTACTTCTGTAGATAAGTTTTGCCAGTTCTAAAATTCCACGTAAATGGAATCATAGAACGTATTTTTGTGTGTGTGTCTGCCTTCTTTTGCTCAGATTGTTTTTAAAAGTCATCTATGTCTTTGTGTGTATTTCTAGATCATTCCTTTCTGGTTTTATCCCTAAAAGGGGGGGATAAAAACATTTGTGTTTTTTAAGACATTGGTGTTTTTTCCAGTTTTGTGTTACTATAAAGAAAGCTCCCATTTATGTCTTTATAAGAAACTGCCAAATTGTTTTCCAAAATGGACCATTTAAAATTTCCACCACCAATGTACAAGAGTTCCAGTTTCTGTACATCTCCTAAACACTTGGTATTTTCAGGCTTTTTAATCTGTCATTTTAGTAAGAATTTTAGCAGTATCTTATCGTGGCTTTAATTTCTATTTCCCTGATGACTAATGATTCTGAGGTCCTTTTCCTGTGCCTTTAGTTTCGTATGTTTTTTATGAAATGCCTATTCAATCTTTTGCTCCCTTTTTTCCCCTTCAACTTCCAGGGTACACGTGCAGGGTGTACAGGTTGGTTACATAGGTAGACATGCGTCATGGTGGTTTGCTGCACAGATTAACCCATCACCTAGATATTACGCCAAGCAAGCATTAGCTATTTTTCCTGGTGCTCTCCCCGTCACTCCCCATGTCCATGTGTTCTCATCGTTCAGCTCCTCCTTATAAATGAGAACATGCAGTGTTTGGTTTTCTGTTCCTGCGTTAGTTTGCTGAGGATAATGGCTCCCAGCTCCATCTATGTGCCTGCAAAGAACATGATTCTGTTGCTTTTTATGGCTGGCTGCATAGTATTCCATGGAGTACATGTATCACATTTTCTTTATCCAGTCTATCATTGATGGGCATTTGGGTTGATTCCCATGTCTTTCCTATTGTGAATAGTGCTGCAATGAAGATACACATGCATGTATCTGTATAATAGAATGATTTACATTCCTTTGGGCATATACCCAGTAATGAAATTGCTGGGCCAAATGGTATTTCTGGTTCTAGGTCTTAGAGGAATTGCCACACTGTCTTCCACAATGGTTTAACTAATTTACAGTCCCACCAACAGTGTAAAAGCGTTCCTATTTCTCTGCAACCTCTCTAGTGTCTGTCGTTTCTTGACTTTTTAATAATCACCATTCTGACTGGCCTAAGATGGTATTTCATTGTGGTTCTGATTTGCATTTCTCTAATGATCAGTGATGTTGAGCTTTTTTCCATATGCTTGTTGGCCGCATGAATGTCTTCTTTTGAGAAATGTTCGTTCATGTCCTTTGCCCACTTTTTAATGGGATTATTTGTTTTTTCTTGTAAATTTGTTTAAATTCCTTGTAGACTATGGATGTTAGATCTCTATCAGATGGATAGATTGCAAACATTTTCTCCCATTCTGTAGGTTGTCCGTTCGCTCTGATAGTTTATTTTGCTGTGCAGAAGCTCTCAGGCTTAATTAGATCCCATTTGCCAATTTTTGCTTTTGTTGCAATTGCTTTTGGCATTTTTGGCATGAAATCTTTGCCCATGCCTATGTCCTGAATAGTATTGCCTAGATTTTCTTCAAGGGTTTTCATAGTTTTGGGTTTTACATTTAAGTCTTTACTCCATCTTTAGTTAATTTTTGTGTAAGTTGTAAGGAAGGAGTCCAGTGTCAATTTTCTGCATATGGCTAGCCAGTTCTCCCAGCATTCTATTAAATAGGGAATTATTTTCCCTTTGCTTGTTTATGTCAAGTTTGTCAAAGATCAGGTGGTTAAAGATCAGATGTCAAAGATAGATGTCAAAGTATCCAGTCTTATTTCTGAGTGCTCTCTTCTGTTCCATTGGTCTGTGTCTGTTTTTGTACCAGTACCATGCTGTTTTGGTTACTGTAACCTTGTAGTATAGTCTGAAGTCAGGTAGCGTGATGCTTCCAGCTTTGTTCTTTTTGCTGAGGATTGTCTTGGCTATATGGGTTCTTTTTTGGTTCCATAGGAATTTTAAAAGTTTTTTCTAATTCTATGAAGAATGTCAATGGTAGTTAAATGAGAATAGTATTGAATCTATAAATGACTTTGGGCAGTATAGCCATTTTCATGATATTGATTCTTCCTATCCATGAGCATCCATTTACTGTGTTGTCTCTGATTTCCTTTAGCAGTAGTTTGTAGTTCTTGAAGAGGTCCTTCACTTCCTTTGTTAGCTGCATTCCTAGGTCTTTCATTCTCTTTGTAGCAATTATGAATGGGAGTTCATTCATGATTTGGCTCTCTAGTTGTCTGTTGTTGGTATGTAGGAATCCCTGTGATATTTGCACATTGATTTTGTTTCCTGAGACTTCGCTGTAGTTGCCTATCAGCTTCAGAAGTTTTGGGGCTGAGACAATGGGGTTTTCTAAATACAAGATTATGTCATCTGCAAACAAAGACAATTTAACTTCCTCGCCTCCTATTTGAATACCCTTTATTTCTTTCTCTTGCCTGTTCCCGGGCCAGAACTTCCAATACCATGTTGAATAGGAGTAGTGAGAGGGTATCCTTGTCTTATGCTGGTTTTCAAGGGGATTGCTTCCAGCTTTTGCCATTCAGTATGATATTGGCTGTGGGTTTGTCATATATGGCTCTTATTATTTTGAGGTATGCTCTTTCAATACCTAGTGTATTGAGAGTTTTTAACATAAAGGAATGTTGAATTTTATCAAAGGCCTTTTCTTCATCTGTTGAGATAATCATGTAGTTTTTGTCTTTAGTTCTGTTTATGTGATGAATTACATTACTGATTTGTGTATGTTGAACCAATCTTGCAACTCAGGGATGAAGCCAACTTGATTGTAGTGAATAAACTTTTTGACGTGCTGCTGGATTCGGTTTGCCAGTATTTTATTGAGGATTTTTGCATTGATGTTCATCAGGGATATTATTTTGCCCTTTTTTAAATTAGGTTGTTTACATGTTGGTTTTGTTTCATTATTGAGTTGTAAGAGTTCTCTATATGTCCATTATCAAATGTGAATTTTGCAAATATTTTCTTCCAGTCTGATTTGCCTTTGTATTTTCTTAATGATGTGTCTCAGACCAGGCGCAGTGGCTCACACCTGTAATCCCAGCACTTTGGGAGGATGAAGTGAGCAGATGGCTTGAGCCCAGGAGTTTGAGACCAGCCTGGGCAACATGACAAAAGTCTGTCACTACAAAAAAAAAATACAAAAATTAGCCATGCATGGTGGCCTATGCCTGTGGTCCCAGCTACTTGAGAGGCTGAGATAGGAGGATCGCTTGAGCCCAGGTGGCGGAGGCTGCAGTGAGCCATGATGATACCACTGCACTCCAGCCTGGGTGAAAGAACGAGATCCTGTATTAAAAAAAAAGAACAAAAACCAGTGTGTCTTGTGAACAAAAGCTTTTGATTTCGTCAAATCCAATTGACTGTTTTTTTCTTTAATAATTTATGTTCTGTATGTCCTTTTAAGAAATATTTGCCTACCCCAGAGTTGCAAAGATTTTCTCTTACAAGTTTTATAGTTCCGACTTTTACAATTAGGTCTATGATGGCGGGAACTGTATTTTAATGAAGGTATCATAAAGGAGAAAAGAAATATTTCTTAAATATTCCTCCTATAAACATGCAGACATTTATAGTACAAACTTTAGTACAGTTTTAAAATGCTTGTATAAAACTGTGCTCAGTACTGTATTCAGAAGATTTCAACAAAGCTCCTGATCATACAAATTATATTTTCTAGGACAGGGCTACTGCCTATTTTTAGAGGTCCTCTATATATTCAATTTTAGCATGTCGATTGATACTACTTGGGTGTGATTTTATAATAATAAGCACTTGTTGGCTGATTGTAAACGGTTTAGAGTTTGGTAGTATAGATTATCTAAAACATTATTTTGACTTGTTTTTGTATATGTGTTTTTGATTGATATGTGTCTGATCTGAAAATTTAGAATACTTCAGAACAATAAATGTATAATAAAAACTGATTTTCTTTATTTAATGATGTTTAAGAACAATATAATCTTATTATTAACCTTTATAATTTTAGATTTAGTGAATTATTTCCCTAAAACTGTTGACTTAATACTGTAATACAATTGTGCTTTTAAACATACTTTAAGACGTCTTCATACTGTTTAATTTCTTTTCTGGATTATAAGAATAATCCATATTTACAAAACATTCAAATATGAACAGGATATATAGCTTTATAAGTTTGATATTTTCAATAGAATTTCTATTAACTGAATAAAATTACTTTTAACAGATATTCTAAGGAAACCTCAGTTTTGGATAAATTCTTGTAGCATCATTGTAATGTTCCTACTAAATTTACACGATGAACCAATTAGATCTTTTATATGTAATATTATTTGCTGGAATATATACACACTCTGTGTGTGTGTGTGTGTGTGTGTGTGTGTGTGTGTGTGTGTACCCTGTATTTTTGCCAGGTGAGCCAAGATAGCTTCTATTCAGTACTTTGTTTTCTAGTTACATTGCAAGATAAAAATTGTGGTGATGACATTGATTGACACTGATCAGCTTATAGTTACTTAGCAAGAGTAACGCTTTTTCTGTTTGAAGCATTAGGGCTCTAATCAAAATTAGACTGTAATTTCTTAAGATTGACCCAGTTCTTTGCACAATAGAGATGTAATGTGATCAAGTGGAGAGGGCAACTAACATGCCTTTTGGTGATAGATTTCTTTTACCATGCCTTCAAATTTTTATAAGGCAGCTAATCAGGAGGTAGGCATTTATGTTTGAATGTAATCATTTCACTTGTGAGCTTGCAGCCTTCCAAAATCATCTTTCTTTTTTTTTTTAAGACGGAGTCTCCTTCTGTGGCCAGGCTGGAGTACAGTGGTGCAATCTTGACTCACTGCAACCTCCACCTCCTGGGTTCAAGCAGTTCTCCTACCTCAGCCTCCTGAATACCTAGGACTACAGGCGTGTGCCACCTCACTCAGCTAATTTTTGTATTTTTGGTAGAGACCGGGTTTCACCACGTTGGCCAGGCTGGTCTCAAACTTCTGACCTCATGTGATCCGCCAACCTCGGCCTCCCAAAATGCTGGGATTACAGGCGTGAGCCACCGTGCCCGGCCTAAAATCTTCCTTTCATGATCCGACCTATCGTTTCTCAGAACTCTGAGAGCATATATCCAACTATGCCCGGTGTTCTTTTCCTAGGATCGCCAACACTAAGATGTCACGATTGCTTTCTTACAAAGTTTTCATCCCTTCTACTTTATAAAGTAGTTCCCCTCTGTTAAGTTGGGATTGGATTGAGTGTTTTCTCTGCTTTCTGAGAGAGAAAACACCAGCGCAATATTTTTCTTTTTCTTTTCTTTTTTTTTTTGAAACATAGTCTCCCTCTGTCGGCCAGACTGGAGTGCAGTGGCGCAATCTCGGCTCGCTGCAACCTCTGCCTCCTGGGTACAAGTGACTCTGGTACCTCAGCCTCCTCAATAGCTGGGATTACAAGCCCGCACCACCACGCCTGGCTAATTTTTGTGTTTTTGGTAGAGATTAGATTTTGCCATGTTGGCCAGGCATGTCTTGAATTCCTGGCCTCAAGTGATCCACCTGCCTTAGCCTCCCAAAGTGCTGGGATTACAGGCGTGAGCCACTGCACCCGGCCCCATCACAACATTTCTAAAATTTATTAACTTCACTGCTTTTACCTGAATTAGACTTTCCACTATTCTCTGGGCCATAGACATTCCTAAATAGATCTACTGTGTAACTGTCATTTTTCTTTCCTGTGTCTTTCCAATTGTTTCAAATTTATTTCTGTGGAAATTTAGTTAGATATCATCCCTGCTTGGCATGGTGGCCTGAATATAGTTGGTATTCAGTATTTTTACATCGATATATTTATTAAACATTGTGGTCAGTTAAGGATTACAGTGATCTAAAAGTTTAATGCATATCCTTGAGCTTATGTTCTTGATGGAGAGGTAAGACTAATACCTGAAATAATTTGAGAATAGTCTCCTGTGGCAAAGAAAATGTTTACAGAATGTAAACATTCTGATGTAGAAAAACCTGTGTTGAGTGTGGAAATGAAATGGGCCTGTGGAGAAAGTAAAAGTTAAGTTTGACCCTCAAGGATGGTTAAAATTTTGAATAAGTAGTAACTTTATTATTTGACTATATTTAGACTCTATCCTGAGTAAGAAAAGGAAAAGGAAGTACAGGTGAAGGAAAGATAATAGGTCTTGTATTTTTTCATGTTTAAAACATCATCTGGGAACATGACACTCCCTGCTTACCATCATCTGCTTACCATATAATAGGGTGATTCCACTGGAGTAGTTGCAAAAATACAATATGACATTTTAGCCTCGTGTGGTACTCTAAAAGGAAGCAAGATAAGGGTATTAATCTAGGAAAACCAACCTTATTTCCGTGAAAAATTAAAATTATACTTTCTACTTTTCAAACAAGCAAGTTAGAGCTGGAACTTCAAAATGTTTATTAGAAACCTAGATTGGTTGTTTGGCGTTTTTCAGTCAAAAATTAAATTTTGTGTATTTGTTTTTAATTTAGCCTTTAACTGTGCTGTTCCACCCTATCCTGCAGCTCCCAGCCTCCCAGCCTTGTCTAAAAATATACAGTACTTATATCTGAATTACAAATATCAGTTGAAAAACTTCACATCTACAGTATACTTAGTTTCTACAAACTAAGGAAATCTATATAGGAAAACCTGAACAAGTTGACTGTAAACTGATTAATTTTCTTTAAGAATAGATTCCTCATAGATTTCTGAGAAGTGAATACCCGTTACAATTGGGTATAGCAATGGTATTTACCAAGATTCAGCAAAAGATAGTGGGATCAAGAAGAATGCCCTAGAGCTGATATGTTTGGATTATAGTAAGATACAAGACAGACATCTCATATTGGTGTGAACAAATAGAGAAATAAGGGCTTCATCAGAGTAGCTGTGGAAACATTTGTGACTGATAAAACAACAGTAGGTCTGTGCCAGACTATACCAACTATAATTTTGAACTCAGCCTATTGTTTGAAGACCACTGGACTTGTACCAATGTCTGATCTTCAATTCTGTCACTGCCACTTACTAGCTCTTTCACCTGGGGTAAATCACTTCTTAATGCAGAAGGCAAGCCAGGTAGTACAAAATTGATCATTTAAAAATAATGAGAGTGACAAACCATAGCACCACACTAAGTCGCAGATGAATCATCTGCCTGAAGCATCACTTCATTTCATCAAGGCACCCACACTGCGTAGCATTAAACTTAATCAAAATGAGGATATTCACATCCTACATGTGATTGTAGGATATCTGGGCAAAGCCCAGGATCAACTAAACCTCAGCTGGCAGCCAGATATAGTCGTCAACTGTCCCTCTGCGTGAAATAAACTAACAAGGCCAAATTAGCTTGTGCTGTCTTTTTTTTTAATCTTCAGGGTTTGCTGCATAGCTACTTGTAAGTTTCTGATGTAGTCATGGGGCATGACTAAACCATAAGGAGGAGTAGAACACAGTTGCAATCATGGGTGTAGCCTTCTTCCAGATTTTCTCACCTATTAAGTCAAAAATCCTCAGCTGTCAGAAATAATGTTTGTTTTTTTTGAAACTAGCTAGTCCTGTTGTGGGTGGGTAAGATTGCTCAAGATAGTGTCATTGACGTTTCTGTTCCTTCTAACCACCTGTGAGTGTGTGCTTGTGTGCTCCCTTAGTTCAGACTTTAGCTCACATTTATACCATCAGTTTTAGCCTTATCCTATAGCTTGAATCTCTTCCTCCATTCTTACTCTGACTTGGTTTTAAAGAGTTATTCATTCTTGTCATTCTAGCTAAAGCCTTTTAAATAAAATTGCTTCCTCCTGTCCAAAACAACTTTTTCAAACCTTTTTTAGTAGCAAAAAATACATATGACAGAAAAGAAATGTATAAACCTCACTAGGGATTTTTTAATTTCTTCTATTTTTGTATGGTGTATTTGTCAAAGTATAAAAGTGGCTTTAAAATATTTTATTGTGGCTATGTATAATAGTTATCCCTTTAGTTTTGCTTCTTCCTGCCCTTTCAACCATGTTGTCCATATGCAAAACCTTTATTCTACTCACATTGTTTCTTCATTTTTCCCTTGAAACATGCCTTATATTTTCTTGAATATTTATGTTTATTATATTAATATTAATATTATGTTTTCTTGCCTGGTGCCCTTGTCCACATTATTTTTTCTTCTCATGGAATACTTGTCCTCTGTTCCATATTATTTCTAAACTCTGTGCATCCTTAAAGGAAGGTCCTGTTTATAGTCTTTCCTTTCCCTAAAGCTTCTCCAGCCCATAGTGATCTCTAAATCTTCTGAACTTGCGGGTTTTTTTTGTCTGTTCCACTTATGGAAATTAATTAGATACAGACCTGTGGACATGTGTTTCTAATTAACTCTTAACAATATTATTGAAATGTTTGTGTGTAGATGTTTTAGCTGACTAGATTTTTTTCAAGATGTTAGCTTGTAGGTCTTATATTGTCCTGTTTCATGCCTAGCACAAATGCCCAAGGTAGACAGTTTATAGAAAATTTATCTATGTATCACCAGTACTTAATATTGTGCCTGGGATACAAGCTTTCAGTAAATATTGAAGTTATGTTAAAGAATTGATCTTTAAGTAGTAGTTTCCTATACATTTGTAACTAGGGAATATTTTCTTGTGAAAATTAACCTTTTACTTTATATCCGATTTCCTCAACTCTGTCTGAGCAAGATTCTATCAAGGCTGTGTTTCTGAGGCCACTCACAGTATCAAACCCAACTTACCTGGAATCTAGGCGATCAGAACCTGGATGCTCTTACATATTGTTCAAGAGAACCGATGGTTTAGAGCTCAGGCTTTGCTGTCGGAGAGCTTGAGTTCATATTTGTATTCTGCCACTCCCTCATTGCATAACTCTGGATAGTCTTTGTTTCCTTTACTGTAAAATGCAGATGGTAATGACTCCTTTAGCATGGGGTTGTTGTGCAAGGTTATCTGTGTAAAGTATCTGGCACAGAATAAGTGGTCAAAAAGAATGTTAATAATAATTACTATTGTTGTCAGCATTAACAGTAATCATTCTCTTTACTAATAGCTTTTCATATGATAAAGTTATCCTGTATTATAGAAATTTTAAGTGAATAGCTTGTCAGTAAAGTTTCAGCATGTAAGTTTCTTCCCAAGTTTAAATCTTGACTTTGAAGTTCCCCTCTTTCTGAAACCTTGTGACAGAGAGAAAAAGACAATGGGCTGCAAACTGGGAGGCTTGAATTCTTCTTCTGGCTTGCTCACAGATTAATTTTTTAACCTTTAAGATAAAGTAAGCCAATTGTATTATTGTTATCCATGTATATGACTTAATTCCAATGATTTATAAGCTTCCTTAAGACAAGGACAAAGTTTTACCGAAGTTTTATCTTTGTACTCCTCACTATAGCTTAGTAAATACTGCATAAGTACATAGCTTCAGTTCTCTCATCTGTTAAAGTGAGGGGCTTGTACTATCTTAAAAATTCCTTTTAACTCTGAGATATTTTGGACATAGGGGTCAGTGAAAAATTAGCCCCATCATTGGAGAAGAATTGAGGATCAGGAAAATATAAATGTGAGTGTTGCAGTTGCTACAAGTAAAAGGCTGTCCCCAACTTTTTTTTTTTTTTAAAGAAAAGATAGACCAAGATCCTGGTCTATCCAGAAATTAGCCTTTCTCTTCTGGTGTATCACATGTATTCTAAAGTGTTTCACATCTTTCTTTTCTTTATCACCAAAGTTACTAGTATACCTAGGCCTTCCAAATAATTTCAGAACTGACCTTGAGTGGGAGGAAGCAGAATACCTTTGTGGTTTTACTCTGGCGTTTATAAATACAATGCCCACATAAAAGAAAGTTTTCATGAGTATTAAATGAATTTTACATTATTTCCAAAGTAGAAAATTTATAGTCTTATATTTTTTTAACTTTCATATTTTAGAAGTAGGCTTATAGGTTCTCTTTCTTTGACATACATCTCTGAGATCCCTCCTTAAGTGAATAACCTTTTTTTTTTCTTTTTTTGAGACAGAGACTTGCTCTGTCGCCCAGGCTAGAGTGCAGTGGCACGATCTCAGCTTACTGCAACCTCTGCCTCCCGGGTTCCAGCGATTCTCCTGCCTCAGCCTCCCAAGTAGCTGGTACTACAGGCGCGTGCCACCATGCCCAGCTAATTTTTTTTGTATTTTTAGTAGAGACGGAGTTTCACCGTTTCAGCCAGGATGATCTCGATCTACTGAACTCGTGATCCGCCCATCTCAGCCTCCCAAAGTGCTGGGATTACAGGCGTGAGCTACCGCGCCCGGCCCGTGAATAACATTTTAAAATGTTTACACACAACCTCAGGTTTAAATAGAATTACTTTTAAAGTAAGTCTGTTATTAGCAGTATCTTTATATTTATTGAATTTGTAATTATATATTTCTCATGACAGATTTTTTTAAGCATGGTTCAATAAATCATCTTTACTGAAAGAATTGTAATATAAAGCGAACTGCTTGATTTTTTTCCATTTAATTGTGAATTGGATACTTTCGTGATTTTTAAATTATAAAGTGCCCATATTGAAGTACATATTAAGTGTAACTATAGGGGAAAATACCAAAAATAAAAACAAAAAGTTCAAATAATACAAAGAGAAATATGTAGTGAAAAATGTACATTCAGCTCCTCGGAGTCAGTTATTATTAATAATATGCATGTTTATGAAAACATTAATGCAAATGTAAGCATATATAAACACAATTACTTAAACTTATATATCCATGTCCTTTAAAAAAATTATACTTTGATATTTTGCTTTTCCTGTCAGTGACCTAGTACACAGTAGTTGTTCAATAAATATTTTAATTACCCAGTACTCTTATTAGTCGACAACTGGTCCATTTTCTGATGCATTTGGTTCTTAAAGTGCCATGTAATTTTCAAGGATCTGAGATTAAGTTTTTCAGTTATAGTAAAAACCTATTTTTTCATCAGTACTAAAATAGTAAATGCAAATGTAAATAAAACTACTTTTGTATGTGATTTTAAAAATCCATCTGCATGACTGTCTATAATAGGTTTAGTTCTCAGACTTGATAAAACTTATGAACAGGTTTTACCAGTTTACCAACTATGATGAAAGTACCTGATTATTTGTTTCTGAGTTATAAAGTGGATTGTTAAGAAGTTACACAATAGGCATCCTGGTATTTGAAGAAATGCTCTGTAGTTAAAATACTTCATATTGGAATATGGTAGATTCTTAATAAAAGAGGCTAATTTTTCCAGACTCTTCTTGTACATTAGGATATTTGGAACACAAAAGGCATTTGCTTCTCCTGGAAAAGAATTGTGGCTTAATCTAAAGAAGCACATTTACCTTGAAGCTTTAATATAACCTGTTATTAGTCTTAAAATCCAAAGTCCATATAGGGTTAGAATTACTTTCTTCCATAAATAATTTTTCTTTCTGACAAGATGGAGTAGATTTTAATGAATTGAGAGATTGTTTTTCTTTTGTGACATCATATTTATTATATTAAAAGACATCAGAGCTTTTTTTCCTTGGAGAATATGAAGTTGTTGGCTTGGAACTATAAAAAATTAGAAAATATATTTTTCAATGGCCATAATAATGCCAAGTTGAAGATTAAAGTGTGTGTTTGCTTTCCCCAAAGAGTCTCCCTGTTGAATAAATGAGTTTTTTAAAACCTTTAGATAAATAATAATAGTATTATTGAAGAATAATGTCTCATGACCAAAGTAGCTCTAATCTAAGCTTGTATATATGATTTAAAATATTAGAAGGAAGATGAAAAAGACTTAGTAAACTAATAATAGATGGATATTTAATAAGAAATATTTATCTGAAATTAACAGCCCACACCATACCTAACATTCATAAAACAGTGAAGCCTTGTATCACAGCACCAGAATATTGGTTGATTAAAGTTCACCATTGGGTGTACATGTTTTCCTACGCAGGTTAGAGACTTCAGAGTAGCTAATAAGGCGCCACAACATGGGCCTAAGAAAAGAGAAGATAGTACGCAAGTGGAGTTTCTGCTTAGGGCAGCAATGGCAAGATCAATTAATATATCAGGAATATCTAGGTATTAAATATAAGATCAAAAGACATGAATAGATAATTCACACATGAACCCCAAAAATAGATGGTCAATATATTTTTGAAAGAAAGTGGCAGGACGTGGAGACTCACACCTGTAATATCAGCACTTTGGGAGGCCGAGGCGGGCAGATCACGAGGTCAAGAGATCGAGGCCATCCTGGCCAACATGGTGAAACCCCATCTCTACTAAAAATACAAAAAAATTAGCTGGGCATGGTGGCAGGCACCTGTAGCCCCAGCTATTCAGGAGGCTGAGGCAGGAGAATTGCTTGAACCTGGGAGGCAGAGGTTGCAGTGAGCCGAGATTGCGCCACTGCACTCCAGCCTGGTGACAGAGTGAGACTCTGTCTCATTAAAACAAAACAAAACAAAAAGAATGTCCAAGCTCACTAGAAATCAAAGAGATACATAATTAAACAAAATATAATTTTATAGTATGTTAAGTTGGTGAAGATTAAAAATAATAATACTGAACTTTGACAAATGCTATTACATACTATTGGTGGAATTCAGATTGCTATGTACACTTATTTTGGAAAGCAGTATGTATCAATAGCCTTAATAATATTGTAATTTCTCATTATATAAGCTTCATTTGTAAAAAGACATATGTGATCCCAGCACTTCGGGAAGCCAAGGCAGGAGGACTGCTTGAGGCCAGGAATTTGACACCAGCCTGGGCAACATAATGAGACCCATCTCTACAAAAAAAATTAAAAAGTCAGTCAGCAGTGGTGGCACATCTCTAGTCCTAGCTACTTGGAAGGCTGAGGTGGGAGGATCACATGAGCCCAGGAGTTTTGGGTTACAGTGAGCTATGATCATGCCACTGCACTCCAGCCTCAGTGACAGAGTAAGAGCCTGTCTCAAAAAAAAAAAAGATATAAAATTGTATATATAAATTTATTCTATTTTTTACACAAATATCTTTACATACTTATATATGGGGGAAGTTCAAAAAAGAATATTTAGAAATTCAGGGAAAAAAACTGATGATATACTGCCCTTATCCCCAGTATTAGTGGTGTTAGGATGATTTATCTGGTCTTCTATGTACTTTTATTTTATAATTATTTATAATACTTTTTTTAATAATTGGAAGGAATAATCATTTATAGTATAATAAAAATATTGGAGAAAAGTAGTTAGATTAATTTTGTTTTAAAGAACTGAAAATTTTAGGTATTGCAGAGTAATCCAGGAACTTCATTTTATTTTATGTATTTATGCATTTATTTTTTGAGACATAGTCTCCCTCTGTCACCCAGGCTGGAGTGCCGTGTCTCACTCATGTCTCATTACAGCCTCACCCTTCTGAGCTCAAGCAGTCCTCCCACTTCAGCCTCCTAGTGGGGTCTACAGGAATGTGCCACCATGCTCAACTAATTTTTCGATTTTTTTGTAGAGACAATGTCTCACTACGTTTCCCAGGCTGGTCTCAAACCCCTCAAACAGTCCCCTACCTCAGCCTCCCAAAGTGCTTGGATTATAGGCATGAGCCACCACACTCAGCCCTCCATTTTATAATATGTCATATTAGTTATTTACCAAGGCAGATATAACTCAATGGTTTATTCCAGTTTTGCATTTTATATTTTCGGTTATTTAAAAGTTCTATTAGTAAAAAGCCTTATAAAGTTTATCCACAATATTTTGAAATTTGTTTCCTTTCTTTTAGTGATTCATGGTCTAGCTTTGGTTCAGTTTCAAACAGAGAGAGAAAAACACAAATTTTTTGTTTGTTTATTTAAGACAATAAGAATAGCTGTTTTCCAGGATTCAACCTTGATTATTAATGGATCCTGATCAGTGTTAGCTCATTTTACCCCCATACATCCATGTTTTATTTCTTTAACTTTTTATTATGAAAAGTTCAAAGCGTACAGACAAGTTGAAAGAATTTTATACCCGTACGTCCACCACCTAATTCCAGTTAACCATACTTGGTTTATCTCTTATCAATACATCTTTTCAGCCATTTCTCCATCAACAGTCCATCTTATTTTTCATGAATTTCAAATTAAGTTGCATGTATCAGTACACTTAATACTTTAGCGTGCATATCATTAATGAGAGCTCAATATTTTAAAATTGTGGAGGTTTTGAGGTAATATTTAAAGACAGTAAAATATATAAATCTTAAGTGTACCATTTGATAAGTTTGAACAAAGGATGCACCTGTAGTAACCCAAACTCCTATTATATATACAATATTACCATCACCCTGGAAAGTTCCCTCAAGGCCCTTTCCAGTCAGTTCCTACCCCTTCTAGCCCTTTACCACAAGAACCACTATTAATTTTTTCCTACCATAAATTACTATTGCCTGTTCTAAAAACTTCGTATAAATGAAATATTGTAGACACTCCTATAAGGCTTCTTTCAGCATAAAGCATTTGAGATTCACTCATATTATTGCATATGTCAGTTTTTTACTTTGTTTTTAAATTGCTGAATAGTAGTCCTGAGTTCACATTTTTAATGTTAACTTTTTGAGATGCCTGTGGTTACTGTATTTGGTATTTCTTAGCTTGTGCTGAAAGAAACTATGTTATAATGAGGAGTACTGTAATATTTGGCTTTCTGTCATTATTATTTTTGTTTATGTTGTCTTAAAACTTAAATTGGACTGGGTGTGGTGGTTCTCACCTATAATGCCAGCACTTTGGGAGGCCAAGGCAGGAGGATTCTCAAACCCAGGAGTTTGAGACCAGCCAGGGCAACATGGCGAGACCCTGTCTCTCTATAAATTTTTTTAAAAAATTAGTCAGGCCTGGTGGCTCATTGTCCTAGCTAACTGGGAGGCTGAGGTGGGAGGATCACGTGAGCCCAGGAAGTCGAGGCTGCAGTAAGCCGTGATTTTATCACTGCACTCCAGCCTGGGCAACAGAGCAAGACCCTATCTCCAAAACAAACAAACAAAAACTTAAGTTGATAGATAGCAAGTTTTTTTTGTTGTTTGTTTGTTTTTTGAGACAGAGACTCATTCTGTCGCCCAGGCTGGAGGGCAGTGGCACAATCTCAGGTCACTGCAACCTCTGCCTCCAGAGTAACTGGGATTATAGGTGCCTGCTACCATATCCGGCTAGTTTTTGTATTTTTAGCAGAGGCGGGGTTTCACCATATTGGCCAGACTGGTAAAGGAGAGCCTGCAGGCTATTACTTATCATGTATAATTAAACTTCAGGGAAATTAAGTGTTTCTCCAGACAGAAACAGTGCTTAAGAAGAATGATAGATGTAGAATTTCATTTAGTTCTCTTAATAGGGATTTAAAGGGAAGTGGTACATTGATAATGATAATGACATAGCCCTATTTGAAGATTCAACCATCTTGATTATTGTGATGTACTGTTTTAAAAGGTGATGGGAGAGCCCAAGGGAGAGTCCAAATCTGTATTCCTATAACTTCCATTCATTTGTCAAGATTGTGCTTTCTAAACACAAATAATCCATTCCCTTGGATCAATATGTATACTTTAAGTACTGTGCAAGTAACATGATTTAACAAAGAGTTGACAATAGCCTCTTATTTGTCCCTTTTTAAACATTAGCTGGATAAAAAAAAAAAATTCTCTGTGTGTAAAATTTAGTAGAGAAGCTGTTAAAATGTCCTTCCTACTACTTTACAACCTACCTAGCCTCAGCTGTCATGACTTGCTTGCCACCTCCCCCCAACCACTCCCCAGCCCTGCAGCTTCTGTACATTGTAAGTGTTATTCATACTCAACTTGTCCACACTTTGAAAACTCAATACACTTGTTTGTTCTTTCCTTCTGCCTTTTTTGTAGAGACAGGGTCTTGCTATGTTGCCCACTAGGCTGGTCTTGAACTCGTGGGTTCAAGTGATCCTCCCACCTCAGCCTCATTTAAAGTGTACAATTCATTGGTTTTTAGTTGATTTCTATTCATTTTTAGTATATTTACAGAATTGTACAACCAGTACCTAATCTGCTTTTGCAGCCTCTTCATAATCCCCGAAACAAATCTCTTATCCATTAGAATACACTCCATTTTCCCCCTCAACCCCCAATCACTAATCTCTGTGTCTATAGAGATAGACTTTCTATCACTATATATTTGCCTATTCTGTGCAATTTATATAGATGGAAATCATACAGTATGTGATTCTTTTGTAACTGTCTTCTGTCAGCATAATGTTTTCAGAGTTCATCCATTGTTGTAGCATGTTTCAATAGTTCCATCCTTTTTATTGCCGAATAACATTCTATTGTACGGATATATAACACATTTTATTTCTTCATTTGTCAATGGACAGATATTTAGTTGTTTCCACTTTGTTTGCCATTGTGAATAATGCTGCTATGAATAATTATGTACAAGATTTTGTGTGGACATATCTTGTCCTTTCTCTTTAGGTGGAAGTAGAATTACTGTCCTATGATAGATAACTCTGTAGCCTTTTAAGAAACTGCTAAACTGTTTTCCAAAATGTCCATACCATTCCCACCAGCTAGATATAAGGATTCCAATTTCTCCACATTGTCACCAACACTATTGTCTTGTCTTTTTATTAAAGTGAAAAATAATTCATATACCATCAGTTCTCCCTTTTAAAGTGTACAATTTGGTGGTTCTCTGTGCATTTACAAAATTGTACAACTATCACCACTCTAACTCCAGAATATTTTTATCACCCCAGAAGAAACCCTGTGCCTATTAGCAGTCACTACCCATTCTCCTATGATGCCAGCTAAAATCTACTTTGTGTTTCTATGGATTTGCCAACTTTGGACACTTTATATGAATGCTCATACAGTATATAGCCATGTAGCCTTATGTGTCTAGCTTATTTTATTTAGTATAATGTTTTCAAGAAGGAACTGCCAAACTTTCAAAGCAGCTGTACCACTTTACATTAAGACGAGTGATGTATGAGGGTTTCAATTTCTCCACATCTTCTGCAACTTACCATGTCTTTTGTTATAACCATCTAGTTGATTTGAAATGTACCTCATTGTGGTTTAATTTTCATTTCCCTAATGAATATCATTTCCCTTTTGAGCATCCTCCTTCATTCATTGCCATTTCTACATCTTCTTTGGAGAACCCTTTGTCTACTTTTTAAATTGTGCTTTTTAATTGAGTTATAAGAATTCTTTATATCGTGTAGATATGGCCCTTAACAGATACTTGATTTGCACATATTTCTTCCACTGTGTAGATTGTGTTTTCACTTTCTTCATGGTGACTTTTAAAGCAAAAAAAAATTAATTAATTCTGATGAAATCTAGTTTATCAATTCATCCCTTTAATTAGTTTCCTGTGGCTACTTTAAAAAGTTGACAAAAACGTTGTAGCTCAAAAGAACATAAATTTATTACCTCATGGTTCTCTTTTTTTTTTTTTTTTCTAATTTTTATTTTAGTTTCGGGGGTACATGTACAGGTTTGTTATACAGGTAAAGTCGTGTCACGGGGATTTGTTGTACAGATTAATTTGTCACTCAGGTACTAAGCCTAGTATCCAGTAGTTATTTTTTCTGCTCCTCTCCCTTCTTCCACCCTCTACCTTCAAGTTGGCCCCAGTGTCTGTTGTTCCCTTCTTTGTGTCCATGTGTTCTCTTCATTTAGCTCCCACTTATAAATGAGAACATGTGGTATTTGGTTTTCTGTTCCTACGTTAGTTTGCTAAGGATAATGGCCTTCAGCTGTTCCCACAGAAGACATGATCTTGTTCTTTTTTATGGCGGCATAGTATAAATCTCACAGTGGGTCTTACATTGAGCAAAATGGTCTAAAATCAAGGTATTGGCAGTTCTGGAGATTTTAGGCTCTAGGGAAAGCCTTTTCCAGGTCCTAGAGGATGCCAGAATTCCTTGGCTCATGGCCCTCCTCCACTTTTAAAGATCTTTGTGATTACATTAGGTCCATCTGAATAACCCAGGATAATGTCTCTAGATTAAGGTCAGCTGATAAGCAATCTTAATAACATCTGCAACCTCACTTTAACTTTGCCATGTAAAGTAACATATTCACACATTCTAAAGATTAGGATGTGGACATCTGTGAGGAGCCATTTTTTTCTGCTTACCACATTGCTTATGCTTTGTGTTATGTCTAAGAAATTATTGCCTAACCCAAGGCCATGATGATTTGCTTCTGCATTTCCTAATAAAAGTTTTGCAATTTTCACTGTTATGTTGGGTCTATGATCCATTTTTGCTTGTGATGTGAAGTAGTGGTCCAATTTCCTTTTTTTACATGTAGATATACAGTTGTCCCAACACAATTTGTTGAAAAAACTTCTTTTCTCCAGTGAAGTGTCTTGGTACTATTGTCAAAAACCACTTGACCGTAAATGTAAGGGCTTATTTCTGGACTCTCAATTCTATTGCATTGTTCTATATCCGTATGCCAGAACTGTGCTGCCTTGATTACTCTTAAGTTTGAAATCAGGAAGCATCAGTCCTCCATCTTTATTCCTTTTCAAGATTGTTTGGCTATTCTGAGACTTTTTTGTTTCCATGTGAGTTTTAGCATCAAGTTCTCAATTTCTGCAAAAAAAAAAAAAAAAGCAGCTGGAATTTTGATAGGAATTGCATTGAATCTGAAGATTAATTGTGGAATGTTGCTATCCTGATATGGATCTTCTGATCTGTAAGCCTGGTCTGTCTTTCTGTTGATTTAGATAATCTTTAATTTCTTTGGATAGTGTTTTGTAGTTTTTACTGTATAAGTTTTGCATGTTTTTGGTAAATGTATTCTTAAGTTTTTTTTGATGTATTTGGAAATGAAATGTGTCTTCGTTTTAATTTTGGATTGTCATTGCTAATGTATAAAAATCTGACTGATTTTTGTGCATTGGTCCCATGTTCTGAAACTTTGAAAAACTCATTTGTTAGGTCTAATTGTTTTTTAGTGGATTCCTGAGAGTTTCTTAGATATAACATCATGTCATCTGTGAATAGTAATAGTTTTGCTTGTTCTTTTCCAAACTGGATGTTTTTGGTTTCTTGGTTTTTTTATGAGGAATAAGCAGTCATTCAAATCATTGTTTCCCTCTATGAGAACATTGTTTTTCTCTGTCCGCTTTTAATATTTTTCAAAATTTTTGGTTTTTTGCAATTTGATTAATAGGTGCCTAAGTTTCTCTTCTCTTTATTTATCCTCCTTAATGTTCTCTGACCTTGTACCTGTACCTATCCCATCTCTTGCCTCATCGGTTGTGGACTCCAATTCAGCATATGTTAGACCTTTGTTATTGTTCCACATGTCCCTGTCAATTTTCTTTTCAATCTTTTTTGTCTGTATTTTGCAGATTGAATACTTTCCATTAATCCATCTTTGAGATTTCTGACCCTTTCCTCTCTCATCTCCATTCTGTGATTAGGCTATACAAGGCATTTTTAATTTCAGATGTTTGTGTTTCAGTTCTAGAAATTTCTATTAGCATTTTTTACATTCCATAGTTTTTGCTAAGATATTAACTCTTTTCATTTATTGTATACATATATTCCTTTACTTCATACGGCATAGTTATACTAGCTATTATAAAATGTTAGTCTACTGATTTTACCATTATGTCCTGGTATCATCTAGGAGTTGGTCCCTGTTGATTGTTTTATTTCTTGGAGTGGATCACATTTTACTGGTTTTTGTGTATCAAGTAATTTGTGACTGTGTGATGGATGATGTGTGTGTTAGGCTGTGAAGACTGGATTCTATTCTTTCAGTAGGCACTTATTCAATCTGTAAACTCTTAGGTGGCAGCTCAAATTTCTGTTTTGTTTGTTTGTTTTGTCCTTAGCTGGAATGTGTGCAATATTGCCTGTGTGTGCATTGTTTGGGAGTTGGCCAGAGATTTGGGCAGGGAAACTTGGTTATTTTAAAGTAACTTGATTGCTGTTAGCATTTTTACTTTGTTTTGTTGTTGTTTTAAAAGAATTCCTAGATCTTAGAATTACAGGTTTATTAACTGGAAATAATTATAAGTATTTGAATTCCTGTTCCTTATTTTAACAATTAAATTAAAATGCACATTTAATTTTTTTGTATTTCTCTTTTAGATCGAGCTGGGAGCATTAGTACCCTTGATTCTTTAGACTTTGCAAGATATTCAGATGATGGTAACAGGGAAACAGATGAAAAAGTGGCAGGTGAGTAAAATTGTAAGGACAGATTTGGATTCTTTGACATTCCAGAAATAATGAAATGGCTTGAGGAATTTTTTTTCCTTCTGCAATTTGGTATGTGACTATAACGTATACAGTTATTATACAAAGTTATGTTACTAATTACTAATTTACTGCAAGTTTGGGGGTTCCCCAACTTTCTCTTCTTCTGGTACTGAGTTTCTGGTTATGTATCCCTATAATTTGCTAAATTATACTTGGAGCCAGCAGTTTACAACCACACATTTGTAAAACTCATGTATGACAGGCCCAAGACAAAGTTGGACCTTAGCCTCATTCCTTTGATCCTCCAAACCAGGGCTGATAGTCACATAAGTGTACCAATACAACTCTATTGATTATTAAAAATTGGTTTTGAGCCAGGCATGGTGGTTCACACCTGTAATCCCAGCTATTTGCTATTTGGGAAGCTGAGGTAGGAGGATTGCTTTAGGCCAGGAATTTGAGACCAGCTTGGGCAGCATAATGACACCTAATCTCTTAAATTTAAAAAAAAAAAAAGGTTGAAATACTTCTGTGCTTGTTGCTAAAACTCTGCCTTGAGTTCCCTGAGTGCTCCCTAGCTGTCACAGCATGTCTTCAGAAACTTCTGACTTTGCTATGATCCAGTAAAAGAGGGTTAATGACTGATACAGTGAGGGCTTCCAGGATGCTGCCCATCCCAATAAGAAGGACAACATCCTTTTTAATTGCTTGGTTGCTCATTTCAATCTTCCTCCCTGCCCATCCCCCCATCCTCTCTCCCATACCAGTCTTGCCTTCCCGGCACCACCGTTGAATCTGTAGGAAATTCAGTGGATCAGTTTGTATCCTGTGTTCCGCCTACACCAGATAAGCCCCGTTGGAATTTGCTAGGTCCACTTTGGAATTCACCCTGTAGCAGCCTTGGCTCCTTGGGTGTAAATATCTGCTACCATTCTGGTGCCTCAAGTCTGTGTCTGTCTGTCATTGAAGTCATTCTTGAGTGCCTTGCAGGAATTGTAGTTTTCATAAGACTTAGGCTTTGAGAGAGATGGGGAAAGCAGACAGACATCAGTTGGGGATTTTGACCTCCATCAAAATGGTAGGTACTTCTGGAACAAAAGGGATGCCACATGGGACACACAGGGCCTGTGAAAGAAATATGGGGTCAGGGAATACCTATAACGTGATTTCTCTCTTGACCAACTCTGTTGAATATTTCTTCCATTTACTGGGACGAGTTTTTTAAAATATACCAAATGCTTAACCCTTGTGGTCATTATGAATAAAAATGAGTGCTGATTCTTATATAACATTTGTTCCATTCTAAACACTGTTCTAAATTTATATTAACTCACTGAGTTATAGAATTGTTATCTTGTTCCTGTCCCTAGGATTTTGAGGCTCTGAGAGAAATTATATAAGACTCAGTAGCAGAGCTAGGATTCAAATCTACATAGCCCAGGAACAGTCTATGATTGACTATTATTTGCTACCTCTTGGCATAAAAGATTAGGTTTGGTCTAATTAAAAACGTCATTCCAATAAATGATTTTCATTCCTTGCTCAAGACTAGAGATATTGAATATTTTAAAATATCAGACAGTGTTATATGAGTTAGAAAAAAATGTAATTGTTTTTCTGAGAGAGGATTCAGCAATATAAATAATAGCAGAATATCCATGTAATGGGGAAGTCACTAGAATAGTTTAATATAGCTCTCCATGTCAAATCATGGTTGAGTTATGAGCATCATTTATTAACAACTGTATCAAAATGGCAAATCACATTGGTAATATCTAAAAATTAGCAATTCAAATTTTAGGATGAATTTATCCTAATTGTATCACTCATTAAATAGCACTTGTTATATGTATTAGCTATTTATATTATAAAATATATGGTATTTTAGTTTATTTAGAGACCATATGTAGTTTTGTATAGTTTTATTATACAAATTGTTACATATTAAAAAATGACTCCTACCTAGAAGTTATCTATATAATTATGTTTTTTCCTTTAATTTCCTTATTAAAACTTATATTTTAGATTGAGTAAAATTGAAGAGGTTTATTATTATTTTCCTGATTTAGATATTTTAGTACTTCTAAGTAGGGGGAAGCTGACATAAATGCAAAATGTTTAGCTTAAATTTATGATCATTAGGCTGGGCACTGTGGCTCACACCTGTAGTCCCAGCACTTTGGGAGGCGGAGGCGGGTGGATCAGCTGAGGTCAGGAGCTCAAGACCAGCCTGACCAACATGGTGAAACCCGTCTCTACTAAAAATACAAAAATTAGCCAGGCGTGGTAGCGTGTGCCTGTAGTCCCAGCTACTCGGGAGGCTGAGACAGGAGAATTGCTTGAATCCAGGAGGCAGAGGTTGCAGTGAGCCAAGATTACACCACTGCACTCCAGCCTGGATGACAGAGTGAGACTCCGTCTCAAAAAAAAAAAAAAAAAAGTGTGTATATATATATATGATCATTAATTGTTTGGTATAATCTCTATTTATGTCAATATAGGTAGAAGAGAAGAAGAAAGTAGAAGTTCCTCTGACCAAATTTCACTGTGTACATAACATTTTCTTTCACTGTGTAACTTTTTATTAGAAGGCAGAATAAAAAGGTTGATATTCTCTGTCTGACCTAAACGCTTTTTGAGAGACAGTGAGCAAAGGGCAGTGAACCTGGATAACCCCCAGATTTGCACAAGTAGGAGTGAAATGTATTAAATATGTGATAGTTTTGGCCTTTTTTTTTTAATTTGAGACTATCATAAGACAGCAGACCTTACATTTTTAACCTATGGAATATACTATTTAAGTTTCGAGAAATAAAATAACTTTTAATTAGTATACTGTGCTCATATATAAATAAATGCTGTGATTCGTGTTCAATAGGAAAAGGAGGAAGAAGAGCATATATAATCCCAAGAGAATATCTTTCACTCTTTTAGTGCTAACGTACCATGGCTTGTTACTGAACCAAATGTGTGAGTGTGTGGATGAAACTTTTTTTAAAAAGTTTCAATTAATCATAATTCCTATTCACAAAAAGACTGTGACTCTTTGCTTTTACTTGAAAAGCCTGTCAAAAGGCCAGTAATCGGGAAAAGATAATTGTCCTCTCATCTGCCACTGAATCGCATGTAAACCTCACTAACTCCTCATGGGTTGAAGTCTTGTGCCTGCAGCTCTCCCAGGCTACTCCTGCAAGCTGGTAGCTCTACAGTTTTGGGTCTCAGAAGTGGCCCTACTCCCACAGCTCCTCTTGGCATTGCTCTGATGGAGATTCTGCGGCAACTCTGACCCTGCAGTGGGTTTCTGCCTGGGCCCCCAGGCTTCGCAATACGTTTTTTGAATTCTAGGTGGAGGCTGCCATGGCCCCACAGCTCATACAGTCTACATGTCTACAGAGTCAGCACCACAAGGAAGCTGCCAAAGCTTACTGCTTGCACCCTCTGGAGCTGCACTACAAGCCTCACTTGGACCTGCTGGAGCCGTAGATGGAGTGGCCAAGGAGTACTGCACCAGAATGCAGGGAGCAGAGTTTTGAGGTGGCTTTGAGCAGTAAAACCACAGAGGGTACCCTGGTCCTGCCTTCCAAAACTACTCTACCCACCTAGAACTCTGGGACTGTGATAGGAGGGACAGCCTGAAAGAGCTCTGCAATGCCTTCAAGATCTTTCTCCCATTGTCTTGATGTCTTACCTGGCTTCCTTCTACTCATATCCTTAGCAAATGGCCACTTACCACACTTGGTTTGTTCTCTGAACATACCTTTTCAATCTTTACATGGACAGGCTGCAAATTTTTCAAATCTTTCCACTATTTTAATTGTAAATTCCATCTCCCAATGATTTAATTTTGAAGCTTCTATGAGTTAAAGTGTTAGAATATCTCATTTGAAATCTACCCAAGTTGGCAGAAACTCTGAAATAAGCTTCTGTAGGGTAACAGAATAAACTGTGTCTGTTACTATGATATGAGGGGAAAAGAAGAAGAATGAAGAGACATCTAAGAACAAACATCTGTATTCTTTTCCTATACCAATGCTGGGTAGAAGGAGCTTGTGGATAACACACTAATGAGTCTGTTTACCCACCTGGCAAATGAAAGGTGTCCTCTAACCCTTAATCAGGTGTTAATTTATGAGACAGATACTAGATTTGCTTTCAGCATCATTCTTACCACCTTTCTCATAGATTTAAAAGTCGGGTTATTTTTTCACATCTGCACACATATTCCTTCAAAGAGGAAGGGATCTCTAAAGGAACAAATGTTTATTAAGCACTTACTGCATGTCAGGTACTATGCTAGGTGCTTTATATAAAATATTTTATTTAGTCTTGTTAGGAATGCTGCAAAATAGGTCATTTTTAGGTTTATAGTTTCTATAAGCCTAGAAAACTAATGCTTATACCAAGGTTGAGAAATTTACCCGGTAGCTTACAATTAGTAAGGGGCATGATCAGGATGTATCACATAGAGGTTTTATTCCAGAGCCCACAATAGATCTCTTAGTACCAGGCTGTAGCTCTGACCCATCTGTATATTCATGTGGATAGAATATTCTTGTCTTTCTTATATGAAACTATTTCACAGAGCCATTTTCTTAGAAAAGAAGTAAAATTTTAAAAACTTTTTATTTTAGCTATTTTCCATTTCTCAATTTATTTTCTATATGAAGTATACGTTTTTATGTAAAATGATTTAAGTAGTAGCAGACATTGAACCAAAATGAGTTTAATATAGGTGATTTTTCATTTTAGGTAAAAGCCTTTCTCTATGTTATTAAACAAAACTACTGTACTTAGCACATATACAATGTACCTCTTCAATTTCTAGTTTTCTTAAAGGTAACAAGAGACATCTGCGTTCTAAATATCAAGATAGCCATTATTTAACTTATTTTAGGCATTTCGAGCATCTGCTATGTCTTAGGTACTGTGTGTTAGGTTTCTATATAGACATACAAGATAGATAATGTTTCTGCTCTTCAGGAATTTGTCTGAAATATGTCTGTATCTGTCATACAGATACAAGTTCAGTATATTGGAAATGGTAATAGAGACCTTGTTGATTTTAGAACCCCCCTATATTCCTGTTTCAGGTTCACAAGATCTATCTTTTAGCATCAGAGCCCTTACTTTATTTGTTCTCACATCTCTATTACTGAATTACTTCCCTAGTTAACACCTTAACTCTGTTTTGAGATGTAGAGAACTAGAACTATGCTTTCTGATTTGTAGGCAAAGACACTCCTGAATGCTGGTAAGATCAGTTAATGTTTCAGACAAGTATTGGAATGTCCATTCATACTCAGCAAGTATTTGCTGATTGCCTTCTCTATAGTTCAAGCATTATGCTACTCTAGGAACATCAGTCAACAGTACAGACATATGAAGCCTTTAGGAAGCTTACATAATCTAGTAGACATTCTAAAATGGTCTTTAGATTTTTGCTCTGGGATCATCTGTCCCTGTCTCCTGGATTAGAAGTAGCCTTCTCATTTCTTAGGTAATGGCCTGGCAGCATCCATATCCAGCCTTATCAGAATTAAATAAGCCTATTTGGCTTCTAATTTGATGTTTCTCCCTAGGTACAGATAAATCTTTTCCTTCCTCTTAGCAGTACATTTTGATTTTCTTGATTTAAACCATACCTAAATCTTATTTCATAATTTTGTTGGATTTAAAATAGGATAGGTGCTCCAACAAGGCTGTAAAGAAGATAAATAGCGTTTTGAAAATAGATTTCTTGTTATTCGTCACCATGAAATTAAAATAGGTTCAGAGAGAAAAAAAGAATACATCATTGTGGTGGGTGGTTATATTTAATCTAAAAATACAAGTGATTATATGTTCATTAAATTTTTGTGGGCTGGAGAAGGAGGGTTTTATCTTTACTTTAGATTAACATTTCCAAAAGTGTATTTCATGAGAATGTTCGTTTCATAGGGGAAAAACAAAAGTGGGAAAAAGAAACAGAATTTTGTGGTCATATAAGTTTAGAAAATCATGGTTTTCTGCATAATTTGTCAGGGTCTTTAGGGTTTTAGGTTATTGTAATAATTTATATATTAAGTCATAAAGGTCTGAACTATGACAATTGCAGAGACAGTTTAGATAATGCTTATTTAGGGAGTTATTAAAGGTTGGAATCAGTATGGCTTAGACATTTAATTGGTGTGAGAATAAGGGTAAGGAATAAGTGAATAGTCATCTGCAGGTTTCCCATTTGGCCAACTGGGTAAATAATGGTGCCATTATTGGAGAGACTGCAGGGGAACCAGGTTTGAAAGGAAGATGATGAGATCCATTTAGATAAGATTGAACTAGTAATTTATGAGACATTCAAGTGGGCATGTCCAGGAGATAACTGGGTAGGTCTTTGTCTTGTGAAAATATTTTTTTAAATTTTGGAGTCTTCAGAGTACTTGTGAAACTTAAAACCACAAGAGTGAAAGTCATTCCAGTGGAGTGTGTAAATTAAGAAAATGGCTAAGGATGATACATTGATAAACACCAACTTTGAGATGAGTGATAGAAGAACTCAAGCAGAAAGAACAATAACGGGAAGAATTTTATTTTAATGCTGTGGGAAAGAGGATACTTTGTTCCCACCAAGTTGAGTATAGAAAAACAAATATCTACAAACTATGGGGATTGCATCTTGCTTTCACTTATTTATTGCTAAGTCATCCCTAACAGTACTAAGTTTCTCAAGTCTATAATTGGCAGGAAGAATTTTCTAAACCTAGTAGAGGTGATGATAGTACTGCCTTAGGACTTCTGTATTATTTTAGGGATGGGATTTTATTCTAACTCATATTCTTACAAAAACTGAAAAGAGAATTTTTTCTTTTCCTACAACTGTTCTTGGATACTAAAATAAGTATTAAAAATGGGGAAGTGTTATTTCATATCACCTTATAGTCAGGAGAAAATTCTGACTTGAAAGAAGACAATTTTACATAGCAAAGTAGATGACTCAGACCTATTGATTGGAGCTCATCAATAATGAACTAGAATGGGAATGAAAAACTACTTCTTCAGACCAGTGTTATGGAAAAGATCTTTTAAAATACAGCAATATTTTGAATGTGAGCCAAAAAGAACTAAGTCTAGCAAGCATTTCAAGATAATATTAGTGATGAATTGAGTTGGACAACAAAGTATTGATATTTTATTTCTACTTTGAAATTTCACATTTCACCTTTGGTGTCTCCACATAGTTGTACATCTCATAAGTCATGAAAGCGTAACCTTTAAGCACTCAAGTACCTCTAATATACTACAGTATTATCCATTGCAGCTTGAGAAATAACTGTTTCAACTAATCTAGAGTTGCTATACTGACTTTTAAGTGTTAACTGTTTTGGTAAGATTATAATATGTGATGTTTATATACATCTACATCTTTGCAGTTATTACTTTAGTTCTAGTAAAATCGTATTCAGCAGAGTTGGACTAGTAGAATGAGCCTCTTGGTTGTTCATTCCTGCAGCATTTTTAATAAACATACATATCCTCAAACATTTTTAGGAAGAATTACAATATTTTAAAAGTATTTGCAAGGTTGTTTGGCACAGTGTCTCTCTTTACAGGATAATTAATTTTTAGCTTTAATGTTAATAAAGAAGATACATTCATGTATCTGTATATATAACACTGCTATTAACCTTTCTTTTGAAACTTTCTCATGTAACTGCAATTACTTGATCATGTTATGCCTTTATAGAAATGTGCTATAGATTCAAACATATGCCTTTGTCTTTTAAAGTCTATATTGTATATTAAGAAACATGCAGCAGAGTGAATTCATATTGATAAGTACTATCTTTTCAAAGCATTGGTAACTTCTAATGACATTTGGCAATATATATGTAGATGTGCATACAAATATAAATTCTTGCCGTCTGACATGGGTTTTTCTGGCTTTCTGTGCCTTAATCATTCAGTGTTTTACTCTTGGTCACCTAAACTTTCACCAGTTGCATTTTGAGTTTTTTCCCAGTTGTGTTTTAACCAGTTTTTTTTTTTTTTTTTTTTTTTTTTGTATCATTCTGGTGTAGGGCACTTCTGATCTGCAATTGTTCTGTAATGTCTTAGAAAATTTTAAGTGATATCAAAAGCATGATATATGTATTTATTTTATTTAAGATACAGTTAGGTATTTTTAAATCAAAATCAATTGCCTAGAGTTTTAAAATTTAAAAAAAATTAAAAAAAGTAAACCAACATGCTGTGTGTAAACCTATTCTGTACTTACCTTACACACTGAATGTGTCCAGTCTTACTTCGTTGCAACTCTAAGAGTTTCCGGAAGTGTAAATGTTAAGGAAAATGTTTAACTTTGTTGCACAGAAGTATTTGCAGATCAGCATTGCTGACTACCAAAAAACATATAGTAACATACAATGTCATCTGATTTTTAGTGGTGCTTCCATGTTGCTGCAGTTAAATTCTGTGCATCAAAATAATTGGCCTTTGTGTACTAGATGTGATTCAGTTACATCTTGTTTTTATTGAAAATGTGCAAACTGAGTGAATCCTAATTTTTCCATATATTTTTATAGCCATGGCTCTGATAACATCTCATTTGGCATCTTTTTTCTGTGTATTAGTCAGTTAGGAAAAAATTTCATCTTTAAGATGAAACCTTAAGTTCCAGTTTTTATGCAGAATGATTTAACTACTATAATTTCTTAATATTCATTTGTGGCAAAGATCACTTAATTTTCCCAGAGCTTTACTTCTCGGAAATATATATTTTTTTCAAGTCTAACCTTGGCTTTTTCTTCAGCACAGTAATTACACATTTTAAGAAAAATCCCCAGTTGAGACACACATAGTTAAATCTCACTCGTGATGAAACATTTTAAAGAGCTTATTAAAATGTTTCTCAATATTCATATTTATGACATAATCACTATGTGATAATAGGAGAAATTATGAGTTTCACTGGTACCTCTTAACATGAACAAATTTATTAGAAGAGTTATCAGAAACTTTGAAATTCTACTTAGTCCTACTCAGTATCCTTAGAAAACTATACTTTTAGAAATGTACACATTCATTTGCTGTAGAATTATCTTAATTAGAAATTAAAAGTGAAACTATTTCTTTCCTGTGGCTCTAAATGAAAAATAAAACCCTTTGGGTTTTGGGTTTTTATTACTTTTTTGATATGTGTTTGACATATCTATGTTTGTTTTTAGAAAACATACTCTTGTTTGTAGAAAAATATATAGGCATCATGACATTTGTTAAATATTTAAACCATAGTCCTTCAACATCCTAACAAAGGGATCTATTCACTAACGTTTCTGTACGTTGATTTATAACATTATTCTAGACAACGCATTTTAAGTTAACTTTTGTAAAAAAAAAAAAAAAAAATCCTAAGTTTTCTCTTTTTAAGAATATTTGCTTGGGCTTCATCTAATTTTTACCTTATCCCCTAAAACTACGTCACCTGAACACATCCATTACATTTCTTACCTAGACTGAATAAAGCAGAAGTACCCAGATTATTAATATTTTTATTTATTTAAACGAGAGTATGCCATAGATTTTATTTTTAAATAGAGCTATTCCTTGTCAGACAGCTAGAACATTGGATAATAACCCCCTGAATTCTACTAAAACTATGGAAAACATTCACCAGTTTGCTTGCAAATCAACTCTGCTGCATGCGTTCACAAGTTTCATAAAGATTGCATGCTTTCTGTTTTCAATACAAATTGTATTTTTTTTTCACACCCATCCTTGCTTTTTATTTTTTAATTTTTGTTTCCCTTTTCTTGGTTGGATGCCTTTGTGTGTTTATTCCAAATCCCTGTCCAGTCCTGGAGTTTGAACTACGGAAAGCCAAGGAGACCATTCAGGCCCTCCGAGCCAACCTGACAAAGGCCGCAGGTGGTGTACATAAAACTTTTTTGAGACTTTTCAACTTTGACAATGTAGAAGTAGCAGAGATATTTTAAAATGTAAAATAGTAAAATAGTATTTATGTTTTTTTCCACCAGAACATGAAGTTCCTTTACAGGAACGAAAAAATTACAAATCAAGTCCTGAAATTCAGGTGAGTGATGGAAGACAAATATAAAATTATCTTACACATAAAATGGTAACATAAATATTGAAGGAGGAAAACTTATGATTTCCTGTTTGCCTCTTATTTTGCTTCCAGGAGCCAATCAAACCTCTTGAAAAGAGAGCTCTAAACTTCTTAGTCAATGAATTTTTATTAAAGAATAACTACAAGCTTACATCAATAACCTTTTCAGATGAAAACGATGATCAGGTAAAATTACTTTTTATTTTTACAATAATTTTTTTTTACACTTATAATTCACTTTTTCTTGTACATAGTTTCTTTTTTTTTTTTTTGTAAGTTATTATATAGTAAAATTCTACAAGGCTAGTTACCAGAAACAGCAGTCTCTTGCCTACCTAGTCTATTAATTCTGTTAGCTTACAGATTTTATTCTTTCCCTGTTGCTTTCTACATAAAGACTTTTCATTCTTTCTAGATTCCTTTTTACCACTCCTCAGGGACTATATAGTCCACCCATTTTTGCATATATTCATAAAGTATGATATGAATATGCTTTTTAAAGACATATACTTGATGGTATAGGTTATTGTATACTTATAAATCCAGTTTAACTATAAACCTCCTCAATTGCACTGTAACAATTAAAATGTTAGATAAATATATGACAGTATTGAAGAGAGTATATGGTAAATGAGAGTGAGAAAATCAGCTGTGTCTCTGTGAATAGGGGCCAATTTTAGAACTTTATTATTGTTATTATTTTCCTGATAAAATCTTTTAAGCAAAAAAGATGTCTTATTTTAGTGTCACCTCTCAAATGGAATATTTTGACTTCTTAGTGCTAATGGATCGGTTTGAATCTTGTACCTTAAAAAAGTAAATGCCAGCAAATTTATTATGTAGGAATCTGAAGGCCATGATTTTAAATCAAGATTATTCTGTTGGTTCGTAAAATCTCCTATAGATCCTTTAGCAAAAATAGAAATTTTCTTAGTAAGATAGTTCAGTTCTCTCCTCAGTTATTAGAATATATTTGGCAAAATTAAATGCAATAAATATCTAGTTATTTTTTATGCAATGTTAGTATCACTGAACATGTGCTATGTAAAAGACATTAAACTAATATTTAACTAACATGAGTATTACGCAATGCTATACTCTGGTTGTAGTTTGGGTTAATTGTGTTTTTTAAAAGATCAACTAAACAGTGAATAGGAAAGATTCTGAATGTGTGAGAAACATTGAGAGGTCAAAAAGAACACAGAAAAAGAGGAAAAGAGGAGCAAAAACTAGATGGAATATATAGAAAATAGATAATAAAATGGTTAGATTAAAACCTAGCTCTATCAGTATTCCCTGTAAATGTAAACGATTAGTCCTTCTCGAATAAAAATCAGAAATTAGAGATGTCAACAAAGCTCTCTCAGTAATTAATAGAACGAGTCAACAGAAAATCATTTAGGATGTAGAAGACTTGTGCTACGTTATCAACCAATTGGGCATAATTACAATTTATAAAATACTTCATCCTTCAACAGTGAATACATACCCTTTTTAAATTCAAATGGTTCACTTACAAAGGTAGACCATATTATGGGTTATAAAACAAGTCTTAAGATGGTGAAATTAAACTAGCAATTAGTAACAAAGTTATTTCCAAATAACGCGTGAGTTAGAAAAGAAATTAAAAGGGAAATCATAAAGTATTTTGAACTGAGTGAAGATGAAAACAAAACATATCAAAATTTGTGGGATATAACTAAAATAGCACTTAGAGGGAAATTCATAGCACTAAATGTCTATACAAGAAAAGAAAACATTTCAAATCAGTGAAATCAAGTTCTGCCTTAAGAAACTAAAAAAAGAAAACCAAGTGAAACCCAAAGTAAGTAGAAGAAAGGAAATAATAAAGATGATAGCACAAGTGGATACAGGCAGCAGAAAACAATAGAGAAAAAGTAAATAACAAACAAGTAGTCCTTTGAGAAGATCAGTAAAATTGATAAACCTCTTGCCTAACTGATTAAGAAAAAAAGAGAAGATACAAATTACCAAAATCAACAATGAGCAAGGTTACATCACTACAGATTTTACTTATATTAAAATAATAATAAAAGAATGTTATGAACAACTTTTCTTGTAAGAAGACAACTGCCAAAACACACTCAAGAAGAAATAGGTTATTTGAAGGGCTTTAATATTTATTAAATAAATAAAATCTGTAGTTAAAAATAATCCTACAAAGAAAACTCCAGGTCTGGATGGCTTCACTTGCGAATTTGACCAAACATTGAAGGAAGAAGTAAACAAACTCTTCTAGAAATTAAATGTAAGGGAATATCTCCTAACTCATTCAATGAGACCAGCATACTTCTGATATCAAAACCAGAGAAAGACACTGCAAACAAAAAAAATTACAGACTCATTTCCTTTATGAATATAGATATAGAAATTATACATAACATTTTAGCAAATCAAATTAAACAAAATGTTAAAAGGAAAATTCATTATGACCAAATGAGGTTTATCCCAGGAATATAAGGTTGAGTTCATATCCAAAAATCAGTCATCATAATTCATCATATTAAAAAGAAAATAATATAATCATCTGAGAAGATGCAGAAAAGGCATTTGACTCAATCCAATATCCATTCTCTTTTAAAACTTTAAAGAAATTAGAAATAGAGGGACATTTCCCCAACTGATAGAGGACATTTATAGAAAGCCTATCACTAACATCATTCTTTTTTTTTCTTTTTTTTTTTTTAATTATTATACTTTAAGTTCTAGGGTACATGCGCACAATGTGCAGGTTTGATACATAGGTAAACATGTGCCATGTTGGTTTGCTGCACCCATCACCTCGTCATTTACATTAGGCATTTCTCCTAACGCTATCCCTCCCTCAGCTCCTCATGCCCCGACAGGCCCTGGTGTGTGATATTCCCCACCCTGTGTCCAAGTGATCTCATTGTTCAATTCCCACCTATGAATGAGAACATGCAGTGCTTGATTTTCTGTGCTTGTGATAGTTTGCTGAGAATGATGATTTCCAGCTTCATCCATGTCCCTGAAAAGGACATGAACTCATCCTTTTTTATGACTGCATAGTATCCCACACTGGCATCATTCTTAATGATGAAAGATGAAGACAAAAACAAGAACATTTATTCGCACTACTTCTATTCACGTCATACTGAAGATTCTAGCTAGTGCAATAAGGCAAGAAAAAGTAATTCAAGCGCACGTTTTGGAAAGGAAGAAATAACAATCCTTATTCACCAATGACATGATCTTATGTATAGAAAATCCTATAGACTCTCCAAAAAAGGTACAAAAACTAAGTGATTTTAGCAAGGTTGTAGGAAACAAGGTAAGTATACAAAAACCTATTGTATGTTATGTTAGCAACAACCAATTGGAAATCAAATTTTTAAAATATCATGTTCAATAGTATTAAAAAATAGGAAATAATATAGGAATAAATCTGACAGCTTCTACACTGAAAACTACTTAACATGCTGAGATAAATTAAGGAGACTTAAATGAAGAGATATTGTGCTCACGGACCAGAAAACCCAACATTGTCAAGGTAACAGTTTTGATTTGTATTTTCAGTGAAATCTAAATCTCACTTCTCACTGGCATTTTTGTGGAAAGTAATGAATTTTTTCTAAAATTCATATGAAAAGGAAACAGCGAAACAACTTTAATAAAGAAAAACAAATTTGGAAGACCTAAACTACCTGGCTTCAAGTCTTAAAAGATACTATAGTAAAGACAGTGTCATACTGGTATATAGACAAATAAATTGATGAAACAGAATAGAGTCCAGAGATGGACTTACACATAGATGATCTGTTGAATTCTGACAAAATGCAAAATACCTTCCATACAGAAAGGGTAGTCTTTTTTTTAACAAATGGTAATGGAACCATTTGCCCAAAACAAATAAACATCAAACCATATCATATATAAAAATTAACTCAAAATGGAGCATATACTTAAATATAGATCCTAAAAAGCTATAAGGCTTCTAGAGGAAAACAGGAAAAAAAATCACTGCAGGCTTGGAAGATAGGTAAAAGATTTATTAGATATGACACAAAAAGTATGATGTTCTCTGTCTGATTTGCTCTCATCAAAATCAATAACTTCTGCTCTTTGGAAGCCACTTTTAAGTGATTGAGAAGACCGAGAGGGTGAAAATATTGCAAGTAACATATCTGATAAAGGAGTTATATCCAAAATTTATAAAGAACACTCTACACTTAATAATAGAAAATTAATCCATTTTTTAAAAGAATGGACAAAAAATTTAAACAGGTGCTTCACCAAGGAAGTTATATGGATGGAAAATAAGCACGTGAAAAAGATTCTCAACATTTGTATTCATTAGAGAAATGCAAATTCAATCACACTGAGATACCACAACACATTAATTGGAATGTTTAGCTAAGACTGTATGAAGTTTTGGCAAGGATAATGGAGCCACTAGAAATTATTTCTAGTTCTAAGCTCAAGGTAGATACGTCTTAAATTTTGGATGAATGATAGATAAATGGACATTTGAATTATGTGTGATGTTCATTTAATAAGTTTTTTTTTTTTTTAGCTAAAAGTTGTTTAGTTCTTGTTGTGGGCCAAGCACTGTGTTAAGGCTTTTATATGCATTTAATTTATCCTTACAAAAACGCTTAGAAGTAATAAATATTTTACCCATTTTACAGATGACCAGTTTAAGCCTCCCTCAAATTAATTTGTAACAGTGATAGTGGAGAAAGATACAAATTTCATACTTCATGTGGTTTTCTCTAAAGCCCCCCACTTGTAATACTCATATCTGCCTCAGGTTTAGTCCTCAATAATAGCTATCTCATTGTTCAAATAAACCATCAAAGGAATAAGAATATCACATTTAGAATGTTCAAATTAGTATGTCAATTTCTCATGGAGGTTCTCATAGGTTATAATATATCAAATTAGTACTAAATTGTGATATAGTAGAGGAAGATAGAATGGTGAGACAATGTATTTACATGCAGTTGATTGCTCAGCAACTTTATAAAGCTCTTCTGAAGATCTTTGTCTATAGAATGCTTAAGTTGCTATGCTTTTTTCTACTTTTAATAAAACTGTGTTAGAGTTAATAAAACTGTTGAACATGTTTTAATACACAACAAAGAGTAGCTATTTAAATTCTGAAAATTGCCAGAAGCATTTGTAATAATACGAATTATATTCAAACATTCATAGCAAGAAGACATGCAGATTAAATTGTTTCCTTGCCCACTAGAGATTACACTAATGTATTAAGTTGGAGTAAAAAAGGAAGAACAAAATTGATTTCTTTGAGTTTACTTATAACCTATAAATAATAGATACAATTTATGTACTGAGACGTCCTTAATCTAGATATGTTTTATGATGTCATGCAAATATTTGAGCATGTTTTATGAGCTTAAAGTTATTATAAAACAAAGTAAAAGGAGTTTATATTTTTAAGAGATATAATAAAAAATTGTGTAACATTTTGATACCTAAGACAATTAAACCTATTTATCTAGAAGCTGAGGAAACTTACAAGAATAATATTGGATAGTGGAAAGTATAAAATAAATTTAAGAATGTTATTTACTAACTTGGAACATACACTTTGATATTATAACAAAATTATGATTATGTTGGGTTTTCAATATATTCACAGAAGATGACTGTGGTGGCTCACACCTGTAATCTCAACACTTTGGGAGGCCAAAGTGGGAGGATTACGTAAAGCAAGGTGTTTGAGACCATCCTGGGCAACAAAGCAAGACCCCATCTCTACCAAAAAAAATGTTTCTTACTTGGTTCGGCATGGTGGCGGGTGTTTGTGGTTTCAGCTACTTGGGAGGCTGAGGTGGGAGGCTCACTTGAGCCCAGGAGTTTGAGGCTACAGTGAGCTGTCTATGATTGTGCCACTGTACTCCAGCCTGCATGACACAGCAGGACCCTGTCTAAAAAACAAAACAACACAAAAACAAAAGCAAGGTATTAGCAATAATAATATGGATTTCAAAAATGCAAGATAAAATTTCCTCGAAGATTTTTTTATGTTATCATTTTTTATCTTTTAGGATTTTGAATTATGGGATGATGTAGGATTAAACATTCCAAAACCTCCAGACTTATTGCAACTCTACCGAGATTTTGGAAATCATCAAGTCACTGGAAAAGATCGTGTAGATGTGGCCAGTGGAGTAGAAGAAGATGAGTTAGAGGCCCTTACACCAATTATAAGCAACCTTCCTCCAACTCTTGAAACTCCCCAGCCTGCAGAGGTGAGATATAGCAACTAATTAGTCAAGTCCACAAAAAGTATTTAAACTATGTAAAAGCATACAGTGAGATCTTGAGTTTCTGTTTTTCTCCTGTTTTGATTTTAGAACTCCATGTTAGTTCAGAAATTAGAAGATAAAATTAGTTTGTTAAATAGTGAGAAGTGGTCATTGATGGAACAAATCAGAAGACTTAAAAGGTAAGTACTTGATCATCATTCCTAAAAATCCTCTTAAGGTGTTTAAAGGTATTGGCAAGTTATGCAAATATAGGAAACAATATTCCAGTTGTAAGGCATAATTGCTTCACATTTTAATACTTCTAAAAGAAAGTTTTATAATTGTTTAATATATTTAAAATAGTAATAGGTCTTTTTTCCCAAAACAAGTTAGTAAATCAATATGGTGATCTTACAATCAATTGTGTCTTGACACTAAGAAATAAGATATTTTGATCTGTCCTTCATTAGTTGTACATATTTCCCATTCATTATTCCGTTTAGTTCTTATAATAATTCTGTGGGTTTGAGGGAGTTATCCCCAGTTTGCAAATGAATAAAAGAAATTTAAGTGCCAATCAAAAGCAGGGTTTTTAAGGCCATTTTTATGCTTCATTCTTGAGTTTATAGCTACATTTTTAGGTATATTAAGCATCAATGAATATTGCATAAAAAAGATTTATCACTTGCCAACCATTTGCTACTAATACTTTTAAATATACTTTTAAAACATTAAACCCATTATGAGATTTATGCTAGTTTTCAAAAATACAGTTGTCCTCTGGTGATTTCTCTTAATTTCTCTTTCTACAGTGAAATGGACTTCCTCAAAAATGAACACTTTGCCATCCCAGCAGTTTGTGACTCTGTTCAGCCTTCTTTGGATCAGTTGCCCCACAAAGACTCTGAGAATAGTGGACAGCATCCAGATGTAAATAGTTCAGACAAGGGGAAAAACACAGACATCCATCTTTCAATATCAGATGAAGCTGATTCCACTATTCCTAAAGAGAATTCCCCAAATTCATTCCCCAGGAGAGAAAGAGAAGGAATGCCACCTTCTTCTCCATCAAGTAAAAACACAGTTCATTTTGATAAACCCAATAGGTTAGTATGCCTCCTATATTTTGAAATGCATCTTTCAGCTATTTAGTGTGTGTCAAACGGGAAGAGCTACTGTTTTTATTTAAACTGCTTTTTGTAGATCAAATATATGAATTTTTATATTTGACATGAACTTAACACATAGCAAAGTAGTTGTCACAAGAAAAGTCACAAAATTATTAGTTACTAAATTAAATTAAATCAAAAAGGAATTACCCATCAATGGGCTAGGTTCTATCTTAGCTAAGTACTTAAACCCGTAACTAATATGTTATTACTGTGTGCTACAAACACTTACCCAGTGCTTTTTTCTCTATCCTGTAGTCATTATCAGACTCAGAGGAATATTTTGGTGCTGCATAGTTGCCTGTGTTAAAGAAGGAATAATTTTTGCTCCTAGTTTTTTGTTTTTTGTTTTTTTTTTGTCTGTGTCTGCCTCCATTACAAATATTATATCATTAGTATTCTTTTAATTCATATGTTTAATTTATATTGGGTTACAGAACTCACAGATGACAAAAACCATGGTCCCTGTACTTTGTGATTATGTTTCTTAGTGGAGGGGACAAAATATAATTTTAAAACTCTTAGATTGTAATTAAAAAATACTTTTAAGAAAGGAATATTACTGAGCTCTTTTTATATGTCACACAGAATTCTCAATGCTTTATGTATATTAACTCATTTAATTCTTATGGTGCATTTTCAGCCACAAGGTCATACTTCATTTCCTATTAAATAGAGAGATGTTATGCCTACTATGAGCATGTAATAGAAAAGCACGACTAATTTGCTTCAGACTTATAGGTCCTCATTATTACTAAGAAGTATTGGATTTTTATTTAAGTAAAGCTTTTCACTCATGAACTACAACTTTTTCTGTGTATAGTAGGGGTGTGTGTGTGTGCGTGTCTGTCTGTCTATGCTGGTCACAGAATTGAAACAGACATGGCCCAAACCTCAAACCTTATAGTATGAGAGAGACAGACAAGCAATAACAGTAAGGTATGAAAAGTAGTATAATAAAATAAGTTCAGCTTGCTTTGGGAACATGTAATCAAGGCACTAACCTAGTCTTCAGAGTAGGAAGGTTTCATAGAAGTGTCATCCAAGATTTGAAAACTATGTAAGAGTTAACAAGCAAAGAGGTAAAAGAATCCCATGTGCACAAACAAAACAGTGCTTTAGGGGAACAAAGAAGGACTTAGTAAGACTTAAGCAAATAATGCTAGTGAAAGGAAGGATAGAAGACAAAGTTGGAGAAATAAGCAAAGTCTAAGAAGTCATGTAAGCTTGCATTAATTCATTGTAGAGGTTGGGACATGATGATATCTAAGCTTTAGAAAGGGTCCTCTGAGCTAGAGGTAATTGGAAGGTAGCAAGACTGGGAGCAAGGAAACTATACGGGTGTATGTGGGAAGAACCCAAGTAAGAAATGATGGAGGCCTGTTCTATATTGAAACATTGGTAATGGGAAGGGAAAGAAGTATATGGATCTGCAAGATTATTAGAAGTTGAAAGACTGAATGGATTTGGGGTGAAAATAAAGGGAAGGAAGCCAGGGACAATGGCATTTGCCTCTAATCCCAGCTACTTAGGAGGCTGAGATGGAAGAATCGCTTGAGCCCAGGAATTCTAGACAGCATGGGCAATACAGCAAGACCCTGTCTCAAAAAAAAGGATCAAGCCTGATTTGAGGTTTCTGACTTGGGCAAGTGGAAGGATTATGGTCCCCCTCTGAGGGAATATGAGAGGAGCATAAAACAGCAAAAGGCTCAAGCTGTGGTACAGTACTCTATAATCATAGAAATTACTGAGCGCCACTTTGTGGTGTATACTAAATAAGCTTTATTATCTAATTATTGGTGTTAGCCTTTTCTTTGCAGATTTAACACATAAAGTACAGCTCATAGTCATAATTTTATGAATAATACTACATAGAGACTGGTAGTGTTTTAGAAATATAATGTTTTAACCTCCTTTATTAAACATAAATAGGCTAATATTTTCAACTGCAAACAGAAACTTTCTTTAAAATGTATCATGAATATTGAATGAGCTGCGCCTCCATTTATCTTTAGACTTATTGTATGTGGTTTTCTAATATTCAGATTTATCATTAGCTATATACACCTGCAAAACTTTAATTCCTCTCAGCAATATACCAGGTCAACCTTTGTATCCACTTTACCTTTCTGTTTATCTTTTTGGGACTATAGAGAATTGGGGTTGGAGAAAGCCCTTACTTCAGATTTTCAAATCAGTTCTATAGTCCTTGATCTACTATACCACTTTAGGTTTGATCCACTAACTCTTTAACTGCCATTTTTTCACATAACATCAAACTACTGCAAGAACACCAGTTACTATTGATTTTTTTTCTCCTAAGTGACCTATATAAGTAAGTTTCTCCAGTGAAGTGTTCTTCAAGTCACTGGTGGCTCAGAAATCTGATTAGCATTTGTGGGGTAGGATTCATGCTGGAATGGAAGTTATAATATGTAACTTAAATTTCTCCTTAAATGTCAATGGTAATTATTTGATATTATCTCTTTTTCATACAACATTTTCTTCTAGGAAATTGTCTCCTGCATTCCATCAAGCACTACTCTCTTTTTGTCGAATGTCAGCAGATAGTCGTTTAGGATACGAGGTAAATTATAACACCTATTTCCACAACTTTTTAAAAACATTCTACTGTTTTTCTTCTTTTTAGTTTCTCTTCTACAGAAGTATCTGTGATAAGGCTATATTTCAAATGCAAATCCATTATTTAAAAGAATGCTGTAAGATATAGTTCCTAAAATTTTTAACTTTTAAGTAAAGTAGTTGATTATTTCTGTTTTTTCTGTTAACATTGAAGTGACCTTTTATAAACTCTGTTTTTAGTAGTATGTCTAATGACAGCGTCTCTTAGATGTAATTCAGAAAACCAACTTAAGTGTACACTGTTTATATATTAATTGTCTACTTAAATTACTCCATTATTTTCATTTCATTAGGAGTGGTTATGTCCAATAGTTGAGTTTATTAGCTTGCATATTAGTTTTTCTCAACTATTTTGTATTTATTTTTGCAGATTGGTCTTGAGGGGGTATTTTATTATTATTGTTTTTTCTTACGTCTGTACTCACTCCTCCTTTTCTAGCTGTTTTGTGTTTCATTTCACTTGACTTCCCATGGGCTTGTGTTCCACAATGTCACTGAGAATATCACAGAGCTACTTAGAGGATGGTTTGGATGCACTCTGGCAATCCTCATTGTAAGACTGGATCACCTTCCGTAGCCTACGCCTTGTATTTCCAAGTTCTTTGTACAGATTATCACTATAGCTAATGGTTGTAGCTTTGTGAGCATCTCTTCATGCACAAAAAGAAACATTGAGTCTGCCCTACTCTTGTGCTATCCCCCCTACTTGTTCCCAGAAATGGAGCCCATTAGGTCTTCTTGGCTTCACCCTTGATTTTAATGGTATTTTAAATCTGTTTCTAGCCCAAAGAAATATTGATGTTGATTGGAGCACTGTTGCTGTTGTTGTTGTTATTATAAGTTAAAATATTGGAATATGTGTGTTTAGAGCAGAGGTGTCAGGACCTAACGAATGAACTTTTCTATATTACTATACACAGAATTTCTCCACTATCATCGTTTATTATTTGGTTTTCTAGGTGTCTCGTATTGCAGATAGTGAAAAAAGCGTTATGTTAATGCTGGGACGCTGCCTGCCACACATTGTTCCCAATGTGCTATTGGCAAAGAGGGAGGTAAGACACAAAAGTATTTTCATCCCAGTAATCCCATCATGTTGTCCATTTTTTGTCATTTTGAAGTTGAGTGTTATATTTTTATTTTCTTAAAGTCTATTACTTGCAATCATATTCTTACTTTTGTGCATGCATCTCTGCTCCTAGAGAATGGTTTTACACCTCTGTCAGGTGAGTTCAGTAAAACTGCATGGTATTCATGTTTTTCCAATTTTGCTTAAAGCATTGTTAGCTTCTGCAGCACTGACTATTACTGTAGGTCCATTTATGTGCCATGAACACTGTCTGGTTTTTACATTACCAGTTAACTAATTATCTGTGCTCTTAGTATGATATGCTTCATATGTCTACAGAAATGGACACTCTTTGTATTGAAAATTAACAGGGATGAATAATATAACACTAGTCATAAATGTACATATAGTTGCTGATTATAAATGTGTTATTATGCTCATTTGGCAATAAATCACATTTCTCTTATGATAGGATAGTTGTCATATTGACTACAACAACTTTTTAAAGTACCTTTTTTTATTTTTCTTACAGTTAACCAGTTATTGACAGATGCTTTAAGTATCCAAAATACATTTGCAAATAATTTGAGTCCACATAGCCTACATTATGATCCATAAACACCATAGGAAGTTATCTTTATGGTTGTATTTATAAATTATTATTAAATATAGTTATATTTAGTCAATAAATGATTAATGGGAAGTTATCTATAATCTCATTTAAATGACAGTGGATGATTTATTTGCAGATAATTTAAATTATTTTATTGAATTCTGTTTTTGAGATAAAATTTTTCATCAAAAAAATTTTATAAAGAATAGATGAAGAATATTTTAGAGTGTATCATGTAACTTTCTATTGTCATTTTCTTAATATTTACCACTGATTTTACTCATAGTTTCTGGGACCTACAGTACATATAGGTACATAATGCATTGGCAAAACCCATTTAAAGCTTATTTTCAATTATCCATTTAGCACAAGAAATTTGTACTGATCCTCAAGAAAACATGTAGAGCTTTAAATTTTTTATCCCCATAGGTATTTTTAATAAAAACAATTAAAAAGATTATTTTTCTACTGATGGCTTTATTTTTACCTAATTATTTTAAAATAGTCATAAGATATTAATAAGTATGGAAAGTCTTATATGTCTTGAAGGATCAGTGTCCAATTTCAGATTGTTTTGCAGTTCTGCCTGGCAGAATGGTGTTTGAGCTTCTTTTCCTTTTTTAGCTTGTAACATAATCCATGTAATGTGTTAATGTTTGCATCCCTTTTACTGTATTTCCTTAATATCATCTTTAGAGTATTACAGAAATCTAATTATTATGAAATTCAGTTTTAGCTTTTTCATTTTAATTTGTCATATTATCATAAAAGACTACCACTAAAATCTGATTGTACTGCATGAAATATTTATAAATTTGCATCATCAGTAATCAGATATGTTATACATACAGATTATATACATATATGCACACATAAAACTGATTTGTGGTATGATGTTTACTTTTCTGGCTGATTTTAAATTTTTTATAATTAAAAATATATAATTTCATGAAAAAGTGATCACCTATCTTTGTTCATTTAATTATTTGTATGTTTTATCAGAAAAGTTGCCATTTATAATAAAATGAAATTGTATTTCCTCAAATTTAAATTGATAAATAATGAAATATGTCTTAGAGTATTTAAAATCAATCCCTAAGCATAAAAGAACAAAACATTTTTTCCTTACATTTCTTGATGTTGAATTACTTTTTAATATTTCACCCCTATTTCTTCTTATAAATCTAAATCTCTCTATGGGGAGACAGAGTTGTTGTTTTTTCATTTTGTTTTGTTTTTTGGGTTTTTTTTATTTGAGGCAGGCTCTAGCGCTGTCACTCAGGCTGGAGTACAGTGGCACAGTCATGGCTCACTATAGCCTCAAACTCCGGGGCTTAAGCATTAAATCTACATTTTTATAAAACTCCTGTGATTGAAGGATTAATATTTTGACTTCTTATTTCTCATGTTTGGTATACTCTTGTCAGCAAAAGCCTTTTTGTTGGTATTTAAATAAAATTTAAATGTTCTTTAGTAAACTGAACATAGTAATATCTTGGCTGATTAAATAAAGCATTAGAAGCAGGGTTTAATGTTTTGATTAATATGTTTACATGGTTTAAC